>NC_134687.1:479035181-479350806 GCF_050947455.1 Rhinoderma darwinii
GGCTCAGAGCCCATTTTTCAAATCTGACATATTTCACTTTATGTGGTAATAACGTCGGAATGCTTAAACCTACCCAAGCGATTCTGAGATTGTTTTCTCGTGACACATTGGGCTTCATGTTCGTGGTAAAATTTGGTCGATATATTCAGTGTTTATTGGTGAAAAATTGCAAAATGTAGAGAAAATTTTGAAAAAATTGCATTTTTCAGAATTTAAATGCATCTGCTTGTAAAACAGACGGTTATACCACCCAAAATAGTTACTAGTTCACATTTCCCATATGTCTACTTTAGATTGGCATCGTTTTTTGAACATTTTTTTATTTTTCTTGGACGTTACAAGGCTTAGAACATAAACAGCAATTTCTCATATTTTTAAGAAAATTTCAAAAGCCTTTTTTTTAAGGTACCTCTTGAGTTCTGAAGTGGCTTTGTGGGGCCTATGTATTAGAAACCCTGATAAAACACCCCATTTTAAAAACTAGACCCCTCAAAGTATTCAAAACAGCAGTTAGAAAGTTTTTTAACCCTTCAGGCATTTCACAGGAATTAAAGCAAAGTGGAGGTGAAATTTGCAAATTTCATTTTTCTTGCTGAATTTCAATTTTATTCATTTTTTTTTCTGTAACACAGAAGGTTTTACCAGAGAAACACTACTAAATATGTATTGTCCAGATTCTGCAGTTTTTAGAAATGTCCCACATGTGGCCCTACTGCGCTCGTGGACTAAAACACAAGCCCTAGAAGCAAAGAAGCACCTAGTGGATTTTGAGTCCTCTTTTTTATTAGAATATATTTTAGGCAGCATGCCAGGTTTGAAGAGGTGTTGAGGTGTCAAAACAGTAGGAATCCCCCAATAGTGACCCCATTTTGGAAACTACACCCCTCAAGGAATTCATTTAGGGTTGTTGTTACCATTTTGACCGCACAGTTTTTTCACAGCACGTATTTGAATTGGGCTCTGAAATGAAAAAAATGTCATTTTTTCCAATAAAATGTCATTTGTGATCAAAATTTCTTATTTTCACAAGGAACAAAGTACCCCATTTTGTTGCCCAATTTGTCCTTAGTGTGGCAATACCCCATTTGTGGTGATAAACTGCCGTTTGGGCCCATGGGAGGGCTCAGAAGGAAAGGAGCGCTATATGTTTGTTGGAGTCCAGATTTTGTTGGATTGGTTTTCGGGTGCCATGTCGCATTTGCAGAGCCTCAGAGGTATCAAAGCAATGGAAACCCACCAAAAGTGACCCCATTTTGGAAACTACACCCCTCAAGGAATACATTTATGGTTGTTGTTAGCATTTTGACCACACAGTTTTTTCACAGCACCTATTTCAATTGGGCTGTGACATTAAAAAAATGACGTTTTTTCCAATAAGATGTAATTTTTTACCAAAATTTCTTATTTTCACAGGGAACAAAATACTCAATTTTGTTGCCCAATTTCTCCTGAGTGCATCAATACCCCATTTGTGGCAATAAACTGCCGTTTGGGCCCATGGGAGGCCTCAGAAGGGAAGGAGCGCTGTGTGTTCTTTGGAGTACAGATTTTGCTGGTTTGGTTTTCGGGTGCCATGTCGCATTTGCAGAGCCCCAGAGGTATCAAAGCAATGGAAACCCACCAGAAGTGACCCCATTTTGGAAACTACACCCCTCAAGGAATTCATTTATGGGTAATGCGACCATTTAGACTCCATAGTTTCTTCACAGAACTAATTTGAATTGGGCTGGGAATTAAAAAAATATATATTTTTTCCAATAATATGTCATTTTAGCTCAAAAATTCTTATTTTCACAAGAAATAAAATACTCCATTCTGTTGCCCAATTTGTCCTGAGTGCGGCAATACCCCATTTGTGGTGATAAACTGCCGTTTGGGCCCATGGGAGGGCTCAGAAGGAAAGGAGCGCTGTGTGTTCTTTGGAGTCCAGATTTTGCTGGATTGGTTTTCGGGTGCCATGTCGCATTTGCAGAGCCCCAGAGGTATCAAAGCAATAGAAACCAACCACAAATGACCCCATTTTGGAAACTACACCCCTCAAGGACTTCATTTATGGGTGTTGTGACCATTTTGACCCCATAGTTTTTTCACAGAACTTATTTGAATTGGGCTGGGAATGAAAACAAAATTATTTTTTTCAAATAATATGTAGTTTTGGCTGAAAATTTCTTATTTTCACAAGAAACAAAATACCCCATTCTGTTGCGCAATTTGTTCTGAGGGCCGCAATACCCCATTTGTTGTGATAAACTGCCATTTGGGCCCATGGGAGGGCTCAGAAGGAAAGGACCACCATTTGGCCTACTGGGGATTTTCTAGTGCGAAGTCATGTATGCAGAAGCCCCTGAGGTACCAGAACAGTTGAAACCCCCAAGAAGTGACCCCGTTTTAAAAACTACACCCTTAAGGCATTCATCTACATGTGTAGTGAGCATTTTGACCGGAGACCTACACCCCATAAACTGTAATGTGGGTTCTCCCGGATATGGCAATACCCTACATGTGGCTGTTATCAGCTGCCTGGACACACAGCAGGGCCCAGAGGGGAAAGACGAGGGGGGATAAGCTGTGTGGAGTGCATCAGGGTAAGTAAAATTGGGGTAAATTATAAACCAAGGGATGTATGATAAATTTTAAAACACTTTCATACAGAGCTCTGGTTATTCGGGACACGTGTCACATTGATATATTGTGTCCTCCCTTACCCCCTCTTATAGCAGACTTTGCACCTCTTTTGAATTTTTCCTTCTTGCCAGTTTGGGGAACTTCTCCTGGAAAGTGTTGCCCTGGTACGATGCGTGTGGGCTCGCTTCCAGAAGTACTGGGTGCCCCCCCTTCTTGGTCCCTAAAGATTAGGTTCTTGATAATCACCTCTTGAAATTCCAGGAAAGTTCCCGTCTGGCCTGCACATCGACGTAGCATGTACGCATTGTACAATGCCATCTGTATGATGTGCCCGGCCAGCTTCTTATACCACACCGCATGGCGCTGTAGGGCTTCAGGGCTTGATCTTACAAGTCCATCCCTCCCATGTACCTATTGTAGTCCAGGATGCAGTCTGGTTTGGGGGTGGCCTTTCTTTCATATATCCTAAACCTGTAGGTATACCCTGATGCACTCTCACAGCTTATACATCTTCACGCCATACCTTGCCCTCTTACCCGGCAGGTACTGGCGGAATTGAACCCTCCCTTTAAAATGTACCAGGGACTCATCAATAGAAATACACTTCTCAGGGGTGTATGCTGGGGAAAACCGGGCACTGGAACGGTCTAATAGGGGTCTCCGTTTATACAAATGGTCAAAACTGGGGTCATCTCGGGGTGGGCACGGCTCATTATCAGTATAATGTAAGAAGCGAAGTATTGCCTCATTTATTTATTTTTTTAGGTTCCAGTTCAGTTCTGAAGTTGCTTTGAGGGGCCCATATATTAGAAACCCCTATCAAACACCCCATTTTAGAAACTAGACCCCTCAAAGTATCCACAACAGCATTTAGAAAGTTTATGAACCCTTTAGGTGTTTCACGGGAATTTAGAGCAAAGTAGAGGTGAAATTTACATTTTTTTTTTTGTCAGAAAATCCTCTTTATACCATTTTTTTTATAACACAAAAGGATTTATCAGAGAAACGCAACTTAATACGTATTGCCCAGATTCTGCAGTTTTGAGAAATATCCCACATGTGGCGCTAGTGCGGTAATGGACTGAAGCACCGGCCTCCGAAGCAAAGGAGCACCTAGTGGATTTTGAAGCATCTTTTTTATTAGGCACCATGTCCGGTTTGAAGATGTCTTGTGGTGCCAAAACATTGGGAACCCCCCAAAAGTGACCCCAATTTGGAAACTAGACCCCTTGAGGAATCCATTGTAGTTTTCTTGGGGTGCATGCTGCTTTTTGATCAGTTTTTATTCTATTTTTAGGTGGCGTGGTGACTAAAAAACAGCAATTGTACGATTGTTTTTTTTTTAGTTTTTTTTTACAGCGTTCACCGTGCGCTATAAATGACATATTCACTTTATTCTGCGGGGCGATACGATTACGGCGATACCAGATGTTTATAGTTTTTTTTTATGTCTTATGGCGTTTGCACAATAAAATACGTTTTGTAAACAATCATTCACTTTTTGTGTTACCTTATTCTAAGAGCCATAACGTTTTTATTTTTCAATCAATAAAGCCGTGCGAGGACTTATTTTTTGCGTAACGAACTGTAGTTTCGATCAGTACCATTTTTCGGTACATGCGACTTTTTGATCTCTTTTTATTCCATTTTTTGGGAGGTGAAGTGACCAAAGAATTGTGATTGTGGTTCGGTTTATTATTTATTTTTTTTACGGCGTTCACCGTGCGGGATAAATAATAAAATAATTTTGTAGTTCAGGCCGTTACGGACGCGGCGATACCAATTATGTATAGTTTATTTGTTTGTTTATATATTTTTATTAATAATAAAGGACTGATAAGGGAAAAAGGGGGATTTTTACTTTTAATACTTTTAAATCTTTTATTTTCTTATTTTTACACAACTTTTTTTAACTTTTTTTTTACTTTATTACTTTGTCCCACTAGGGGACATGAGGGCAGGAGGCCCTGATCGCTATTCTAATACACTGCACTACATGCGTAGTGCAGTGTATTAGAACTGTCAGCTACTCACTGACAGCAAGCATAGTGGGTCCTGACGTTGTCAGGACCCACTAGGCTTCCGTCTATGGCATCGCCGGACGCCATTGTTTGGTGTCCGGTTGCCATAGTCACCATCGCCGGCCGCTATCGCGTAGCAGGCCGGCGATGGCAGCTTAACCCCTAAAAAGCCGCGATCTCTATAGAACGCGGCTTTTAAGGGGTTAATCAGCGGGGACACAGCGATCGGTCCCCGCTGTAGGAGCTGTGACAGCTGCTGAACAAGACAGCAGCGTCACAGCTCCTGTATGTGTCGGGAGGACGGCCGAAACGGCCGTTACTCCCGAGACGTACTATTACGGCATGGAGCGCGAACGATACAGCTGCCATGACGTAATAGTACGTCAAGGAGCGGGAAGGGGTTAAAGGCACATTCCAGCTAAAACGAAACTTTCCCATGTGTACCATTATTCCATGTGTTGGTCTCTCACCTGTTATTTTTCTTGCTGTTTCTATCTCTATATATCAGACTGGGATGTTGCTTAGCAGCAATGTGAATCAGGCTCGGTGACACGCTTTCTCTACTTCATTCTATGGAGATCTATGTGTCACCTATCACAGGCTTCCGCTGTTCCTGTACCACGCTCGTTTTGCACAGGGGGGGGGGGAGTAGAAACTTCTATCATTAGCTACCACTGATACCTAAATAGGATCCTGTCCCACAGGTATAATATAGTGCAGCCTCCCTGTCTGTATACTTATGGTTTCTCAGCTTATTTAGGAGAATATAAAAAGAATGATAATCACAGTGTTCCCCAGCATGCAGAAATGGTATGGTCTTTAGCTGGTCATGTGATGCTGTGCTGAAGCATCATGGGATTGATAGCAAGTCAGGGAGGAAAAGAAAGCTGGTGAAATCTAAGAATCAAGATGGATGGATTTTTAAAGCACAGACAAGGCAGCAGTTCATACAGTAAGTACGGTATACATAAAAAGAGTGTGGTATACAGTCACGTGGGGAATGCAGATATGGAAAGTTGTGTTTCCACTGGTGGTCTTCTTTAATTTAAAGTTCCGGATTCTAGAATGAGTATCAGCTAGTATATTGTATGTAGTTAATTTTTTGTGCTGCTTGACTCTGCTGAGAGCCCAGAGAATAATAAGAATTCTTATTTTAGAGGGGGTCACCAGAAAAGACATTGCGATTGTTCACAGATACAAGTTGGGTAGGTGAAGAAAGTAGGAAGGAGTAAAATTCAGAGTGAGAAGTATAATTTGCGTAACCGCATAATACAATTTCAACAGATGAAATAAAATATCAGTGAATATAAGCCCCTGTATTACCTTTTGATATGCAGTTCACAAGGCACAGAGCTGAGTACAGTAGACCCAGATGTCACGGTGCGGGGTGTGGACCCACTGGGCCGTACCGCGTAGCGGGATGGCAGCTGGCCAAACAGGTATGGTACAGAGTCTATAGTCCAGTAAGGTTACCTGAGGCAATGTAGACAGTAGCAAGGCAGGCTCGGCTGGGACCAGGCAGCAGGCAGACGTCAGGCGTGGAGTAGCAGAGCAGGCGTGGAAATGCAGCACAGCACGACAACAGCTCAGCACGGCAGTAGATCAGGATAGTACTGGATAGCACAGGATACAGGTACGGGGAACACTGGGAAGCTGGAAGACACTAAGGAGACCATTTGCAAGACAGACTTTGGGAAACAACAACAACGCTCAGGCGAGGATCAGAAGGGAGATGGCCTTCTTATAGTCCAGGAAATCACGTGAGTAGATGATGACGATTTCATGCGCGCACACTGGCCCTTTAAGAGCGGGCACGCACCCTCCGGGAGACAGTCTCGATACCCGGAAGTGAGTGCCGGCGCCTCACAGGGGGACGACGCAGCACAGCAGCAGGATGTCCATGGCCGCAGTCCTCGAGGGGTAAGTTAGAACGACGGACTGCTGCCATAGACGTTAAATCAGAACTGTATAGTCTGTGTTCTGTAACTTCTAGTAGCTATATGGCACAGTATTGTTTTTGTGTCATCAGGTATAATAGTCCAGTAGACATGTCATTATAATAAGCTGCTCTTAACTGGTTCCCGACCGCTGGCTGTGTATTTACGGCCAGCGGTCAAGGTCCTTAAAACCCGCGCCATAGACTATTTACAACGCGGGTTTTAGCTTGCTGCACGAGCGATCGGGCAGCTTAATGTCGGGTTTCCGGCAGTCAGTGAGTGTCGGGACCCTGAGGAGAAGATAGAAGCAATCTTCTCCGATCTCTTTTACACAGCGCTCAATGAGCACTGTGTATAGGAATAGAGGCAGCAGCCGTGCCGCTGTCTCTATTGGTCCCGGTGATCATGTGACTGGTCACATGATCACCAGGTGCCGTTAGTGGCAGACTGCTGCTGGGTCTTACTGTCACGTTGGGTTCGTGGACCCACTGGACCGTCTTGGCGGTATGGCAGCTGGCCAACAGGGCACAGGTAACAGTCTATAGTTCGTATAGGGTACCTGTGGCAGCTCAGACAGTAGCAAGGCAGGCTCGGCTGGGACTAGGCAGCAGGCAGATGTCAGGCGTGGTGTAGCCGGACAGGCGTGGTATGCAGCACAGCACGACTACAGCTCAGCACGGCATAGACAAACTTTGGGTACGACAACACCGCTCAGGCATGGGAGGAAGGGGCTGGGCCCTTCTTATAGCCCAGGGTGCTCTGGGAGCAATCAGCTCAATCTCCCACCTGCGTGCGCTTTGGCTTCTTAAGTCTGGACTGAGATTGCGAGCGCACCCTGCTGGTCACTGTGTAACAGGACGGCCGTATGTGCAGATATCTCTGGAGAGAAGGGCGTCGACTAGATGGAAGGAGTTCGTGGTCAGCGACCACGAATGTTACACCTACTAGTGACAAAAGTCACTATTAGGGTGGATTCACACGAACATGTATTGCGTCCGTGCGGGCCACGTGGTTTTCACGCGCCACGCACAGACCAATACAAGTCTATGGGGCAGTACAGACAGTCTGTGCTTTTTGCGCGTTTGTCCGCTGCGCAAAAAGCGCGACATGGTCAATATCTCCGCGTATTTCGCGCATCACGCACCCATTGAAGTCAATGGGTGCGTGAAAACCACACAGGTCGCACGGAAGCACTTCCGTGCGAACTGCCTGTTTCGCGCACCAGCTGTCAAAAGGATGAATGTAAACAAAAAAGCACCACGTGCTTTTCTGTTTACAAACATCCAAATGGTGTGTCATAATGATGGCTGCGCGAAAAGTACGCAGCCGCGCATCATATGATGCTGCCTCACGGAGCAGGCAAGTGGCTTTTGCGCAGGCAAAAGGCCGCGTGTTTTGCGTGCGCAAAAACGCCACGCACGTCTGAATCAGCCCTAAGAGGGCTGATTTCCCCTGTAACTAGGGCTGCTGTGGAAAAAGATGGTGTAAAAGAAAGAAAAAATATATATAAAGTTCCCCAAAGGTCTTTTCTGACCTTTGAGGGACAGACCATAGTAATAAAAAAATAAAAGTAAAGTGCAATTTTTTTTTATAATAAACGTACATAAAATACCCACCCCAAAAAAACGCCCCCCCCCCCCGCCAATCATTGTCGTAATGCTAGCCCTGAGTCAATTAACCTAATATAGACATGTAACACATTAAAGTTTCCGGTAGACAATGACGAGCACAAATAAAAGGTCTACTTTAGGGTAAACCCGTGTTATTACCAAAAAAGCACGTCGTTAGCCCAACAAATAAAAAAGTTATAGCCGTTTAGCTAACGCGTGCTAAAAATGGCTAAATGGTGTCTGGTCCTGAAGGCTCAAAATAGCCCGGTCCTGAACTGGTTAAATAGCTTATTATAGTGACAGATCCGATTTAATACCCATAAACTAACCTGCAAATTGATACCTTCCAGGTTTTTGGTTTTCAATATCTCCTGCTGAATTATCATGAAACGTGATTGTTAAAAAGTCCTTCAGAAGGTTTAATAATTGTCCAGTATAATTTGATGGAGTGTGGCCACAATGGATTTATTGTCTTCACCGATGAAAGTGGGGACTATGGATAACACCCTGACTAGTAAGGGTATGTGCACACGACCTCTTTTCAGACGTAATGGAGGCGTTTTACGCCTCGAATTACGCCTGAAAAGACGGCTCCAAAACGTCGGCAAACATCTGCCCATTGCTTGCAATGTGTTTTACGGTGTTCTGTGCAGACGAGATGTCATTTTACGAGTCACTGTCAAAAGACGGCGCGTAAAATTACGGCCGCGTCAAAGAAGTGCAGGACACTTCTTGGGACGTAATTGGAGCTGTTTTTCATTGACTCCAATGAAAACCAGCTCCGATTACGTCCGTAAAAGACGCCGCGAAAAACGCGAGTACTTGCAAAAACGTCTGAAATTCAGGAGCTGTTTTCTTCTGAAAACAGCTCCTTAATTTCAGATGTATTTGGCGTTATCGTGTGAACATACCCTAACTTTGCTGCTTTCAGAACCGTGTTTCTTTGAGAGTTGATCTTACGGGCTACTCCCAGATTTCGATCCTTATATTCATGTCTTTTTTTCCTCTCTCGAACCTTCGTTTTTACATGCTTTACCTTGTTCATTTATAGATTCATTTTTATTGTGTAAAGCTTGAATCCTCTTTTATACAATTCACTATGAACTATGTATAGGCCTTCTAATAGTTTGTACTGTGTATTGTTACTTACATTACTAATAAACACCTAAATAAAGCATTGAAATTTTAATCTCTTCTCCCCCCAATTCTATGCACTTTAACACAATATAGTACTGTTCATCCTGATCGATGAAGGATGTTACACTGCGTAACATTGTATACTGATATGCCATTCAGTATCTGAGGAAAGATGGGTAATAACCCTTATTGGTGCTGTTTAGGGTGGTGCTGCCATTAGCTTTCATCACTTGCCATCATCTACCCCTGTAGAAGACAAAGATAGCAAGAAGGCAACTTACACACTAATATTTTTTTATTTTAGGGTTTAAAGGGGTATTTACAACTTAAAAGTTTATGGCATATCCACAAGCCACTTCTCCATTCACTTTCCACCTGGATTTGTCGACCACCCTACGAGGCGGGATGGGGACCAGGTGACCCCTTTCGTGGGGATAGGTGTGGGTTCCAGAACTGCGATCCGCATCTATCAGACATGTATAGTATATCCTGTGGATACATTTGCTAGTTGTAACTTATACGGCTATAAACACCCAGTTAATTTTGAGAAGGAACAGACGGATTGGATTTTATTTTGCCAAGTCTGTCAAATTTGCCAAGTTCCCCTGTAAGAGCAGTGTCAGAGGTGTTTGGCAGTTGCCTATCGCCTGTTTCAATTAAATATCGGCCAAGCATGAATGTTTATGGAGGAGTGGAGCAGGATAGCTGGGCTCCCACGTAGCGTAAACGAGGCAGAATTTTTCCGCAACGGCATTTCCGCCATGGAATTACTGCAACGGAATTCTGGGTGGAAATTCAGCAGAATTTACAGTAGCAGCAGAGTGGATGAGATTAGAAAATCTGTTGCCCATGCTGCAGAAAAAACCTGCAGTGTAATCGTTAATAAATTGACCTGCAGTGCGGAATTTAGTTCTGCATCATGTCAATTTATGCTGCGTTTTAGTTTATTTTCCGTTGCGGGTTTTCCCCATTGAATTTAATGGGGGTTCAAATCCCGCACCAGAAAGCCAAGTGTTGCGACTTTTGCAGTGCATTCGCAGCAATTACGCCGTAAAAATCCCAACTAAGGAAAAATAAATAAAAACATACTTACCCAGAAGTCTGTATTTCTTCGTCCAGTCCGGTCTCCTGGGATGAAGTTGAATCCCACGTGACCGCTGCAGCAGCGGTCACATGGGATGTAAAGTCATGCCATCCTAGGAGGCCGGCCTGGATGACGTCAGAGGGCTGGCCTCAAGGGATGACGTTACATCCCACGTGACCGCTGCTGCAGCCAATCACAGGCTGCAGCGGTCACATGGGCTGCAGCGTCATTCAGGGAGGCCGGACTGCGCAGTAGGGACGTGTCGCCATAATAATGGCCTAGGTAACTATGAGCGTTTTTTACCGCTGCCTTCCGCAGCAGAAAATCCGTCCGACAGACCGCACCACTACGTGTTCCAGCATATCTGACCCGTGGGAACCCGGCCTTATGTGAGATTCTTCAGGCATTAGGCCCCATTCACACTGCAGTATTTTGCTACAGTATTTGTAAAGCAAAACCTGGATTGGAACATACAGAGAGAAAGCGTAATTTCACACATGGCAGATACGCTGCATAAAAGGTACACAGCATATCCGCCCTGTTGCCCGCAGGGAATTCCGGCTGAAAAACCGCACCAAATTTTTGTGCACTTTTTTGCCCAGGAAGCCGGCCTGGGGGAAGCAGAATAGAATTCTGAGTAAGGCCCCATGCACACGACCGTAAAAATCATCCGTAATTGCAGGACCGCAATTACAGACGCATTCACTTCTATTGTTCACGGACACCTTCCCGTTTATTTACGGGAAGGTGTCCGGGCCGTAGAAGTGTACTGCAAAAGATAGGACATGTCCTATCTTTTTCTTTTACGGTCCGTGCTTCTATACTTTGTATGGGAGCAAGGGCCGAAAATGTGAGTGGCTGTCCGCAGCTGGAAGTGCCGCAATTGCAGGCCGTGTGCATGAGGACTCAGTATTTGATTTTTTTTACCTGAGTTGCGATTTTTGGGCCGGAATCGCAGCTTTTCTGCCGCAAAAATCACAACATCTGCTATATGTTGCGGGTTTTATCTCCCCATTGAATTCAATTAAGAAAACCTGCAACAAAACATCATCGATTACGCAAATTCAATTAACATGCTGCGTATTAAAAAAACGCACCGCAGGTCAGTTTGAGCGTTTTTTCCCCGCTTATTTACGTAGTGTGTATGAGATTTGTTTAACCCGTTAGTGACCGTCCATTAGTGTTTCTACGGCGGCCACTAACAGGCTTTATTCCGATGCAATTGCCTTTTTACGGCGCTGCATTGGAATAAATAAACAGAGCAGGGAGCTGTTAAATCTCCCTGCTCTCAGCTACCAGACGTAGCTGAAGGCTGGGAGCAGCCCTGCTCTAATGGGTGAGATCGATATCAATCTCACCTGTTTAACCTTTCAGATGCCACGCTCAATAGCGAGCGCCGCATCTTAGTGGTTTTGGAGAGAGGGAGGGAGTGCCCTTTCTCACCCCACCGGCACCCTGCGTGTGATCGCAGGTTTCCTGTGTCTTCTATGGCAGCCGTGGACCTAATAAAGGCCCCCAGGTCTGCCACTAGTTATGCCTGCTAGGCTAGGCAATAATACACTGCAATGCAAAAGTATTGAGGTATTATAAAAGCGACCGGACGATCGCATATTGAAGTCCCCTAGTGGGACTACTAAAAAAGTAAAAAAAAACGTTTAAAAAAAAAAAAATGAAAAACCCACTTTTTCCCCTTATAAAATGCTTTATTATAAAAGAAAGTAACAAAACGTACACATATTTGGTATCGCTGTGTCCGTAACGACCCAAACTATAAAGTTATTACATTTTTTAACCCGCATGGTGAACGCCGTAAAAAATAAAATAAATAACAATGCAAAAATTGCTGTTTTCTGTGGATCCTGCCTTAAAAAAAATATGATAAAAAGTAATTAACCCCTTCCCGCTCCAGGACGTACTATTAGGTCATGGCAGCTGTATCGTTCGCGCTCCATGACCTAATAGTACGTCACTGGAGTAACGGCCATTTCGGCCGTCTTCCCGACACATACAGGAGCTGTGACAGTTGCTGTCTCGTACAGCAGTTGCCGCAGCTCCTACAGTGGGGACCGATCGCTGTCTCTCCGCTGATTAACCCCTTAAAAGCCGCGTTCAATAGCGATCGCGGCTTTTTAGGGGTTAAACCACCATCGACGGCCCGCTACACGATAGCTATGGCAACCGGACACATAAAAATGGCGTCCGGCTATGCCATCGACGGAAGCCTAGTGGGTCCTGACAAAGTCAGGACCCACTATGCTTGCTGTCAGTGAGTAGCTGACAGCTCTAATACACTGCACTACGCATGTAGTGCAGTGTATTAGAATAGCGATCAGGGCCTCCTGTCCTCAAGTCCCCTAGTAGGACAAAGTAAAAAAAAAAGTAAAAAAAAGTTGTGTAAAAATAAGAAAATAAAAGTTTTAAAAGTAATAAAAGTAAAAATCCCCCTTTTTCCCTGATCAGTCCTTTATTAACAAAAATAGATAAATAAAAAAATAAACTATACATAATTGGTATCGCCGCGTCCGTAACGGCCTGAACTACAAAATTATTTCCTTATTTATCCCGCGCGGTGAACGCCAAATAAGAAAATAACAAACCATACCAGAATTAAAAAAATTTTGTCACTTCACCTCCCAAAAAATTAAATAAAAAGAGATCAAAAAGTTGAATGTACCTAAAAATGGTAATGATTGAAACTACAATTCGTTACGCAAAAAAATAAGTCCTCGCACGGCTTTCTTGATGGAAAAATAAAAAAGTTCTGGCTCTTAGAATAAGGCAACACAAAAAGAAAATGATTTTTTACAAAAAGTATTTTATTGTGCAAACGCCATAAGACATAAAAAAAAACTATAAACATCTGGTATCGCCGTAATCGTATCGCCCCGCAGAATAAAGTGAATGTGTCATTTATAGCGCACGGTGAACGCTGTAAAAAAAAATACTATAAAAAACTATAGTAGAATTACTGTTTTTTTAGTCACCACGCCACCTAAAAATTGAATAAAAACTGATCAAAAAGTCACATGCACCCCATGAAAACTACAATGAATTCCTCAAGGTTTCCAAAATAGGGTCACTTTTGAGGGGTTTCCACTGTTTTGGCACCACAAGACCTCTTCAAACCGGACATGTTGCCTAATAAAAAGGAGGCCTCAAAATCCACTAGGTGATCCTTTACTTCGGAGGCCGGTGCTTCAGTCCATTATCACACTAGGGCCCCATGTGGGATATTTCTCAAAAATGAAGAACCTGGGCAATAAATATTGAGTTGCATTTCTCTAGTAAAACCTTCTGTTTTACAGGAAAAAATGGAATAAAAAGGATTTTCTGACAAAAAAAAGAAATATGTCAATTTCACCTCTACTTTGCTCCAAATTCCTGTGAAACACCTAAAGGGTTAATACACTTTCTAAATGCTGTTGTGAATACTTTGAGGGGTCTAGTTTCTAAAATAGCGTGTTTTTTAGGGGTTTCTAATATATAGGCCCCTCAAAGCAACTTCAGAACTGAACTGTAACCTAAAAAAATAAATTAGGCACGTGTCGGACGAGCGAGGACACATCGGCACCAGGCGACAGAGGCTACAGTTGATTCTGCAGCAGCATCGGCGTTTGCAGGTAAGTCGATGTAGCCTCTGTCGCCTGGTGCCGATGTGTCCTCGCTCGTCCGACACGATGCAGGACCTGGGGCAGGAAGTGACGTCACAGCGTGATCTCTCGAGAACACGCTGTGTGTCTGTGCACTGCCAGAAGCTGGGCGTTGTGAAGAGAAGTGGATGATGCTGATTCGTCAGCATCATAAACTTCTATTCACAACGCCCAGCTAGTAAAAGAAGTAAAAACGCCCAGATGTACATACACAATACACGCCCACTTGTACATAACTTTAAACACGCCCAGTTGTACTTAAGAAAGCCTCATTTGCATAAATATAAAAATGGTCATAACTTGGCCAAAAATGCTCGTTTTTGAAAAAAACAAAAACTTTACTCTTATCTACATTGCAGCGCCTATCTGCTGCAATAGGAGATAGGGGTTGCAAAATCTGGTGACAGAGCCTCTTTAACCCCTTCCCGCTCCTTGACGTACTATTACGTCATGGCAGCTGTATCGTTCGCGCTCCATGACGTAATAGTACGTCACGGGAGTAACGGCCGTTTCGGCCGTCCTCCCGACACATACAGGAGCTGTGACGCTGCTGTCTTGTTCAGCAGCTGTCACAGCTCCTACAGCGGGGACCGATCGCTGTGTCCCCGCTGATTAACCCCTTAAAAGCCGCGTTCTATAGAGATCGCGGCTTTTTAGGGGTTAAGCTGCCATCGCCGGCCTGCTACGCGATAGCGGCCGGCGATGGTGACTATGGCAACCGGACACCAAACAATGGCGTCCGGCTATGCCATAGACGGAAGCCTAGTGGGTCCTGACAACGTCAGGACCCACTATGCTTGCTGTCAGTGAGTAGCTGACAGTTCTAATACACTGCACTACGCATGTAGTGCAGTGTATTAGAATAGCGATCAGGGCCTCCTGCCCTCAAGTCCCCTAGTGGGACAAAGTAATAAAGTTAAAAAAAAGTTAAAAAAAGATGTGTAAAAATAAGAAAATAAAAGTTTTAAAAGTAATAAAAGTAAAAGTCCCACTTTTTCCCTTATCAGTCCTTTATTATTAATAAAAATATATAAACAAACAAATAAACTATACATAATTGGTATCGCCGCGTCCGTAACGGCCTGAACTACAAAATTATTTTGTTATTTATCCCGCACGGTGAACGCCGTAAAAAAAAATATTAATAAACCGTACCACAATCACAATTGTTTGGTCACTTCACCTCCCAAAAAATGGAATAAAAAGAGATCAAAAAGTCGCATGTACCTAAAAATGGTCCTGATGGAAAATACAGTTCGTTACGCAAAAAATAAGTCCTCGCACGGCTTTATTGATTGAAAAATAAAAACGTTCTGGCTCTTAGAATAAGGTAACACAAAAAGTGAATGATTGTTTACAAAACGTATTTTATTGTGCAAACGCCATAAGACATAAAAAAAAACTATAAACATCTGGTATCGACGTGATCGTATTGCCCCGCAGAATAAAGTTAATATATCATTTATAGCGCACGGTGAACGCTGTAAAAAAAAAGTATACAAAAACAATAGTAGAATTGCTGTTTATTAGTCACCACGCCACCTAAAAATGGAATAAAAACTGATCAAAAAGCCGCATGCACCCCATGAAAACTACAATGGATTCCTCAAGGGGTCTAGTTTCCAAATTGGGGTCACTTTTGGGGGGTTTCCAATGTTTTGGCACCACAAGACCTCTTCAAACCGGACATGGTGCCTAATAAAAAAGAGGGCTCAAAATCCGCTAGGTGCTCCTTTGCTTCGGAGGCCGGTGCTTCAGTCCATTACCGCACTAGGGCCACATGTGGGATATTTCTCAAAACTGCAGAATCTGGGTAATAAGTATTGAGTTGCGTTTCTCTGATAAATCCTTTTGTGTTATAAAAAAAATGGTATAAAAAGAGTAAATTTCACCTCTACTTTGCTCTAAATTTCTGTGAAACACCTAAAGGGTTCATAAACTTTCTAAATGCTGTTGTGAATACTTTGAGGGGTCTAGTTTCTAAAATGGGGTGTTTGATAGGGGTTTCTAATATATGGGCCCCTCAAAGCAACTTCAGAAATGAACTGGAACCTAAAAAAATAAATAAATGAGGCAATACTTCGCTTCTTACATTATACTGATAATGAGCCGTGCCCACTCCGAGATGACCCCAGTTTTGACCGTTTGTATAAACGGAGACCCCTATTAGACCGTTCCAGTGCCCGGTTTTCCCAAGCATACACCCCCGAGAAGTGTTTTTCTATTGATGAGTCCCTGGTACATTTTAAAGGGAGGGTTCAATTCCGCCAGTACCTGCCAGGTAAGAGGGCAAGGTATGGCGTGAAGATGTATAAGCTGTGCGAGAGTGCATCAGGGTATACCTACAGGTTTAGGATATATGAAGGAAAGGCCACCCCCAAACCAGACTGCATCCTGGACTACAATAGGTACATGGGAGGGATGGACTTGTCAAATCAAGTCCTGAAGCCCTACAGCGCCATGCGGTGTGGTATAAGAAGCTGGCCGGGCACATCATACAGATGGCTTTGTACAATGCGTATGTGCTACGTCGATGTGCAGGCCAGAGGGGAACTTTCCTGGAATTTCAAGATCTAATCTTTAGGGATCAGGAAGGGGGGGCACCCAGTACTTCTGGAAGCGAGGCCACACGCATCGTACCAGGGCAACACTTTCCAGGAGAAGGTCCCCAAACCGGTGGAAAGGGAAAGAGTCAAAAGAGGTGCAGAGTCTGCTATAAGAGGGGGATAAGGAAGAACACAATATACCAATGTGACACGTGTCCCGAAAAACCAGGGCTCTGTATAAAAGATTGTTTTAAAATGTATCATACATCCCTTGATTTTTAATTTACCCTGATGCACTCCGCACAGCTTACCCCCCTCATCTTTCCCTTCTGAGCCCTGCCGTATGCCCAGGCAGCTGATAACAGCCACATGTAGGGTATTGTCGTACCCAGGAGAACCCACATTACAATTTAAGGGGTGTATATCTCCGGTGGCGCATGCTGGGCACACTATATTGGACACTGAAATGGCATATACATATATAAAATTGCAAATCTCACACTGCACCATCTGCTGCGCATTATCTATTACACAGTACCTGTGGGGTCAAAATGCTCACTACACCTCTAGATGAATGTCTTAAGGGGTGTAGTTTTTAAAATGGGGTCACTTCTCGGGGGTTTCAACTGTACTGGTACCTCAGGGGCTTCTGCACACATGACTTAGCACCAGAAAAGCTCCAGTAGGCCAAATGGTGGTCCTTTCCTTCTGAGCCCTCCCATGGGCCCAAAGGGCAGTTTATCACCACAAATGGGGTATTGCCGCACTAAGGACAAATTGGGCAACAAAATGGGGTATGTTGTTCCTTGTGAAAATAAGAAATTTTGATCAAAAATGACATCTTATTGGAAAAAATATAATTTTTTTCATTTCACAGCCCAATTCAAATAGGTGCTGTGAAAAAACTGTGCGGTCAAAATGATAACAAAAACCATAAATGAATTCCTTGAGGGGTGTAGTTTCCAAAATGGGGTCACTTCTGGTGGGTTTCCATTGCTTTGATACCTCTGGGGCTCTGCAAATGCAACATGGCACCCGAAAACCAATCCAGCAAAATCTGGACTCCAACAAACACATAGCGCTCCTTTCCGTCTGAGCCCTCCCATGGGCCCAAACGGCAGTTTATCACCACAAATGGGGTATTGCCGCACTAAGGACAAATTGGGCAACAAAATGGGGTATGTTGTTCCCTGTGAAAATAAGAAATTTTGATCAAAAATGACATCTTATTGGAAAAAATATAATTTTTTTCATTTCACAGCCCAATTCAAATAGGTGCTGTGAAAAACCTGTGCGGTCAAAATGATAACAAAAACCATAAATGAATTCCTTGAGGGGTGTAGTTTCCAAAATGGGGTCACTTCTGGTGGGTTTCCATTGCTTTGATACCTCTGGGGCTCTGCAAATGCGACATGGCACCCGAAAACCAATCCAGCAAAATCTGGACTCCAACAAACACATAGCGCTCCTTTCCTTCTGAGCCCTCCCATGGGCCCAAACGGCAGTTTATCACCACAAATGGGGTATTGCCGCACTAAGGACAAATTGGGCAACAAAATGGGGTATGTTGTTCCCTGTGAAAATAAGAAAATTTGATCAAAAATGACATTTTATTGGAAAAAATATCATTTTTTTCATTTCACAGCCCAATTCAAATAGGTGCTGTGAAAAAACTGTGCGGTCAAAATGATAACAAAAACCATAAATGAATTCCTTGAGGGGTGTAATTTCCAAAATGGGGTCACTTCTGGTGGGTTTCCATTGTTTTGATACCTCAACGCCTCTTCAAACCTGGCATGCTGCCTAAAATATATTCTAATAAAAAAGAGGCCTCAAAATGCACTAGGTGCTTCTTTGCTTCTAGGGCTTGTGTTTTAGTCCACGAGCGCAGTAGGGCCACATGTGGGACATTTCTAAAAACTGCAGAATCTGGACAATACATATTTAGTAGTGTTTCTCTGGTAAAACCTTCTCTGTTACTAAAAAAAAATTGAATAAAATTGAAATTCAGCAGAAAAAATGACATTTGCAAATTTCATTTCCACTTTGCTTTAATTCCTGTGAAATGCCTGAAGGGTTAAAAAACTTTCTATATGCTGTTTTGAATACTTTGAGGAGTCTAGTTTTTAAAATGGGGTGTTTTATGGGGGTTTCTAATACATAGGCCCCTCAAATCCACTTCAGAACTGAACTGGCACCTTCAAAAAAAGGCTTTTGCAATTTTCTTAAGAATATGAGAAATTGCGGTTTATGTTCTAAGCCTTGTAACGTCCAAGAAAAATAAAATAATGTTCAAAAAACGATGCCAATCTAAAGTAGACATATGGGAAATGTGAACTAGTAACTATTTTGGGTGGTATAACCGTCTGTTTTACAAGCAGATGCATTTAAATTCTGAAAAATGCTATTTTTTGTAAATTTTCTCTAAATTTTGCAATTTTTCACAAATAAAGACTGAATATATCGACCAAATTTTACCACGAACATGAAGCCCAAAGTGTCACGAGAAAACAATCTCAGAATCGCTTGGATAGGTTTAAGCATTCCGACGTTATTACCACATAAAGTGAAATATGTCAGATTTGAAAAATGGGCTCTGAGCCTTAAGGCCCAAACTAGGCTGCGTCCTTAAGGGGTTAAGCATTCCAACGTTATTACCACATAAATTAAAATATGTCAGATTTCATAAATGGGCTCTGAGCCTTAAGGCCAAAACAAGGCTGCGTCCTTAAGGGGTTAAAAAGTCGCATCTACTCCAAAATGGTACTAATAAAAACTACAAGTCGTCCCGCAAAAAAAAGCCCTCATACAGCTGCATTGGTGGAAAAATAAAAGTTATGGCCATAGAAAGACAAAAAAATTTTTTTTAAAAAAAAAGTGTTTTTACTCTGTAAAAGTAGTAAAACATACAAATTCTATATCAATTTGGTATCGCCGCAATTGTAACAATCGGCTGAATAAAGGTATTGTGTTATTTATACCAAACGGTAAACGGTGTAAATTTAGGACGCAAAAAAGTGTGGCGAAATTGCTGTTTTTTTTATTTTCCCCCCTGCAATTTCTTTTTATAAAAGTTAATCAATAAATTATATGTACCCCAAAATGGTGCTATTAAAAAATACAACTTATCCCGCAAAAAAAACAAAACCTTATACAGCTATGTCGACGAAAAAATAAAAAAGTTATAGCTCTTTGAATGAGACGATGGAAAAACGTAAAAAATAGCTTGGTCATTAAGGCCTAAAATAGGCTGGTTACTAAGGGGTTAAATCTCATCCACTCTGCTGCTACTGTATTAGGCTATATAATAATAATATAATAATAATCTTTATTTATATAGCGCCAACATATTACGCAGCACTTTACAATTTAGAGGGAACATGAAACAAACAATAGCAGACATTACATAGTGACAAAGTTCATTTACAATTCAAACCTGGGGAGTGAGGACCCTGCTCGCAAGAGTTTACAATCTACGAGGAAATAAAGGAGACACAAAGTGTAACAGTGTTTGTTCTGTACAATGGTCCGGCCATTTTTATACACATGCGGTGGTAACATAAAGCTGCATGAGCCGGTCACCAGCCAGTATCCGTGTATGACGGACATGAAGAGAAGGAGTGTGAGGGAACATTATTCTGATGACTAATCTAAATGGAGGGCCATGGAAAGGAGTCAGATTAGGGAATGTTATAGGCCTGTCTAAATAGATGTGTTTTCAGGGCACGTTTAAAACTGTGGATATTGGTAATTAATCTGATTGTCTGGGGTAACGCAATCCAGTGAACTGGTGCAGCAGAAGAAACATCTTGGAGACGGGAGTGGGAGGTTCGGATTGTGGTGGATGTTAATCTAAGGTAGTTGGCAGAACGTAGATCCCGAGTAGGGTGGTAGACAGAGATGAGGGAGGAGATGTAAGGAGGTGCAGCACTGTGGAGAGCTTTGTGGGTGAGAGTAATAAGTTTGAATTTTATTCGGAAGGGGATGGGTAACCAGTGCAGTGACTGGCACAGATTAGAGGCGTTGGTGTAGCGGTTGGTCATAAAGATGAGCCTGGCTGCTGCCTTGAGGATAGATTGGAGAGGGGAGAGTTTGGTGAGGAGAAGACCGACTAGTAATGAGTTACAGTAGTCAAGATGAGAGTGAATCAGAGCAACAATGAGAGTTTTGGCGGTTTCCTCCGTAAGAAAAGAGCGGATTCTGGAGATGTTTTTGAGGTGAAAATGACAGGAGCGTGAAAGTGATTGTATGTGAGGAGTAAAGGAAAGATCTGAGTCAAAAATAACCCCGAGACAGCGGGCGTGCTGCTTAGGAGTTATGATAGTGCCACACACAGAAATGGAGACATCAGGTTTAGGGAGGTTAGTAGATGGTGGGAACACAAGGAGCTCCGTTTTAGAAAGATTCCGTTTCAGATAGAGAGAGGACATGATGTTAGAGACAGCGGACAGACAATCACTGGTGTTCTGTATTAGAGCAGGGGTGATGTCACGGGAAGAGGTATATAATTGGGTGTCATCAGCGTAGAGATGGTACTGGAAGCCAAATCTGCTGATGGTTTGTCCAATAGGAGCTGTGTAGAGAGAAAAGAGGAGTGGACCTAGGACTGATCCCTGAGGAACCCCGATATCAAGGGGAAGAGGAGAAGAAGTGGAACCAGCAAATGAAACACTGAATGAGCGGTCAGAGAGATATTCAGACAGAAGTGTGTGAAATTGGCCGTTCCGCACCCGTGCGGGCCCTGTTTTCACGGATGCCTTATAGACATGGGTCTATTGAGGGATCTGTGAAAACTGACAAAAATAGGACACGGGGTCCTTCACACGGTCCGTTAAAACAGCTGCCGTGTAAACAACCCAATAGAAATAGGCGGCCGTTAAAAAAAACAAAAAAAAACGTACAGCACATGGACTATTTATACGTTCATCTGAATAAGGCCTTATGCTGAAAAAATATGGCTCAAAATTCCTTCAGGGTTTTTGAGGTGGATTTTGAAATGCAAGCGTTTTTTGAGATGATTTTGGGGGCTTTTTTATGCAAAAACTGTGTAAAATTCTCCAAACTAATGTCGCTTTTTTTTTTCTGCCTCCCATCTATTTCAATGGAGGTTTTCGATGCGTCATAATCAGCCTTAAAAAAATGTAGTATGAACTGGGCTTTAATGGAAATATTTGTTCCTATGTTCCACTCCCGGTTTGGGCTTACAAATACTGATAAAAATACTGACAAATAGTGCCATGTGAATAAAGCCTAAGGCCTCGTGCACACGACCGTAGCCATGTGCACGGCCGTGATTTTCGTAGTGTCAGCCGTGAGCCGCTTGCAAATCGCGGGCTGTGCACATGGCCGCGTCCATTATTTTCAGTGAGCCTGGACCGCAGAACACGGCCGTAATAAGGCTTGCCCGTTCTTTTTGCGGTGCGTGTGCATGGCCCCATAGGAATGAATGGGGCCGCAATTCTCCCGTGGATTTTTCGGGGGAATTGCGGCCGCAAAAGCACGGGGCTGTATACAGTTGCCTCAGCAACTGTACCGCCCTGCGACATTGGGCGAGAAAATAGAAATAGAGTAGGTCTTTAGTGAGGTCAGTGTTTAGCGGGTCCCCCCATAAGGCCTCATGCACACTTCCGTCGGCCATTGTACGGCCGTTAATGATGGTACCGTCACACGGATGGCTTCCTTGTGCAGTCCGTTGTTTCACGGGCCAAATTCAATAAGAAGGCCGAGACTGTTCCGTCAAAAACGGGCAGGAGTAGGACCTGCACTACTTTTGACGGAACGGCCACACGGTTCCGTTAAAACAACGGAAGTGTGCATGGCCCGATTGAAATGAATGGGTTCAGGGTGTTATACGTGACAACGAATAGCACCCTGAAGGAAAAAACTGAAGTGGGCATCAGGCCTAAGCCATGATTTGAGGCTATCCTATGTAGAGAACACTTGTAAGAATTCCTGATGCACTAATAATAATTATCACCTGTCCAATACGGAGGAAATCCTGAAAACAAGCCTGTTGGGGATACCCGAGGACCGGAGATAAGAAACAATGATCTAGGGGGACACACATTTTATTCAATGCATCCACAACTATTAGGGTATGTTCACACGCAAACGCAAAATACATCTGAAATTACGGAGCTGTTTTCAGGCGAAAACAGGACCTGAATTTCAGACGTTTTTGCAAGTACTCGCGTTTTTCGCGGCGTCCATTACAGACGTAATTGGAGCTGTTTTGCAATTGAGTCAATGAAAAACGGCTCCAAAAACGTCCGAAGAAGTGACATGCACTTCTTTGACGCGGGCGTCTTTTTACGTGCCGTATTTTTACAGCAACAAGTAAAATGACACCTCGTCTGAAGAACATCGTAAAACCCATTGCAAGTAATGGGCAGATGTTTGCAGACGTAATGGAGCCGTCTTTCCAGGCGTAATTCGAGGCGTAAAACGCCTGAATTACGTCTGAAAATAGGTCGTGTGCACATAGCCCTAGGGTATGTGCACACAACGCCAAATACGTCAGAAATTACGGAGCTGGTTTCAGGCGAAAACAGCTGAATTTCAGACGTTTTACAAGTGCACGCGTTTTTCGCAGCGTCTTTTATGGACGTAATTGGAGCTGGTTTTCATTGGAGTCAATGAAAAACGGCTCCAATTACGTCCCAAGAAGTGACATGCACTTCTTTGACGCGGCCGTAATTTTACGCGCCGTCTTTTGACAATGACGCGTAAAATGACAGCTCGTCTGCACAGAACATCGTAAAACCCATTGAAAGCAATGGGCAGATGTTTGCCGACGTATTGGAGCCGTCTTTCCAGGCGTAAAACGCCTGAATTACGTCTGAAAATAGGTCGTGTGCACATACCCTCAGGAGAACCTGCACAACCGCGGTACATATCTTGCAGAATATCCAAGAGTCCCGAGCAACTGCAAATATCACCCACCCCTAAGATCTGCCCTGGTCGTCATGTAGCCCTACTGCAGCATTTCTGTTTTGTGTGCCGGCCTTTAGGGTTCTCCTGCAGCAGTTCTGGCACACATTGTGCGGCTCAGTACATTGCTACGGTTGTGCCCACACTCCCAGTTATCATCTAGCTCCACCCGTATGGAAAGAAAAGTAAGAACCTAGCCGTGCAAAAGTAGCATCATGCCCAGCTTGGCATCACCCGGGATATTAGTTAAGTAACGAACCAAAAAGGAAGGTTACGCAATAAAGTCTACTTCCGGTTCTACGCGCTGTACTTCCGGTCCCAGCCGACGTTACAAGTTCCTGTACGTAAGGAGGCTCATACTTCCTGTTGCCTCCGGTAAGATGGCGTCTTTCAGTAGACGAGTCTTGTGGAGTTTCTCCCATGTCTTCAGGTACACAGAGCTGGTTACCGGCATCTTCTGTATGTACACGTTACACCATAGTGTAGTTAGTGGTCATTACTTTGTGGAAGAACTGAGCGCCCGTTATTGTGCCGCCGGTCATTCTACGGTCGTGCTGCTGTAACAAAGCCGTTACTGTGTCTGTCACCGAGAAGCTGCTTGTTGTTTTAGTTGTGGGGCGCGTTTCCTTCTGCGTTGATCGGCGGTGTCTGCTCATTTATTACATGCTCTAGGACTTTGTACTAATGTGAAACTTCGGCTCCCATCATTCACTGACAGTCTGCTGTAGCTGGGGCATGCTGGGAATTGTAGTTTCACTAGCCACTGGTAAAAGTTTTCTACTGAGGTTGAGGTCACAAGTTGCAGATCTCAGCCTTTTATATGGCAAGGGGTAGAATCGCAATGAAAATTTGCGACGTGTGAACTCTGCCTAATAATCTGGACTATTGGGCAGAAGCTTCAGACATCACTATCATATCATACAATCATATGGGTAATGTTCTTCTGGCCTGGCCTCAGTCTCTGGTGTTTATATCTTTCTGTCTTTCCTTACAGACAGTCCAGCCCAATTTTCTACAAAAGACACGCCTTGTGCTTCTTTAAAGGTTCATGGCGTCAAGTGCTGTCAGTCGGATTAGGGGCCAGTCTCTGTGCTATTCCTGTGGGACAGGTAAAGTAATTGTGGTTCATCTTTTTATTTACGCACAAAATCGACCAAGGATTTTCTTCCTAGGAGTAAAACGTATTATACAACCTGATGGCATCCGTGCTGCAGTTTCTAATTTGCCTATGACGCTCCCTTTCCAGCAAAGGGCCAACTTCACATGTTTTGATGTTTTGTTTTTTTTAAATAAAGTTGTGCCAATCACTGACATTTTTATAAAAAAAAATGCCCTTCAAAGGTTTACATAGCATTTAAAGAAGCTCTGTCACCAGATTCTCAAATCCCTATCTCCTATTGCATGTGATCGGGGCTGCAATGTAGAGAACTGTAACGTTTTTGTTTTGTTTTTTTAAAACGTTCATTTTCGGCCAAGTTATGAGCTATTTTATATATATATGCAAATGAGCTTTGAAATGGACAACTGGGCGTGTTTTTTTTCGTATGTCCAACTGGGCGTGTATTGTGTTTTTAACTGGGCTTGTTTTACTAACTGGGCGTTGTGAATAGAAGTGTATGATGCTGACGAATCAGTGACCAATCAGCATCATGCACTCCTCTCCATTCATTTACGCAGCACATAGTGTTCTTACTAGAACGATGTGCTGCCACATACACAAGTGTCCTGATAATGAATACACATGACCTTCAGCCTGGACGTCATGTGTATTCAGAATCCTGACACTTCTAAATCTTTTCTGTGAGATTACAGCAAGCCACGCGTAATCTCGCGAGATTATGAGGTAAGTGAGATTTCATTTCCCTTGCTGAAAATCTCACAGAAAAGATTCAGAAGTGTCAGGATTCTGAATACACATGACGTCCAGGCTGGAGGTCATGTGTATTCATTATCAGGACACTTGTGTATGTGGCTGCACATCATTCTAGTAAGAACACTATGTGCTGTGTAAATGAATGGAGAGGAGTGCATGACGCTGATTGGTCACTGATTCGTCAGCATCATACACTTCTATTCACAACGCCCAGTTAGTAAAACAAGTAAACACGCCCAGTTAAAAACACAATACACGCCCAGTTGGACATACGAAAAAAAACACGCCCAGTTGTCCATTTCAAAACTCATTTGCATATATATATATATATATATATATATATATATATATATAAAATAGCTCATAACTTGGCCAAAAATGAACGTTTTTCAAAAAAACAAAACGTTACTGTAATCTACATTGCAGCGCCGATCACATGCAATAGGAGATAGGGGTTTGAGAATCTGGTGACAGAGCCTCTTTAAAAGAAGTATAGAGGTTTCAATGTTTCTTCTCCCTTTGGGATTAACTCCTACTTTTAGCTATAATGTAGAAACCTTCATTAAAGAGGCTCTGTCACCACATTATAAGTGCCCTATCTCCTACATAAGATCGGCGCTATAATGTAGGTGACAGCTATCTATTTTTACCACTTTATTAGCGTTTTTATATTTATGCTAATGAGTTGCTTAATGCCCAAGTGGGCGTATTTTCACTTTAGACCAAGTGGGCGTTGTACAGGGGAGTGTATGACGCTGACCAATCAGCATCATGCACTCCTCCATTCATTTACACAGTGCATAGGGATCCTGCTAGATCCTTATGTGCTGTCTTATACTTACACATTAACAATACTGAAGTGTTTAGACAGTGAATAGACATTCCCCTTGTAGGCCATAAACAATATCACTAACAAATACATTAAACAAAGTAGGACACTGGTGAATTGATACATTCCGAAAATTGATTACACAAATGGGCTTTTTTTTTTTTTAAACCCCTTTATAACATCTGCTGTACAGTTACAGCGCTTCGGGGGACTACTTCTCACAAGTTGCCGTACATTACGGCACAGTGATAGTGCGGGCTCAGAAGCAGAGACCATCCTGTGTCAGCTGTATGTTATATCTAACACTCTGCTAGCTCCAATCCTGGCTGTTTAACCCCTTTGATGCCACAGTCCATAGCGGTCACGGCATCTAAGTGGTTTGTAGTCAATTGACCCAATTGTGCTGATTATTGCTATGGCAATTGGAGGCCTAACCTTGTCCTCTAGGTCTGCCACCTATGGAAGCCTATTAGGCTTAAAAATGTAAAAAAATATATACATAAATGGTACCGCCGCGTCTGTAACGACCCGTACTATAAAAATTTCACGTTATTTATCTTGCACATTGGTGCCGTAAAAAAAATAGACACTGCCAGAATTTCTGTTTTTTAGGGTCACTTTGCTTACCCAAAAAAATGGAATAAAGTGATAAAAAAATCATGTACCCCAAAATTATACCAATAAAAACTAGATTTCCCCGCAAAAAACAAATCTCACACAGATCCATCGACAGAAAAATTATTACAAAAATTTGGTCTCGCATAATATGGCAATCCAAAAACAAGTTTGTTTTTGTAGTGTAAAAGACATTAAAAAAAGTATATAAATCTGTAAATGCCGTAAAAGAATAATAAACTATGCCAGGATTTCTGTGTTTTGGGCACATTGACTTCCAAAAAATAGAATAAAAAGTGATCAAAAAGTCTTATCTATGGATGATTTTTTTATTTATCCCATTATTATACCACCTTATTATTCCCTGATGTACTCTGCCCAGCTTACATATGACCCCACATTATAAATTGAAAGACCAGTTCAAAACAAAAATAAATTACGTGCTCCAAAATCCAAATGGTTCTCCCTCCCTCATGAGCCCAAACGGCATTTTACGTCCACATATATGGCATTGCCGTACCTGGGGGAAGGGGTCAAAATGCTTAATACACTCCTTGATAAATGCCTTGAGGGGGTGAAGTTTCCAAAATAAGTTCACTTCTCAGGGGTTCGACTTTACTGGTACTTCAGGACAATGCAACATGGTGCCCAAACAACAATTCAGCAATATCTGCCCTCCTTCCCTTTTGAGCCACACATCTATTTAGGCACAAAGCCCTGCTGTGTGCCGAAACAGACAGTTACGGCCACATGTGGTTTTGCTGTACTTGGGAGAAATAGCATAACAAATTGTGTGGCCAATCCATTAATATCTGCACTCCAAAAGCCAAATGGCGCTCCTTCCCTTCTGAGCCCACTGAATGCCCAAACAGCCGTTTATGACCACATATGGGGTATTGTCATACTCGGGAGAAATTGTGTAATAAGTTGTGGGGTGGTTTTTCTCTTATTCCTTGTGAAAATGAAAAATGGCTAGCTAAAACGACATAATATTGGAAAAAAATATAATTTTTATTTTTTCTGCCCAATGCTACTAAAATTTGTGAAATGGATGTGCGGTCAAAATACTCACTGCACCCCTAGATAAGTTCCTTGAGGTGGTGTAGTTTCCAAAATGGTATCTTTTTGGGGGTGTTCTATGTTTTAGCACCTCAAGGCCTCTGCAAACAGAAAACATCCTAATAAAAAATAGGCCCCAAAATCCACTAGGTGTTCCTTCAATTCTGAGGCCTGTTTCAGTTTAGTAGCACAACTTGGGCCACGTATGGGATATTTCTAAATACTGCAGAATCTGGGTATGAAATATTGAGTTGTTTCTCTGTTAACACTTGCTGTGTTACCAAAAAATGGATTCAATTAGCATATCTGCAAAAAAAAGTAAACTTTTTACATTTCACCTCCACTTTGCTTTAATTTGTGGAACACCTAAAGGGTTAACAAAATTAATAAATGCAGTTTTGAATACTTTGAGCGGTGCAGTTTTTAAAATACGTAATTTATGGGGGTTTCTTTTATATAGACCCCCTTAAAGCTACTTCAGAACTGAACTGGTCCCTAAAAAAAAAAAAAAACAGGTTTTGGAAATTCTCTTGAAAACATAAGTCAACATAAGGCCAGTGCTACACCTAGACTTTATGCCTCGCTACTGATTGACATAAGGCCAGTGCTACACCTAGACTTTATGCCTCGCTACTGATTGACATAAGGCCAGTGCTACACCTAGACTTTATGCCTCGCTACTGATTGACACAAGGCCAGTGCTACACCTAGACTTTATGCCTCGCTACTGATTGACATAAGGCCAGTGCTACACCTAGACTTTATTCCTCGCTACTGATTGACATAAGGCCAGTGCTACACCTAGACTTTATGCCTCGCTACTGATTGACATAAGGCCAGTGCTACACCTAGACTTTATGCCTCGCTACTGATTGACATAAGGCCAGTGCTACACCTAGACTTTATGCCTCGCTACTGATTGACATAAGGCCAGTGCTACACCTAGACTTTATGCCTCGCTACTGATTGACATAAGGCCAGTGCTACACCTAGACTTTATGCCTCGCTACTGATTGACACAAGGCCAGTGCTACACTAGACTTTATGCCTCGCTACTGATTGACATAAGGCCAGTGCTACACCTAGACTTTATGCCTCGCTACTGATTGACATAAGGCCAGTGCTACACCTAGACTTTATGCCTCGCTACTGATTGACACAAGGCCAGTGCTACACCTAGACTTTATACCTCGCTACTGATTGATTTTAACTCCACAAGATTGTATGCAACTCAATGTATTCATTTGGACTGCAGCTGTAGTTCAATAGTTAAAATCAATCCATAGCGCTACAAAAGATCTAGGTGTAGCCCTGATCTAAATGTAGACATAGAAAATAGTTAATAAACATTTCTTATGTCTTGCAAGCAGATAAATTCAAATGTAGAAAAATATTTTTTCAAAATTTTTGATCAATTTTGGTGTTTTTCACAAACGCACTGTATCGACCAAAATTTACAATCTCAGAATCGCTTGGATAAGTAAAAGCATTCCAAAGTTATTACCACGTAAACTGACAAGTCAGATTTGAAAAATGAGGCTCTGTCAGGTAGGTAAAAACTGGCTTCGGCGTTAAGGAGTTAATCCTTTATCACCTCTCATAATGTGTTTTTCCTTTTCTATTTTTTAATGGACTTGAAAATAGACTCCCTAAGGGTAAGGCCACATGGAGCGGCCATGACAGTCGCAACGCGGCCAACAACCGCGCCGGCACCATGTTCGCTGCGGCTGTCAAATAGCCTGTTAGTGGCCGCACGTTAATGCGGGTAAACCGTCCCTTTATTGGCAAAATAGTGCGGCCATGATTTAATACTCTTTACGGCCGCACGATTTTGCAAGTTACAAGAAGTTACCCCCTATTCATTCTCTATAGCAGTGCCAGAAAAAGCCGAACACTGCACTCTGCTATCTCCGGCGCTCCCATAGAGAATGAATGGAGCGCAGTGCGCATGAGCGTGTAACCAGAATACCCCTTAACAAGGTATTTCACAGCCGCGCCTTCCTGACCTCCGCTGTGTATATCTGGGGGGGGCATGGGCAGTATGGAGCAGGCTCACCGGCTGAGCCCGTTCCATAAGATGAGTGTGTTGGCTGTATGTTACAGCCGACACTTCAGAGCAACAAGTGGGATTCTGCTAGTTTAACCCCTTAAATGAAGATTTTTTTTTCCCAGTTTCCCAGTACATTATATAGTACAATATATGGTTCCGTGAAAAACTACAACTTGTCTTGCAAAAACAAGCCCTCATACAGCTATATAGACAAGAAAAAAAAAGTTATAGCTTCTGGAGGGTGGGAGGAAAAAGCAAAAATGAAAAATAACTGCGGAGGGAAGGGCATAAGGGGGTATTTCGGTTTCAGGAAATTAGTGTTTTTCTTTGTAGAATGAAAGTTAAACACATTTCTAATATACTTTCTGCATTAATTCCGCACGATTTTCAAGATCTCTACTCGTTTTACTTCACGCGTATAACCATCTATCCTGGTCATGTGACAAACAGGTGCGGGGCTCTTTACAATTACAGTACAGCTATCGGAGTTCTGTCTGGTAATGTGCACTTGTGTGTCCATCACATGACCAGGACAGATTATCCACTGGAAGTCAACAATGAAAGTTGTCAAATGACAGCGAGATGACAACATAGGCCCCATGCACACAACCGTGTTCGGTCCGTGATATACAGTCCGCATGTCCCGGACCGAACACAGTGCAGGGAGCCGAGCTCCTAGCATCTTACTTATCTATGACGCTAGGTGTCACTGCGGAACTACTGTCCCGTACTGTAATCATGTTTTCTGTCCGGGACATGTGGCCGACATGCGGACTGTATATCTCAGACCGAACATGGTCGTGTGCATGGGGCCTTAATCTGAAAAACTGATACAGAAGGTATATCGAATAATTTTAATTATACAAAAAATATAATTGATTTGCTGAAACCCAGAATACCCCTTTAAGTCAAGCCTGCAAATGCTATATAGTAAACAATGAGTTTTGGATTTGGCCATGTATCCCTGTCTAACAATCGGCAGAGAAGGCTGTAGCACTAGCACACAGCCCGCTGACATCTAAAAGATGCCCTTATGTAAAGTAGTGCGTCTCTGTCACAGATTCCCTTAAAAATCCCAGTTGAATGTGATTTCGGTCATCCGCTAGATGGGGCACATAAAATGCATGTTGCAGAAATTTCCAACTCGTGTGAATTTTCTTCGGTTTTCCTCTTGATGTCTCAGTAATTTTAATGTGACGCTAGATATTGTGAATTGTGATGTTGAAGTACAATTTCTGAGCTCAACATTGTAACCAAAGATCATAATGTATTCCTAGTCTTAAAGTAGCTCTACAGCTAAAACTGATCCTGTTATGCCTAGTGCAAGGCATATGGGGGGGGGGGGGGTACCATGATGCCTACAGAGCACCGAAGAGAGAATACCTGAGCCATGCAGTGCTCCCTTAGGACTTATATATATGTATATATACAGGGTTTAAGCTTGCTGCCTGAGCAATTGGGCTGAGTCGGACTCCCAGGGACCCTGGAGAGAAGACAGAAGCAGTTTTCACCACAATGTATAACATTACACTTCTAAAATACGCCCCAAATAAAACGCTCCCCCTGCCAATTAATGTCGAAACACCAAGCCTGACCCAATTACCCTAACAAAGACATGTAATATATCAAAATTTACAGTAGTCGATGACTATCACATATAAAGTGTCTATTTCAGGGTAACGCTATATTATTACCCCAAAAATGTGCTAAAAAGAAAAAAGCATATTAAAACAATAAGAAAAGTAACCTGCATTGATCACGGAAAAAACGACGCAAAAATCACGACGCTAGCTTAACAAAAATGTTCTAGCCATCTTAACGCATGCTGAAAATGGCTAAACAGTGACTGGTCCTGAACTGGTTAATAAAGTGTTACATGTTGAATCTTCATGCTGAAACATGATTTTTTTACCTTTTTTATTCTACTTAATGAAAAATGTAGTGTTTGTCGCCAACAACTCGTCATCTATATAAATGAGTGCACTTGTAATCCATAGATAGACTCAACAAGTTGAAATCTTGTGTGCCTGACATTTAATAGAAACTAGGGAATAGGTCGCAATCCAATATTTATCTAAAAAAATGTACTCTTATATAAAGAAGTAGCGTGACTGAAAAGATTCTATCTTCTATATGGCACCACCTTTAATTGGAGTTTCCAACTATTGTATGATTTATAATGTCATTCTGCTTTTCCTCCACATGTATACCTGAAGAGATCAGACCCTGCACTGTCAAACGAGTCCCTGATAAGAAGGGCGGCTTCTCTGGTATCAGACAGTACACAGACCCTCCTGTCACAAACTACATATGCTCTTCTTGAATCCCTCACCGAATACACAAAGGTAAGAAATCTGCAAATGAAGGGACCTCTGCCAATTCTATGTTCTTTCTTTTCTCGAATTTTTCACTTTCTTACTTTATTTGACCATCTTTTACTGTATCATATATATAAAACTTCGATGTGATCGATAACCAGGTGGATCCTGCGTGTCAGAAACGCAGGACCAACTGTCACTGAACCAGTCAGTGCCGCGGACCTGACAGTTTCAGCTCTAGATACAGTTGCTCTGTATACAGGATACAAAGCAGCTTTATCTGTAAAAAAAAAAAGTAAAAATGATTTTTCATAAAAAGTAATTACAATGTTGCACCAAACATGCCAATATACTGTTTTATTTGAAAATGTTTTTTTTTTTAATATGTACATGGCCTTTAACCCCTTAAGGACACGGCCAATTTTAGCCTTGAGGACAGAGCAATTTTTTTTACATTTCCCTCTTTGCATCCCGACGCTCATAACGCTTTTATTTTTTGTACGACGTAGTTGTATGAGACTTTGTTTTTTGCGGGACGAGTTGTACTTTATGTACGTACCATTTTTTTGGTACAAATACATTATCGTTTAATTTCTATAAATTTTTAATTAGATTAAAATGCAGAAAAAAAGCAGTTGTGCAGCAGTTTTAATATTATTTTTTTTACACCATACACCGATCATAATAAATAATGGTATACATTTGTAGTACAGGTTGTTACGGTCGTGGCGATACCAAATATGTCTATATTATTTCATGTTTTGGGACTTATATTTTAAAAAGTTGATTTATTATAAAAAATGTGTATTTCTGTGTATTTTATTTACCATTATTTTTTTTTTTACATTCATTTAACTTTTTTTTTTTAATCCCATAAAGGGATTTATCATTTTGATTTTGTAACTGTAATGTACTGGCATAGATCTATATTCTAGTACATTAGCCTGTTACTGATTGTACACAGGCAGTTGTTAGGGCACACCTCAGTATGCCCTAACAACAGGAAATATGTTCAGACAGCCCTGGGGTCCTTCACTGGACCCTGGGCTGTCTGGCCATACGAGTTGTGGGCTTTGATCGTGTCACAGTTATTTTCTGTGACGCGATCAATGTGCAGTCCCCTCTCCTTGAACGCCGCGATCAGCTGTCATCGCGGCGTTCAAAGGGTTAACAGCGGAAAGAAGATGTTTCTCTTCTCTCCGCTGTCAGAGCGGGGCCGTGGCTGTGTATTACAGCCGTTGCCCCGCTCTCGATCGCGCGCGCAGGGACGGCTTTCACACAGGACGAGTATGCTCGTCCTAATGCGCGAAGTGCTCGCCGCTCAGGACGAGCATACTCGTCCTGTGTCGGCAACCAGTTAAAGCAATTACATCAGAAAAATGGCATAATAGCATTAATAAATGTAACCCTTTTTGTTTCAATTCCTCGCCATTTTCAAGTTCTCTGCGTGCTGACTGGTGATGTAAACTCTGGCCTGTCCGTGTCCAAATCAAACCGATGCAGAGCACTATTTTTATTTGGACATGACTAGGACAGGTTTTTAGCCTCTGCTCACTTTGTTGAATAGAAACAACTGGTTTTACACTTACAGGTGATCTTGAATATGGTGAGAGGCTTCATTAACATTAAAAATAACCTTTTTGTTCATCTCTAGCTGCTTCTGCCTAACTGGCTAAGGATAAAAGCCTATCTTGCGCTGGTATAATTATACATGTGTTTGGACCGATCTAGGAGAGGCAAAGTTGTTTACGTTAAAAACATGGCTTCTGTCTCCCAAAAACATTGGCACAGGTTGTGTGTGGTATTGCAGCTCAGCCCAATTCACTTTAATGGGGTCAAGCTGCAATACCAGAACCCATGTACAGGTGTGTTTCTGGAAGAAAGCAGCCATGTGTAATCTTGCACAATGTGACCAGAGTGGGCCAAAAGTGGTTAACAAAACACAATTTGCCTATAAGGCAACTAACCCTATTTTTCACACTACTAACAGAAGGTATTCAATTGTTCTATTCACATAATTCCTATTAATGAAAATAACCTTTTATTAAAGGCATGTAGTCTATATTCCAAAAACAAGCCATGAGCCCAGAAATGTTTTCACTCATATAGATGTAATGGTCAGTGACCAGAATGGGGCAAAGGTGGTCAACTGCACAAATAGGCCAGCAAAGCCAGTCAGATAAACATAGTACAAACACTCGACTTACTCAACATTGCTCATGTGACTCCTTCTCTTACCTGGTGTTTGAAGAAGTACAAAGTTCCGCTGTGCTGTTGTGGAAAAAAATTGCAATGCACCCCATAAGAATGACTATTATTTTTTTCATTGTCCTGCTGATTCCGCAGCAACGGCAGCTCATGGCGACCAGCTGTGACTTTGGATTTAAATTATTTTGTTTCCTGTTTCTTATATAGCGCCTGCATATTCCGCAGCACTCTACAGAGATTGTCAAGTTTCTACGAGTTTGATTGGGATCAGCGTATGATGCCTAAATCACATATCAGAAGGGAAGGAAATGGGGGCAGAATTTTTGTTTTACCGATTTCAGAATTTAACATTTCCTGCAGCAGATGAATTGCCTGTTAAATAAAATGTTTTCTCTTGTACGCAGGCCGTGTACACACTTCTATCCCTACAGAAGAAATATACAGCCCTTCTGGATAAGATGAACTCAAGTGAAGAAAGTGCAATTTGGCAGGTTCTCATTGGGGCACGTGTGCAGGTACGTTTGTCTGGAGTTGGTCAGATTTTGGCTACATATTTTCTGTACACATTTTTCTTGGAGGCACTAGAACCCCTGTAATGATTGCCAAAGTACTGAATAACCTTGACTGTGAAGTGATTGAAATACACAGATCTTGAAGACAGTGGGAAGTAATTTGGCTTTTTTAAAGTTTTCCAGCAACTCGTTCATATTCAGTTTCTGCGTGAAATACAAACTTTGTAAGTGGGATTCAACAATAACTGATATCCTGAATCTTGCAGCCTGTAGTTTAATATTGTTCTGTTGCGTGTTAAAGTGTTTATAACCAAAGTCCCCTGCTAGTGAAATGCCTAGTAACTAGGTGAGTAGAAGTACATGGTAACCTGACTAGTGTTGTGCTGATGCTATCCTCTTAAAATGTTTCCTTATATGTGTAGATTAAAAAGTTACAAGAAGAATACCTGAGGTATGAGGCCACCTGGACACGTGCTGTGAGTCTTTCAGAAATGGCAGCAGAAGCTGCTTACCAGGCCGGTGAGTATTCCGCTCACATTAGAGGGGTTGAATGAATATCAGAAACTATATCTTATTCGAGGAAAATGCCTTTCTCCACTTATCAGACTACCCCCCCCCCCTTTTCACCCACTTTTAATTTACAGATTTTTCTTTCTCCTCAAGACAAGATGGACTATAAGCTCAGTTATAAATCAGGTTACAGCTGCCTGTAGAAGTCTATGGAGAGGGGGAGGAGGGAGCAGAGTGAGTGAGAGAGGGAGGAAGAGAGACACACAGATCCTGCTGCAGCTTCTAGTAAGAGTTATGGTACTCCAGTGCTGGATTCACATTCACAGTGTTCATTACTGCTGTGCAATGTCCTCCATGTTGCTGCTGTTTCGGAAGATGTGCTACAAAGAGATTGGGGAGCAGGATGTTCTCGTCTCTGTGTGTATAGAAGACATACTAGCAGTAATGCTCCGCCCACAAGATTAGGGAAAACTGAGAATTCAAATTAGAGCCTTCAGAAGGGAGAACTGTTAATGTAGGATAGAATAAATTATAATGGTCAGAAATAGTGTTATTTTTCATGTACACATTTTTTTCATGTAGTACGCTTAAACCTTTGACCAGTTATAATTTGTTGAGTTAATTGAAGGGGATATACTGCTTTAATTAAATAATGAATAACTCCTCAGCATTCTCAAGATTCCTGCTTGTTCTTAGTATATGGACATATTCTTGTATACCTTCAGAAGATGAAAACTGATCCTGATCTAGTTTTATCATGGAGCTGCAGTTTGTTACAATGTATCAGTACAAGCAAGCGATATCAGCCTGGATGGAGTTGATTTGTGGTGCTGCTGTGTTTAGTGTATAGCAGACTTCCTAGATGGATGCATTGTAACAAACCTCAGCTGTGAGCAGGAGGATATCCAAAAATAAGTACAATTTAAAAGTTAAATAAAACAGAAGAAAACCCTTTTCATATTTTTTTTTCCTTCTGAAGTAATGTAAAAAAATAAACATTGATATCGCCATGTTTGAACTATTGCAAAAATAAAAAACACCAAGAACCAGCGATTCTGGTGGGGGTTTTTTTTAGCACCTCCCCAAAAAAATGGAATTAAGTGATCAAAAATTTGTATGTACCCCAAAATGGAACCACTAAAAACTACATCTTGCCCTGTAAAAAAAACAAGCCCTGTCACCCCTCAATTGGCGGAAAAATAAAGTAATGGGTCTCTGTACATAGCAACACAAATTTTTATTGTAAATGTAGTCAAATATAACAAAAACGATATAAATTTGGTATCGCTGTGATTGTATTGACCCGCAGACTAAAGTAAAACAAAACCTCAAAAAAATGGAGGAATTGCGGTTTTTCTCTTTTCTTTTTAATTTCACCCAACAAAGATTTTTTTCCTCAGTTTTTCAATATATTATATGGTACAGTAAATGGCGACATTAAAATCTATAACTAGTACCGCAAAAAATAAGCCCTCATACAGCTATGTCAACTGAAAAAATAAAATAAAAGTTATGGCTTTTGGAAGGTGGGGAGGGAAAAACAAATGAAAAAAAATTAAAATGGCTGCGACAGCAATGAGTTAAAGGCGATTTCTGTGTTTAGGGCAAAAAAAAATGTACTTCACACACACAATAAAAAAAAATTTGTGGAATCAGCCTTACACATGTCAAAATCAGCATGTTTTGTCTGCTGATTTAACACATTGCATTGTATAAATTGTTATTTTTAAATTTTATGGTCTTTTTGAGGTTTTTCCTAAAACCCTATGAAATGTTAAATACTTTTGTGTCAAAAAAGACAAAAGTATAGTAGGTATGATACCTTTATTGGCTGACCATAAAAGTTCTATATGCAAACTTTCAGAGCACAGAGGCCCCTTCTTCAGGCAGTTTACAAATGAATGACTTAGAAAAAAGCACAACATTTAGATGTTACACAAAGACAATTAGTACATGAAGTGATATATCATTAAGATAGGCCGGGGCAATAAAACTGAGGTTATAGGGGTGATGACTTAGGAGTTAAGGCATCTGGAGTCCGTCTGATGGGGGACGTGACGTGTGTCCATGTAGTGGCTCATAAATCCAGGTGTTAGATTGAGGCCTTGTGTCAATGACTGGAATTTTATCATCATCTTGAATTCCCAAATTTTTCTCTGTTATTAAAATGACCCTTCAGAATGAGTACCTTTAAATCTGCCAAACTGTGATCAGGTCCAGTTTTCCCGCGGGTGTATCCACCTCCTGTTTTATTGTATGTCTGTGAAGATTCATCCTGGTTTGTAGTTTTTGTATTGTTTCTCCAATGTAGATTCCTATATTGAGGCACCTTGTACATAGGATCATGGATCATAAGAACATCCTAAAACATTTTTTTTTTAAGAAACTCTTAGGACATAATTTATACACTGTTGTGCCTAGTGCATGGCCACAAGGGGGCAGTGCATGACAGAGGGATTCACATTATGCCAAAGAGAGAATCCTTATGCCAATGCGCTGTCTCTCCGGCCACACACTGTATAAATTTTGCCTGGATTGTTCATTTAGGCTTGGTTTACATAACGGTTGACAACCACATAAAACATGCCTGTAAACAATCACCTATCTTGCATTACTGCTGCGTAGTGATGGGAAAATAGCATAATTCCGCTAACTTAATGATAACGGCATATGTACCCCTTGGCTTGTGTGTTTTGATATTCACTGGGCAGATGTTTTTCTTTCTAATGTGCAGGTGCCGACCATGCCTCTGTAACTGTAAGAAATCACATACAGTTGGTGCAAATTCAAGTGCAAGAGACCCGTGAGCTTGCTCTAAAAGCCGAAGCCCTGCTGGCTGCCTCTCAGTCAGAGGAGATTATGAAGACCATTACAGAGGACAAAAACAGTCCACCTGATGGAGGCAGTCCTTCTGAAGAAGTTCCTGAAGCTTATCTGCGTGAAGATTGAACCTTGTTTTATTTGCTTCTCCCTTTACAACGAGCACAAACAACTAATTGTACAGTGATGGGCTATGTACTAATAATACGGGCAGAGTCCCTGCCGGATTCCCTGCCTCCGAATCACTCTCTGCACTCCCGTGTATACGTGGAAGCAGTCCCTGGAGTAATGTAATGTGTCCCTTGGTGCTGAAGCTATTCATTTGTATTTTCTAATTCTCTATAGAGCAACTAGAAGATTGACCGTAACCTGCTCTTGTTATAGCAATGCCCTTTGTCTTGAGTAGCCCCCTTTATTGAGGAGAAAAAAAATCACCATTATTTCAATGGAACAGGCACAGACTGCTACAAAACGTGGGTCTATCTTACTGAAGATAGAAAGGACCGTCCCTAACTATTATGGTACAGGGTTGTGTCCACTCCATACAACCACCTAACCGACTATGAATTCTGTGAAATTATTAGCTGATAAGCACTTAATTCTTTGTGGTTATTTTTCTTCAGACTCTGTTAACATTTGCTTGTGGACGGGAGGAATAGCGCTACATGCAGTGCCGTTTTTCCCATCGAAAGGAAAGACACTTATAAGACGTGTGATGGATCTAGCACTGCGTCGTGGCTTCAGTTATAAAAGCGAAAGCCATGACACAAGTGTAAACATAGACTTATGGAGTGCATTTATTGTCAATATTTGTGTTTTATACTTAATTGTGTCCGTTTTTGTGGTTTCAGAAGATTATAAACAACCTGAATGGCAACTGTTGGAAATATTTGTATTCATAGTTTTATTAAAATTGAAATTGTATTTCTTTATTTTTATTTTTTTTAAGTTTTATTTATAACTTCAGAGAAACTAGTATAATTAGGGAGGAACATCCCAGCATACAATCATATAAAACAAGCTAAGGAAGCGCACAATCAAATATACCAATGTTCCCCCTGTATTTTGGTGAAGTTAAAATGGGTATTAAGAAAGTAAAGGACTTCAGACCAAAAAAGTAACATTTGGGACATGATCATAAAGAGACCCGAAATCAGTCTGACACCTACAACAAATGCCAGATTATAGATACCCCTATGCATTTAAACTTAACTGGAGTATAATATACCTAATTTAGAAATTTGATTTAGAAAATCTCGGCACATAATTTTCAATCTGCAGATGGGGAGGAATGTCGTCTGACCACTTTTGCAAATGATTTGTCATGCTTTTGGACCCATGTTCTGTAGAAAGGCATTAACCTTAGTTAGCATTTGAAAGGTCTGGATTACCAAGAAGATCCTCAAATTTTAGAAAAGAGGTGGGGTGGTTAGTCATGCCCTCTGGGCCTAGTTTGAAGCTCTAAAGATGAAGGAAGAATGCAGATAAGGAACTCCATACCTCTCCTCAAATTCAGTAAATCAGGGAAAGTCATCAAGAATTACATGGGTTGGAGAAAACTTTATCAAATGGATTGTTACTGTATTCTGGCCCTAGAGATAGAATAGGAATGGGTGGATTATATTCTCCCTGTTTCCAGTTGTTCTGGGGTACTCACCAGGGATTGCTCCTTTCTCCACTGTTATTTATTATTCTTACCGAAGTTCTGGATTCAAAAATAAGAGCTGATGCTCAAATAAGCTGGCTTCTGGTTGGAGTGGTGGAAGAGAAGATTTCTCTTTACGCCGATGACATGCTATTGTTCCTTAGAAATACTCTAGACATGGAATGTCATTGACCTTTATGAACACTTTGGAGCACTTAGCGGGAGTAAAAATGAATTGGGAAAAGTCAATATTGATGGCCTTTGACCCCAATTTTGTAGCCAAGTATTGCATAGACTCCACCACTTGGAGTTCAAAGCCTTCATTTGTTATTAAAATGTATTGACAGACTATGTAATGTTGAATATTCTTCCACTATATGGAATTCTGAATCAGAAGGTCAAGGTCTGGAATAGAATACTGCCCCAATATTCCTCACGTATAGCCTTAGTTAAAGGGAACCGGTCGCCAGCATTTCACCTATTGAACTTTACTTATTCCTCACTGGCCGCTGCTATCAAAAGTTCATTACCGTTATCCCCTCTCCTAAACTCCTCCTCCGACTGTAAATAACTATCTGCAAACATTTTGCGCTTTTTATCGTCATAATGCGGGGTCTCTTTGTGCGCACACACCAGAATAGGACATCAATGCACAAGTGCAGGATTTTGTGTGCTGGGGGAAGTCGAGGAGCATCAAAAGTAAGGAGGCGGGGTAAACTCGGAATGACTTGAGGAACGAAGATTTGACTCTTTTCAAACGAAGAGTTGACTCTTTTCGAATAAAGATATGACTCTTATGCTCATTAGCATACGGTGTGGGAACGCTAAAGAACGGAATACTAAAGCTACAGAGCCGATTAAGGTGACAATTATAGGTTCTATACAAATTATTTTTCACCCACTACTACCAGGTATTGATGGTTTAATAGGTGAAATGCTGGTGACAGGTTCCCTTTAAAATTTTTATTCTGACTCTTTTACTCCACACTTTTGGTAATGCACGAATTTGGGTCCCAAAAAACTTCTATAAAATTTTGGAAGCTGTTGTAAAAGACCTCCTATGGAGGGGCAAGCATTCCAACATTAAATATGCTATATTATGCCTTGCAGTGCAGAAAGGTGGGTTTGCGCTACCTGACTTTTACTCCTACTTTCTGGCCTCTCAACAACAACAGTTGCTACATTGGAATAGACTAGTAGTCAATAGATTAATACTTCAGGAGGAGGAGCCAGGTCAGTGGAGTAATATGTATATTATAGCTGACACCCTGCTGTAACGGCCAGGACCGGAGCTAGCCTCCGATTCAGCCGATTAACCCCTCAGATGCAGCAATCAAAAGCGATCGCTGCATCTAGGTGGTTTCTAGCGACACTTCTGCGATGCTGTCATGGGGATGCTGATGGTTACCATGGCAACAGGAGGCCTAACAATGGCCGCCTGGTCTATCAAGTACGGAAGCCTTTTAGGACCTGCCCAGAGGCGGGGCCTAAGGGGCTCTCTATCAGGGGCAAGAAGATGATACCCTGCTGAAACGACCAGGACCGGAGCTAGCCTCTAATACGGCCGATGAACCCCTTCGATGCAGCGATCAAAATCGATGACTGCATCTAGGTCGATAGATCGGTACCCGTGGGGTGCCGATGGTTGCTATGGCAAGCGGAGGCCTGACCATGGCCTCCTGGTCTGTCTAGTACGGAAGCCTATTAGGCCCCGCCTGGAGGCAAAGCCTAATAGGCTTGCTATCAGTATATAGCTGTATGTAGGTAGTGCAATACATTAGAATAGCGGTCAAGGCTTCATACCTTCAAGTCCCCTAGTGGGACAAAAAAAAAAGTTAATAAAAATGTAAAAAAATAAGTTTCAAGCTAGATAAGTTTTTCCCATAAGTCTTTTATTATAGGGAAAAACTGTAAACATTTTTTTAAAAAAAGTACACATATTTGGTATTGCCGCATCCGTAACGACCCGAACTATAAAAACAAAACAGAATAACAAGTGATCAAAAAAGTTGCATGTACCCCAAAATTATACCATAAAAAACGACAGCCCGTTCCGCAAAAAACAAAACGACCTACAGCTTTTTTTGATGGAAAATAAAAAAATGATGGCTCTCAGAATATGGTGACACAAAAAATAAATGATTTAAAAGTGATTTTATTCTGCAAACGCTGTAAAACATAAAAAACAAATATATACATATGGTATCGCCGTAATCGTATGGACGTGCAGAATAAAGTAAATGTAATTTATAGCGCACGATGAACGCCGTAAAAAAAAAAAAAATAACATTGTCAGAATTGCTGGTTTTTGGTCACCTTGCTTGCCAAAAAATGAAATAAAAAGTGACCGAAAAGTCGCATGTACTCCAAAATGGTACCAATGAAAACTACAGATTGTCCTGCAAAAAAGAATCCCTAACACCACTCCAGTGGAAAAAAAATAAAAAAAAGTTCTGGCTCAGAATCTAGTGACACAAAATATGCAGTGTGTTTTCCAAAAGGGGGATGAGATTGGGCAACATTTATCAGTGCGGCATCGGCCACATATCTGCAGATTATTAATTTACTGCATTATTATACCCTATTATTATGCCCTGATGTACTCCACACAGTTTACGTATGCCCCCACATTATAAACTGAAATACCAGTAAAACCCCAAACAGAACTACTACCAAGCAAAATCTGCACGAAAAATGGCGCTCCCTCCCTTCTGATCCCTATAGCGTGCCCAAACAGCAGTTTGTCCACATATATGGCATCGCCATACCGGAGAACCCGCTTAAAGGGGTTGTCCGAGATTTTTTTTTTAAGTACAGTTAGAAATACATTACACATATTAAAAATTGCATAATATACTTACCTGTGCAATCTTGCTTCTGTTCTCCGCTCTGGCTGCTTCTTCCTTCTGGTCACTTGAGCTCTGACGTCACCTTTTCTGCCGCCTCTACTGTCGTGTCGTATCCCGATCACATGGTCTCGCACCAGAGAGACCTCGGATGGTATACGACACGTCACTTGTCACGTGGTGTAGATCGGCTTCTTCTGCTTCACATGCAGTAACGCGCATGCGCTGTCACTGCTGTTCTCGCAGTCCCTGCTGTTCTCGAGATAACAGCAGGGGCCGCGCATGCGCGTTACAACAGAACAAGCCGATACACACCACGTCACAAGTGACGTGTCGTGTACCCGGCAAGAATTCAAGATCAACAATGCGGCAGAGCCGGAGCAGAGAGAGACGTCAACAATCAAGTTCCCGACGACAGGATCTGGAAACTGGGCCACTTTGGAAAACGTAAGTATATTACAAATGTATTTATTTTTTTAACTTAAATGATTTAATGGTGTTATTAAAAATATTATGTTATCTCGGACAACCCCTTTAAGGCTGGATTCACATGAGTGTGTGCTTTGTGTGTGCTTTTTGCGCACGCAAGAAACGTGGCGTTTTGAGTGCGCAAAAGGCACTTAACAGCACCGTGTGTCAGCCCTGTATGATGCGCGGCTGCGTGCTTTTCGCACAGCCGCCATCATTATGACACTCCATTTGGATGTTTGTAAACAGAAAAGCACGTGGTGCTTTTCTGTTTTCATTCATCCTTTTCACTGCTGTTGCGTGAATCACGCTTGTCCCACGGAAGTGCTTCCGTGTGACATGCGTGGTTTTCATGCACCCATTGACTTCAATCGGTGCGTGATGCGCGAAATACGCAGAAAGAACGGACATGTCGTGACTTTTACGCAGCGGACTCACGCTGCGTAAAAACCATGCAACTGTCTACACAGCCCCATAGACTAATATAGGTCCGTGCGACGCGCGTGAAAATCACGCTCGTTGCACAGACGTATATCCCGTTTGTCTGAATAAGCCCTAAGAGGTATTTGTCTTCAGTGGCACGAACTGGGCACAACATGCTGTGCACTAAAATGGCTTAGTGGAAAATTGCAATTTTTACTTTGCACCATCCGCTGAGCCTTCATTTCTAATAAAAAAAAAACAAAAAAACCCCTGTGGGGTCAAAATGCTCACTACACCCCTTAAAAAATGCCTTGAGGGGTGGTTTCCAAAATTGGGGTCACTACATGTTCTACTATTTGACCACAGAGCCCTGCAATTGTGGGCCAATGCTGTGGAGAATCACCAAAATAGGCTTCACATGCGCATTTGCTCTTTCACTCCTAAGCCCTGTCATATGTCCAGGCAAATTATAAATGCCTTGATGGGTGTAGTTCACAAAATGGGGTCACTTCTCTGGGTTTTCCACTCTACTCCGGTGCCTGACGGAGCTCTGCAAATGCGACATGGCGCCCTTACACCAGTCCAGCAAAATCTGCGCTCTAAAAGACAAATGGCGCTCCTTCTATTTTGAGCTCTGCCATGTGCCCAATCAATAGTTTAGGGCAACAGATTGGGTATTGCCATACTCGGGAGAAATTGAGTAACAAATTGTGTGGTGATTTTTCTCCTATTACCCCCTGTGAAAATAAAAAATTGAGAGCTAAAACGACATATTTTTGGAAAAGTTTTTCGTTTTCACTGCCTAGTCTAATAAAATCTATGAAGCACCTGTGGGGTAAAAATGCTCACTACACCCCCAGATGAAAGCCCGAGGGGTGTCGTTTCCAAAATGGAGTCACTTCTCAGGGGTTTCTGCTGTACTGGTACATCAGGGGCTCTGCAAATGCGACATGGCGCCCAAAAAACAATCAAGCAAAATCTGCATGCCAAGTAGCGCGCTCTTGCCATTCTGAGCCCTGCGGTGTGTCCAAACAGCAGTTTATGACCACATATGGGGTATTGCTGTACTCGGGAGAAATTGCTTTACAAGTGTTGGGGTGTTTTTTTCCTCCTTTATTCCTTGTGAAAATTAAGAAATGTAACATCTTAGTTGGAAAAAAATTTAGATTTTTATTTTTACTGCCTAATTCCAATCAATTTGGCAAAAAAACAGTAGGGTCACAATGCTCACTATACCGCTAGATAAATTCCTTGAGGGGTGTAGTTTCCCAAATTGGATCACTTTTAGCGTTTTGCACTATTTTGGTCCCTCAGGGGCTTTGCAAATGCAACATGGCATCCAAAATCCATTCCAGCAAAACTTGAGCTCAAAGTCAAATAATGCTCCTTCTCCTCTAAGCCCTGCTGTGTACCCAAACAGCAGTTCATTACCACATATGGGGTATTGCTTTTCAAATATTGGTGTGCTTTTTATACCCCTCGTTAAATTCCTTGAGGGGTGTAATTTGTCAAATGGTGTCTTTTTGGGGGTGTTTCCACTGTTTTGGCACAACAAGACCTGATATGGTGCCTAAAATATATTCTAATAAAAAGGAGGCCCCAAAATCCACTAGGTGCTCCTTTGCTTCTGAGGCCAGTCTTTCAGTCCATTAGCACACTAGGGCCACAAGTGGGATATTTCTAAAAACGGCAGAATCAGTAAATATTGAGTTGCGTTTCTCTGGTAAAACCTTCTGTGTCTCAGAAAAAAAATGGATTAAAATCAAAGTTTGGTAAAAAAAATAATAATTTTGTACACGTCCCCTCCACTTGCTTTTAATTCCTGTGAAATGCCTAAAGGGTTAAAGGGGTTACCCGGGGACCAAAATTGGCATTGCAATAATATATTTATCTGAAACTAAGTAACTTACTAATATACTTCAATTAAAAATTCTATGCTAAATGGTGCAGTTCAAACCTCATGAATTATTTAGGAAGTGCTGGAGCTTTTCTAATAGTGATGACGCTCCGATTACATCCGTAAAAGATGCCCCAAAAAAGGCGAGTACATGCAATTACGTCTGAAATTCAGGAGCTGTTTTCTCCTGATGCGTTTTTTTTTATTCTCAATAAAATGGGTAACGAGGGTTGTGTGGAATTTTTATTTCAATAAAATATTTTATCTATGTCTTTGTATTTGTTTAAACTTTATAACTACCGCCCTAATAATTGTCGCTGGCTGATTCACAACGCACATTACTAAGGGGGGTTTTTGATGTTAGACGTGAAGAGGTTAACACTAATCCCCATTATTACCCTGGTACCCAGCGCCACCAGGAAGAGCCGGGTATGATCTAGTACCCGACCATCTGTAGTGACAGAGGGTCACTGGGGCGGCCGCAGTCTGGTATTATTAGACTGGGAAAGGCCAAAAACTGACACTTCCCACCCTGGTAACGCTAGGCTGCTGCTGCTGTGTTGTATCTGGCTGGTTATAAAAATGGGGGAACCCCACATCGTGCTGTCCAATTATTTATTTTAAAAAAATGACGTGGGGTCCCCCCTATTTTTCATAACCAGCCAGATACAACACAGCAGCAGCAGGCTTGCATTACCAGGGTGGGAAGGACCACTGTTTTTGGCCTTTCCCAGCCTAATAATACCAGCCTGCGGTCACCCCAGTTCCCGACCATCACTACAGACGTCCATAAATTCCACACAACCCTCGTTACCCATTTTATTGAGAATAAAAAAAAACGCATCAGGAGAAAACAGCTCCTGAATTTCAGACGTAATTGCATGAAAACGGCTCCAATTACGTCCCAAGAAGTGTCCTGCACTTCTTTTGATGAGGCTGTATTTTTACGCACTGTCTTTTGACAGGGACGCGTAAGGGTCGTCGGCACAGTACATCGTAAAGCCCATTGAAAGTAATGGGCAGACGTTTGCCGACGTATTGGAGCCGTTTTTTTTGACGTAATTCGAGGTATAAAACGCCTCCATTACGTCTGAAAATATGTCGTGTGAACCCAGCCTAAAAGAACAAACACACAAAAATAATTAGTATCACGTCAAAAAGGAAAATAATTATTATTCTTACCTTTCCCGGGTCCAGCGCTGGAGCTGCAATGTCAGCGAGCTGGGCCCTATATCTAATCCAATCATGTGTGATACTGTCTGCTGAGCCACTGTATCTAATCCTATCATGTGTGATACTGTCTGCTGGGCCCTTTATCTAATCCTATCATGTGTGATACTGTTTATTGAGCCACTGTATCTAATCCTATCATGTGTGATACTGTCTGTTGAGCCACTGTATCTAATCCTATCATGTGTGATACTGTTTGTTGAGCCACTGTATCTAATCCTATAATGTGTGCTACTATCTGCTAAGCCAATGTATCTAATCTTATCCATAGCTTTAGGGTTGTAGTGCTATAGATATGCTGTCTCATATATATATATATATGCACATATTCATACACACACACATTTTTTTTGAGGGGGGCACATATGTATTGTGGCTATTCCCCCTGATGTTTAAGTCCTTAGTGACGGCCCTGGCTGCTAGTGCTGCATTGTTGGATCACTTAGGAGACCCAGCGATGCAGCTGAAAGCTGCGGGCCATTGGCCCTGAGAAGTTTGGGCGGGGGGCAAGAAGAACTTTTGCATCGGAGCCCATGAGCCTTTAGCTACGCCCCTGCCCCGATCAAAGCATCAGCTGATGCTCTGCTCCGGGACTCCAGTAGTGTTGCTGATGTCATTGTCCATATATGGACAGTGACCGTAATGTTGGCAGAAGTTGTGGAGTCCCAAGGCAGAGCATCATCTGATGCTTTGCTCGGGGACTCCAGCGATAGGAAGCCCCAGAATTGACCAAATATGGATGTCGGTAGCAGTGCTGGAGCCCCGAGCAAAGCGCTAGCTGATGCTCTGCTCGGGACTCAAGCAATAGGCAATGTGACAGCGCCTTGCAGTCATGTTCACGAACAGCACGTGAAGCAAGAGCTCAGTCATGTGTGGCCGTGTCGGAGCGTCATCACTATTAGAAAAGCTCAAGCACTTCCTGAATTCATGAGGTTTGAACTGCACCATTTAGTACAGAATTTTTAATTGAAGTATATTAGTAAGTTACTTAGTTTCACATAAATATATTATTGCAATGCAATTTTTAGTCCCCAGATAACCCCTTTAAGAAACTTTCTAAATGCTGTTTTGAATATATTGAAGGTTGCAGTTTTAAAATGGGGTGATTTATGGGAGGTTTCTAATATATAGGCCCTTTAAAGCCACTTCAGGACTTAACTAGTCCCTTAAAAAAAAAAAGTAGGTTTTAGAAATTTTCTTGAAAATGGGAGAAATTGCTGCTAAAGTTATAAGCCTTGTAACGTCCTAGAAAAATAAGGGACTTTAAAAAGAAACGATGCCAACAAAGTAGATATATGGTAAATGTTAACTAGTAACTATTTTGTATAGTATTATGATCTGTCTTACAAGCAAATACATTTAAATTTAGAAAAATGTTTTTCCCTCAATTTTTCTGTTTTTCACAAATAAACACAAATAAAAATGTATCGACCAAATTTTACCAATAACATAAAGTACAATGTGTCATGGGAAAACAATCTCAGAATCGCTTGGATACATAAAAGCATTCCAAAGTTATTACCACTTAAAGTGACACTTCAGATTTGAAAAAATTGTCTGTGTCCTTAAGGCCAAAACAGGCTGCGTCCTTAAAGGGGTTTTCCGACACTACCGCTTCAATTTTTAAAAGGTCTGGCCGCACTACAAATGTTCCAAATAGTCCCCCCAAATACCTTTCTCCAGTTTATTTAATTCTTCTGTTGATCCTCGTTGCCCAGGATTGCTTCCAGTGTTTGTTTATGTACATGATTCCTGGTCCGCGGTGGCTTTGATGTAATTGGATGCGGGCGGCGCATGCGCAGTAGACACATTTGTGTCTGTGTGAAAATAGAAGCTGCAGACATGGAGCATGCGTGGAACAGAGATCTCAGCTAACTGGACCAATCCCTGTAACAGACTGTCACTCATGATGTGCTGTACAGACCAGAGGCCGGAAGGAAGCTGTTGCAGACCATGGACGGGAATGGTAAAACAGGGCATTTTCTGAAACGGAAGTAAATTACAAAGTGTGTTTGATTGGTAACTTGAGGTAAATAGCCATTAGATAGTTAGTCCTGGAAAACCTCTTTAAGGGGTTAAATAAAGAAGTTAAACAGCAAAAAAACTAAATTTAAAAAAAAAAAGGAATTACATGGGTTAGATACTTTACCCCATCCCCCACCCAAATTTCCGCTCCAGAAAGGTCACACAAATGAGGTAGATGGAGTGGGAGATATGTTGATGTATTGGGCCTGTAGCAGTGTAGCAAATTTGTGAGAGATTTATATGAGCCCAACAGGGCTCCTACCAATATGCTGGCCACATTACTAAAGATCAGTGTCTATCCATCAGTGAGCATATACCAGCGGGGAAGCGAGAAAATAGAGACACATATTAGGTGCTGCCAGCCCCCTGTTGTATTTGGGAGCCTTAAGAGTACAATTTTTTATTTTTTATTAATATCTCGCTAAAATCAGGGGTACAATCACCACCGTGACAAAAGTCCAACGTGCTCAATTAAATTTGAAAAATAGTAACTCATTCACTGATCCAGTTGCGAACCCTATTAAATGAATGTACTCATATGATGCATGGGGTTAACACATTTAACTATTGGTGTTGCAGCGAATCATTCCCAAAAGCACTGGAGCAACCAGGAAATCTTCCGGAGCACACCAGTTCCAGGATAAAATTATCGGTAACGCTGTCACCTACGCTAGACACCCCTTCCCACAATTGACCCTACGCGTTTCTATGTGATCATTTCATCAGGGGTCTGTTCACTCAAAGTTGGCTGCTACGCCAGCGATATTAAATTGTGTAAATACGTTTGATTCTAAACACACACACTGAAGCGTGCTCGCATTGATATCAGCGGCACGCTTCCCTAAGGACTCGGAATATATATAACAAACTCTGCCCCCCTTGGCTGAGGCCACGCCCCCTGCCGGCCAATCACTGACGCAAGCGTCATCGGTGACGTGCGGTCATGTGATGCCGAGCGCGTCAAGTGACATGCCCAGCAATCCACGTCCGCCGCCGCCTCCTCAGTGCGCATGCGCCAAGAAGACCAGATCGCATACACTTCAGCCTCCAGCCCTATCTAGGGGGAGGAGTAAACCATCACTATGGGGATAAAATACGCTGCCCAGCTCCTAACGGAGTCCTGGCAACCTCCAATATTACATGCATACTGATCCGGCACTGTAAAAGGTGGAAGAAAAGCATTATGTTAAGCAACAGTACTGGGTAACCAAAGTGATTAGACACTAATGGAACCCTAGCACCAATAGGGGAAGATAAGCTAGTCTAGGTATTACACAAAGGCGGTATAGATGGACCCATATAGGTATAGATTTAAATAAAACATGTATAATTCATCTGTTCATTTAGCCCATCCGGTTTTATACATGCCAACCTATAGATCCACTGGGCTTCCTTTCTTAGGATCAAATTGTCCCAATCCCCACCTCTTTTTGGTGGGCGCACTAATTCAATCGCCTGGAAAGGTAGACATTCTACTCTCCCTTGATGTTTCTCATGTACATGTTTAGATACGGGGGTATACCTTTCATTTGTCACGTCCCCAACATGCTCCGTAATGCGGTGACGAAATTGCCCAATGGTGTTACCCACATAATTCAGTGGGCATGGGCACGTCATCAGATACACAAGCCCCGCAGTTCTACAATTTACAAAATCCCGAATATCATATTCAGTTTGGGTGGTAGCACTTTGAAATCTCTTCCCAGTCTGGATAAAGTTACAAGCTCTGCAACTCCCACATCTGTATGTGCCCGGAACTTTCTGATCCAGCCATGTTCCCTTTTGTGGTATAGGGTCAAAACAGCTATGCATCACTCTGTCCCTTATGTTCTTTCCTCTTCGGAATGTGACAGATGGTTTGTTAGTGATTCTATCTGCTATGTCCATGTCTGAACTGAGGATGCGCCAATATCTCGTAAGGATTTCCATCACCTCTGGTTGTTTGGAGTCAAAAGTGCCTATCAGCCTCGTGATGTTAGCTTCTTTTCTCTCTCTTGGGATCAAAAGATTTGTTCTCTCTGAATCTCTGGCCAGTTCATAAGCCCTCTTCACTACCTTTTTGGAGAAACCTCTTTCCCTTTAGTCTATTCCCAAGATCCTGAGATTGCAATTCAAAATCTTGTAGGGAACTACAGTTACGGTGAACCCTCATAAACTGACCCCTAGGAATTCCTCGTTTAAGAGGATAAGGGTGGCAACTATCCCACTGTAGGAAACCATTTGTGTCTGTCTCTTTACAATACACTTTTGTTAGAATAGCGCCTTACGTTGTTTTCATAATCTTCAGATCTAGGAATGATTGTGAATGGTCACTAATTTCACTAGTGAACCTCAGTCCCAAGTCATTTTCGCTGATATCGATGCGAGCGCGCTTCTGTGTGTGTTTAGAATCAAACGTATTTACACAATTTAATATTGCTGGCGTAGCAGCCTGCATTATAGTGAACAGACCCCTGATGAATTGATTACAGAGAAACACGTCGGGTCAATGCTGAGAGGGGGTATCTAGTGCAGGTGACAGCGTTACCGATATTTTTATCCTGGTCCTGGTGTGCTCAGGAAGATTTCGTGGTTGCTCTAGTGCTTTTGGGAATGATTTGCTGCAACACCAATGGTTAAACGTTTTAACCCAATGCATCATATGAGTACACTCATCTAATAGGGTTTGCAACTGGATCAGTGAATGAGTTACTATTTTTCAAATTTAATTGAGCACGTTGGACTTTTGTCACGGTGGTGATTGCACCCCTGATTTTAGCGACATATTAATAAAGAATTAAAAATTTTACTCTTTAGTCACAATCAGTAAATTGTCCATTTATATAATTTTGTGGGAGCACAAGTGATATCCTAAAAAACAGTGAACTATGGAGCCTTAAAGGCAATGTGTTACCAGAAAAACATGTTTTTTTTTTTTTAATTAAACATTTAGTGTGTGGGTGATTAAACATTGTTCAAATTTTTTTTATTTTTTTCACGAGTCAGGAAATATTATAAATTAATTCTAATTTATAGTATTTCCCATTTCTGGTCACTAGATGGAGCTATTCCCAAAATTGCAGCATTGCAAAATTGGGTAAAAAGCCCTCGCTCTAGTGAGCTCTCAGCATCCCCCCCTCCTTTATCCTGGCTAGTGCCGGGATAAACGAGGGGTTTGAACAGTCTAACCTCCTACACTGTGTGTCGCCATTTTTTGAGCTAACACACAGTGTAGTAGGTTTACATACAGTAGTAAACACACACAAACACGAACATACATTGAAATCTCTTACCTGCTCCTGCCGCCGCGGCTCCCTCCGGCCCGTCCGCTCCGTCTGCTGCCGCTGGTCCAAGTGCACAAGTCCGGTAGCCGCGACCGGAAGTAGTAATATTACTGTCCGGCCGCGACTTCCGGTCCACAGGAAAATGGCGCCGGACGGCGCCAATTTCAAGTTGGACTGTGTGGGAGCGGCGCATGCGCAGTTCCCACACAGACGCCGTACACACAAGTGAATGGGACGGGAGCCGTTCGTCGTCCCTATGGGACTGTGGCTGCCGTATTCCATGTCTGTATGTGTCGTTAATCGACACACACAGAAATGGAACAAAAAATGGCAGCCCCCATAGGGAAGAAAAAGTGTAAAAATAAGAAAAAGTAAAACACAAACACACAAATAAATATAAACGTTTTTAATAAAGCACTAACATCTTGAACATATGAAAAAAAATTCTGTGATGACACTGTTCCTTTAAGAGTAGCCAGACTAAACCTGGGTGTTGGACCCTGCTAATAGAAAGACTGAAGTATACCATCTAGGAGCCAGAATTTTTTGGGGGGTAAGTATCATAGGTGTGGAATGAAAAAGGTAAAGCAACTTGGACAAGTCATTTTGAACAGAATAAATTTACCCATAAGTATCAACGGTAGGTGATTCCATGATTTAGGCTGAACCTCTGTGGTTTTTAAGGGTATGTTCACACGAAGTGTTTTACAGGCGTATTTCGGGGCGTTTACGCTTAGAAAAACACCTGAAAAAACGGAAGCAGAACGCCTAGAAACATCTGCCCATTGATTTCAATGGGAAATACGGCATTCTGTTCCGACAGGGCATTTTTTTCCACCTCGTTTTACAAAAACGCCACGTAAAAAGACGTCTGCGAAAAAGTGCATGTCACTTCTTGGGACGTTTTTGGAGCAGTTTTTCATTGACTCTATAGAAAAAGAGCTCCAAACACGGCCAAAAAAAGGCCACGAAAATCGCGAGTTTGATTAAAAATGTCTGAAAATCAGGAGCTGTTTTCCCTTGAAAACAGCTCTGTATTTTCATATGTTTTTGAGTTTGTGTGCGCACATACCCTATCAGTGGTTTTAGGTTTAATTCAAGGCAGTTGCTTTTATCTAGTGAGACCACAACTCCCAGGTATTTAATTCTACTTAGGCATCCTTCACATCTGCGTCAGGGTCCCATTCCGACGCTCCGTCGGAGATTCCCGTCAGAACGGGACCCTGACTGAAACCACAGGTTTCCGTTTGCATCACCATTGATATGGTGACATATCCGGTGCCAATGGTTTCCGTTTGTCTCAGTCGTGCAAGGGTTCCATCATTTTGACTAAATCAATACCGTAGTAGACTACACTATTCATTCAGTCAAAACGACGGAACCCTTGCACAGCTTAGACAAACGGAAACCATTGGCACTGGATCCATCACCATTGAATTCAATGTGGTTTCCGTTTGTTTCAATCAGGGTTCCATTCTGACGGGAAGCTCCGACGGAACGGGACCCTGACGCAGATGTGAACGAAGCCTAACTACTGAAGGAACTTCAGCAAAAAGAGATTCTGGTCTAAATCTGCTTGGTTTCTCTTATCTTATAATTTATGAGTAGACTGGAGAAAGCGCCAAACTCCTCCTTTAGATCAAGTTGTAAAGCCAGGAAAGTACCCACGTCCAGCAGGTAAAATTAAAGAATCATCAGCGACCTGGGAAACATATTTAACTAAGGAGCCTCGAGGAAGCCCTCTAATACTCGTGTATTGACTAATATCGAATGCCAAAAGTGCAAAGGAGGGTGCGAACAAAAGTGAAATGGGGCTGGCTGAAGGAATTTTGAAGCAGATTTTTCTGCCTGCAAAAACCTCCGTGTGAACATACCCTGAGGGTATCAGTTCTTCGTTTTTTTTTTTTTTTAAACTGTTTGTTTCCGGCTTAAAATATTATTTTTAGCAGCTTCTTTTTTGTATCTGACACTCACATCATTAGTCTTTAAATATGTACAGGCTACATCTAGAATTAGCATTTTGTAAGAACATTTTTATTTTTATTTTAAACCATCTTAGAATCGGTTCTCACAGACACTAGAAACAGCTACGTTGTGTGTTGAATATTTGGCCTTGATTTTGGCATTTCTTTTTATATTTGTCAAAACAGGCACAAAACCCTGCAGGAGGGAAAATAATTATATATTTTTAGAATTGTTTTTTTTTTTTCCACAAAAATATTAAAATATTTGAACTTTATTGCATGAGGATAGTAGATTATTCTAATGCAACCTACACTGATGTCACTACCTAGGTATTTCCATGTAAACACTTTCCTAAGCAAGAAAATTATATTCCAAACCTGATTATACCTACAGTATGCCTAGAGAAAGATAAAAATAAATACATTTGGAGGTTGTGTTCACATTCGCAGTATCAAAAACAGCACATCTGAACATAGACCAGGGAGGGGCCTGACCACGGGTCTGATTTCCTAAACTAACGGCATAATTGGGATCGATAATGCTATTAGCCTGCGTCATTGACCCACTGTCGTGCCAAGATTTTTGTATACATTATGTGGCACAAACAGCACATCTGAACATAGCCTAGGAAGTGTTACAACATGTTTGGTAGAATGCAAACAATGAAAATTGCACATAAATATATATGAAGACCTTAAAAAGGCTCTGTGACCAGATTATAAGTGCCCTATCTCCTACATAATCTGATCGGCGCTGTAATGTAGATAACAACAGTGAGTTTTATTTTGAAAAACAATAAATTTTGAGCAAGTTATGAACAATTTTAGATTTATGCTAATTTGTTTCTTAATAGACAACTGGGCATTGTAAAGAGAAGTGTATGATGCTGACCAATCAGCGTCATACAGTTCTCATCGTTCCAGCCCAGCTTCTTTCACTTCACACACAGCGTGATCTCGCGAGATCACGCTGTGCTGTGTGAGTAAGTCCTACAGAAACTTTACCGAAGTGTCGGGAGTGTGAATAGAAATCGCATCCTGGCTGGAGGAAATGTCTATTTACTCTCAAGACACTTCGATAAAGTTAATGTGTGAGTAAGTGACAGCACCGCGTGATCTCGCGAGATCACGCTGTGCTGTGAGTACAGCTAATCATGAATGGAGAGAAGTGTATGACGCTGATTGGTCAGTGTAATACACTTCTCTTTACAACGCCCAGTTGGTAAAAAGTTAAAAAACGCCCAGTTGTCTATTAAGAAACAAATTAGCATAAATCTAAAATTGTTCATAACTTGCTAAAAAATTATAGTTTTTCTAAATAAAAGCCACTGTAGTTCTCTACATTACAGCGCCGATCAGATTATGTAGGAGATAGGGCACTTATAATCTGGTGACAGAGCCTCTTTAAAGAAACCTCATACAGAGCAGCATATGAGTGGAAGCAGAAGTCCATAGCTCATGCTTCTTTGAGCCCTAGCGGCTGTGCTCAATGGCTCTCTTCTGGGACCGTTGCATAACAACAACCTGAATCAGACTTTGGCGACACACTTTAATACTAAATCAATGGGAATAAGCCTGTCACTATACAGGCACCAAAACTTGCTGTGTGATGTAATTTCATTGACTGTTCCACAGGGGAGGGGGAAACAGAAACTTCTATTACAGTACCTGATGATTACACAGATTCCTATGACCATGCTATGTAGTCCTCGATATTCATGATCTGCGCACGCCCACTTGTAAGTAATGACAAGTAAGTTATACAGCGTTGGAATCAGGGTCTCTGGCACCACTTTATGCTGATAGGGCAGCTTAAATTTGGCGATAGATTCCCCTTAATATTGGCTTTGCTACCAGTGATTGGGCTGCATCGAGGTCTGTGAGTACCAGGGCTGTGCTGTAGTGTCCTGTACTAATCAATCACACCGTCTCTTGCGTGAACCTGCTCCTATATGCCCCCCCCTTCTCCCCTGCCTCCTCGGCACCGAGCCAATCCGCTTAGCTAGCGTGGCACCGTTATGTCACAATAGCGCTAGGTGGAGAACGCGCTGGAGTAGGATAGCTGAAAAAAAAAAAAAAAGTTGGAAGTTTCATCATTTTGTGTAGTTGTTGACTGTATTAAACACTTTTACAAGCATTCTGCATGCTTTGTTTGAGAGGACTACCTCCATAAATTAATTTTTTTTGTGATATTTTGAGTGGGCGTCTCAACGAGGTTTTACTGTATTACCATTTTATGGAAATTATGTTTGGGTGGGGGAGCTAGAACATTGGCAAGAATTCTTGCATAATTTTTTCCGCTGCAGAAAATCTTTCAGCTGCTTACCCTGCAGATTTTGAATGCAGAATTTCTTTATAGACTCTAGTTATTTCAAACTCAACAACACAAATAAGCAGCAAAGAACACCACAAAATATGCAAAGGTTACTCCACATAAAAACGCAGAAAAATGTGCTTCAAAAAGTTACGCTGGTGAATTTTTAATGTGGATTTTGTGGCATATTTTTACCCACGTGTCATATAAAAATATACCACGTGTGAATTCACTCTAGGTAGGACTAGGGATACGCTGTGTGAAAGCACACAGCGTATCCGCCCTGTGCGCCGCAGGGAATTCCGGCAGAAAAACCGAACCAAACCAAATTCATACTTACATAGCCATGGCAACGCATCCCTCCGCTGTCCTGCAGGCTGGCCTCCTGGCACATGGGATCAAACGTCATCCCAGGATGCCAGCAAGGATGAAGAAACACAGAATTCTGGGTAAGTATAAGATTTTATTTTTCTGTGTTGAGTTTTTTCCGCAGCAAAAAACGCAACATCTGCTATTTGTTGCTGGTCTTAACAATTTGAACAAATCTCATTCACACGCTGCTTAAGCGCGGAGCGGAGAAAATGCTCAGAAATGGACCTGCGGTGCGTATTATTAAATCCGCAGCATGTCAATTGTAATTGCGTAAACGCTGCATATTTGTTGTGAGTTTTCACCATTAAATAAAAAAAAATTAAAAAAATCACTTACCTAGAACTCCCTGCTTCTTCCTTCAGTCCGGCCTCCTGGGATGACGTTTCAGCCCATGTGACTGCTGCAGCCAATCACAGGATGGAACGAGATCCCAGGAGGCTTTTTTTTTTCCGGAGTTGCGATTTTTGCGGCATAATCGCTGCGATTACGCCACAAAAGTTTCAACACTTGGCTTTCTATTACAGCTTTTGCATCCCCATAGAATTCAATGGGGAAAATCCGCAACAGAAAATCAACAAAAATGCAGCATAATTTGACATGCTGAGGAATTAAATTACGCACCGCAGGTCAATTTATTAAAGTTTACGCTGTTTTTTCTCCCCGCAACACGGGCATGAGATTTTCTAAATCTCATCCACTTTGTTGCTACTGTAAATGCTGCAGAATTTCTGCACGGAATTTCGTTGCGGAAATTCTGCAGCATTTATGCTACGTGGAAACCCGGCCTTAGGCCTCACGCACACGGCCGTGATTTTCGGGTCGGCCGGCCGCGGAGTGTCATCCACGAGCAGCCCGCAAATCGCGGGCCGTGCACATTCCTGCGTCTATTATTTTGTATGAGCCTGGACCGCAGAACACGGCCGTAAAAAGACATGTCCGTTCTTTCTGCGGTCCAGGCTCCTGGGCCATGCACGGACCGTGAAAACCACGGTCGTGTGCATTGGCGCATAGAAATGAATGGGGCCGCAATTCTCCAGTGCATTTTCGGGGGAATTGTGGCCGCAAAAGCACGTTCGTGTGCATGGGGCCTTAGTGTTAAACATTGATTATAGCAAACTATTTGTGCACCTGCGGATTTCCATCAGTTTTTACAAATCTGTTGCAGAAATCATGCTCTCCCAATTGAAGTCTATGGGCCAAACGCAGGATCTCCACACAGTACCCGCATTGTAATTTGACATTCTGCGGAATTGAAAGTCACACCGCAGAACAATTTCCGCACAAATTTTCAGCACAGAATACCATTGCGGGAATTCTTCCGCGTTTACGCTACGTGGGAACCTGGCCTTATAGGGAGAGATTGTCAATACATTTTTTTTCCTCTCTGCAGAAAACAGGTAAAAGGGTAAGATTTTTTTTTATAACTGGCAATCATTTAATAAAAAAAAAAATACAGCATGATTTAAAACTTTCACATAACGGACAACTCTGCAGTAAGTCTGCATTGCCAGATAAGGTAACAAAAGTACAACATAATGTATCTCTGGGGAAATGCTTGAGGGAAAAAAATAATTATACATTAGCAAAAGTAGTTATCATTGAACTGCACATTTTCAAACATCTTTTGTCTAGAGATGTAATGTCCTAGCTATTTATAGAAGTTGCCTGTGTAGAAACACAAAAACAAGCTCAGTTCCAGTAATATGTAGATGCAAAATAAAACTCTGTTTAACCATAGCATTAAGGCTGGGTTTACACGATCAACCAAAACAAAAAAATGCATGTTAAAAACGCAACAAAAATGCACAAACTCCCATGTCTCTTAACGGGAGTTTATCTAACTAAACAAAAAAACGCTTGCAACAAAAACTCAGTGTGAAGGACTGAGCCTGTTTTGGCCTTCAGGACGAAGCCGATTTTTTAAATCTGACATGTGTCACTTTATGTGGTAATAACTCTGGAATGCTTTTACCTATCCAAGTGATTCTGAGATTGTTTTCTCGTGACATATTGTACTTTATGGAAAAAATTTGGTCGATAAATTCAATATTTATTTGTAAAAAACACCAAGGTTTAGAGAAAATTAGCAAAAATTAGCATTTTTCTAAAATTTAAATGTATCTACTTGTAAAACAGATAGTAATACCACACAAAATAGTTACTAGTTTATATTTACCATATGTCTACTTTATGTTTGCATCGTTTTTTGAACATTCTTTTATTTTTCTAGGACGTTACAAGGCTTAGAACTTTAGCAGCAATTTCTCATATTTTCAAGAAAATTTCAAAAGCCTATTTTTTCAGGGACCAGTTCAGTTCTGAAGTGGCTTTAAGAGCCTTATATATTAGAAAGTCCACATAAATTACCCCATTTTGAAAACTGCACCCCTCAAAGTATTCAAAATAGCATTCAGAAAGTGTTTTAACCCTTTAGGCGTTTCACAGGAATTAAAGCAAAGTAGAGGTGAAATTTACAAATTTCATTTTTTTTGCCAAAATTAATTTGTAATACATTTTTTTCTGTACCACAGAAGGTTTTACCAGAGAAATGCAACTTCATATTTATTGCCCAGATTCAGTAGTTTTTAGAAATATCCCACATGTAGTCCTAGTGCGGTAATGGACTGAAACACCTGCCTCCGAAGCAAAGGAGCACCTAGTGGATTTTTGGGACTCCTTTTTTTAGACTATATTTTAGGCACCATGTCAGGTTCTAATAGGTCTTGTGGTACCAAAACAGTAAAGACCCCCCAAAAGTTACCCCATTTTGGAAACTACACCCCTCAAGGAATTTATCTAGGGGGATAGTTAGCATTTTAAACCCATAGTTTTTTTGCTAAATTTATTTGAATTAGTATGTGAAGATGAAAATCTACTTTTTTTGTGAAAAAACGTATAACTTTTTAATTTTTACAAGGAATAAAGTAGAAAAACACCCCAACATATGTAAAGCAATTTCTTCCGATTATAGCAATACCCCATATGTGGTAATAAACGGAAGTTTGGACCCACAGCAAAGCTCAGAAGAGAAGGAGCACCATTTGGATTTTGCTGGAATAGTTTTCAGTGCCGTGTCGCGTTTGCAATGCACTGGAGGGATGAAAACAGTGGAAAACCCCCAAAAGTGACCCCATTTTGGAAACTACACCCCTCAAGGAATTTTTCTTGGGGTAAAGTTAGCATTTTGACCCCACAGTTGTTTCGCTGAATTCATTGGAATTAGTCTGTAAAGGTAAAAATCTACTTTTTTTCTGTAAAAAATGTAGACATTTTTAATTTTTACAAGGAATAAAGGAGAAAAAGCACCCCAACATTTGTAAAACAATTTCTCCCGATTACGTAAAAACGCCATATGTGGTAATAAAGTGCTGTTTGGACCCCCAGCAGGGCTTAGAAGGGAAGGAGCGCTATTTGGCTTTTGGAGCTCAAATTTAGCTGGAATAGTTTTTGGGTGTCATGTCGAATTTGCAAAGGAATCTATCTAGGGGTATAGTGAGCATTTAGACCCCACACGTCTTTTGCAAAATTCATTAGAATTAGGCCGTGAAAATTAATATTAACATTATTTCCACTAAAAAGTTGAATTTTTCTCAATTTCACAAAGGATAAAGGAGGAAAAAGCACCCCAACATTTTTAAAGCAATTTCTCCCGAGTACGGCAATACCCCACATGTGGTCATAAATGGTTTTTCATTAGAAAGTAATTAACCCTTTCCGAACTGATCCAGGTTTTGCTTTTTCTTTTTAGTTTTTCCTCCCCGCTTTCCGAGAGCCACAACTTTTTTATTTTTCCGTCAATAGAGTGGTGTGATGGCTTATTTTTTGTGGGACGAGCTGTAGTTTTTATTGGTACCATTTTTTGGTACATACGACTTTTTTTAGCACTTATTACATTTTTTGGTGGAGCCAAGGTGACCAAAAAACAGCGATTTTAGGGTTTAAAATTCTTTCTTTTTCACGGCGTTCACCGTGCGAGTTCAATAATGGTATATTGTAATAGTTTGGACTTTTACGAACGAAGCGACACCAATTTTGTGTATTTTTTTACATTACTTTAGAGAAAAAATGTGATAAGGGTTTACTTTTGGACTTTAAATATGTATTTAATTTTTTTCACTAATAACTATTTACTTTTGTTTTTAAACATTTTATTAGTCCCCATCGGAGACTTGAACCAGCGATCATTAGATCACTGGTAGAATACACTGCAATACAAATGTATTGCAGTATATTGTGATTTTTACAGGCTCCTGTAACAGCGCGATCGCTATTTCTGTCCGTTAGTCCCGGGTATCAGCTGTAATACACAGCTGACACCCCCAGTGTATGGCGCGGGCTCAGCATGTGAGACGCTCCATATATCACCCCCCACACCACGACATGCTATTAAGTCATGTTGCGCAAAGGGTTTAATGCGCAGCGGATGGTGCAGAGTGAAAATGAAAATTTTCCACTCATGTGCCATTTTAGTGCACTATATGTTGTGCCCAGTTTGTGCCACTGAAGACAAATACTTCATAAAATATGAACCCGATTCTCCCGGGTATGGCGATGCCATATCTGTGGACGTAAACTGTTTGGGCACGCTGTAGGGCTCAGAAGGGAGGGAGCGGGATTTGGCTTTATGGAGTGCAGATTTTGCTTGGTAGTAGTTCGGTTTGGTGTTTTGCTGGTATTTCAGTTTATAATGTGGGGGCATATGTAGACTGGGCAGAGTACATCAGGGGCATAATAAGAGGGTATAATAATGGGGTAAATAAATAATAATCCACAGATATGTGGCCAGTGTCGCACTTATAAATGGCGCCCGATCTTATCCGCTTTTGGAACACTGCACATTTTGCATCACCATATTCTGGGAGCCGGAACTTTTTTATTTTTTCACCACCGGAGTTGCGTGAGGGCTTATTTGTTACGGGACAATCTGTAGTTTTCATTGGTACCATTTTGGGGTACATGCGATTTTTTTGATCACTTTTTATTCCATTTTTCGGCAAGCAAGGTGACCAAAAACCATCAATTCTGACAATGATTTTTATTTATTTTTTACGGTGTTCACCCTGGGCTATAAATAACCATTATATTTTATTCGGCGGGTCGATACGATTACGGCGATACCATATGTATATAGGTTTTTTACATTTTGTAGTGTTTGCGCAATAAAATAACTTATTTATAAAATAAATTATTTTTTGTGTCACCATATTCTGAGAGCCATAACTTTTTTATTTTTCAGTCAAAAAAGCTGTGTAATGGCTTGCTTTTTGCGGGACGGGTTGTAGTTTGTATTGGTACTATTTTGGCGTACATGCGACTTTTTGTTCACTTTTTATTGTATATTTTGGGAGGGGTGTTGACCAAAAAATAGTGATTCTGGCATATTTTTTCATTTATTTTATTTGCGGTGTTCACCGTGCGGGAAAAATAATATTACAGTTTTATAGTTGGGATCGTTATGAACGCGGTGATACCAAATATGTGTACTTTTTTTTTACGTGTTCATTTTTTTCCTATAATAAAAGACTTATTATAGGAAAAAAAGCAGTTCTTGTTTATGTCAATTATAACTTATTTTTACACTTTTTTTTAAATTATTTTTATTCTTTTTTTAACTTTATTTACTTGTCCCACTAGGGGACATTTAGACTTGCAGCTCTGATCGCTGCTGGAACACATTACACTACCTACGTAGTCTAATGCATTCCAACTGTCATTGTGACGTGACAGTCACACTGACAGGAAGCCTACAAGGACCCGCCTCCGGCAGGTCCTCATAGTCTTCTGTGCATGCCAGCCCGGAAGTCATTGTCTGGCGTCCGGTTGCCATGGGTACCATAGCCAGCGCCCGTGATTTCACATGGGGGCTGCCGATCTGCGCTAAACACCGTAAGTGTTGCGTCCGCAATCGAACGCCGCAATTAAGGGGTTGACTGCCGAAATCAGTGGCGATGGGCCGCTGATCGGCAGCGAGGAATGCAGGGCAGACGCCCTGCACAGTTAACCGCCGCTGCGGTGTAGTGCCGCGCAGCGGTTAACTGTCAAAGCACTAACGTAACTGCACGTCGAGGTGCACGAAGTTACTGCACACATCGACGTGCAGCTATGTCAAGATGCGGGAAGGGGTTAAACCACTGAAAGGTGAAGTAAACAACATGGATTAGCTCACTACAATGGCATCTGTCAAGGGATGGGATATTATTAGGCAGCAAGTGAACAGTCAGTTCTTGAAGTTGATGTGTTGCAGGATGAATGGACAAGCTTAAAGAGACTCTGTCACCACATTATAAGTGGCCTGTCTCCTACATAAGGAGATGGGCGCTATAATGTAGGTGACAGCAGTGCTTTTTATTTAAAAAAACAATCTATTTTCACAACGTTAGGAGCGATTTTGGTTTATGCTAATGAGTTTCTTAATGCCCAAGTGGGCATATTTTTACTTTCGACTAAGTGGGCGTTGTACAGAGGAGTGTATGACGCTGACCAATCGGCATCATGCACTCCTCTCCATTCATTTAGGCAGTAGAATCGCGTTCTTACTAGAACATGATCTGCAGCCACATACACAGCGATTCTGCTTGATTAACGTTAATCAAGTGTCCTGATAATGAATACACATGACCATCCAGCCTGGACGTCATGTGTACTCAGAATCCTGACACTTCTGAATCTTTTCTGTGAGATTCCAGCAACGGATACGAAATCTTGTTTACCTCCGTAATCTCGCGAGATTTCGTATCCGTTGCTGGAATCTCACAGAAAAGATTCAGAAGTATCAGGATTCTGAATACACATGACGTCCAGGCTGGATGGTCATGTGTATTCATTATCAGGACACTGGATTAATGTTAATCAAGCAGAATCGCTGTGTATGTGGCTGCAGATCATGTTCTAGTAAGAACGCGATTCTGCTGTCTAAATTAATGGAGAGGAGTGCACGATGCCGATTGGTCAGCGTCATACACTCCTCTGTACAACGCCCACTTGGTCGAAAGTAAAAATACGCCCACTTGGGCATTAAGAAACTCATTAGCATAAAACAAAATCGCTCCTAACGTTGTGAAAATAGATCGTTTTTTTAAATAAAGAGCATTACTGTCACCTACATTACAGCGCCCATCTCCTTATGTAGGAGATAGGACACTTATAATGTGGTGACAGAGCCTCTTTAAAGGCTATGTACACTTTTGCAAGCATTTTTTTTAAAAATTAAATCAATGTTTTAGGTGCTCATGAAAATTTGTTTAATTGACTTATCAAAAAAAATGTACAGCTTCTATGTATACTGTTCCCGTTATACAGTGGTTAGTGCACACAAGCTTTAATGATGCGTGTGGGGAATGAGGGCTTGCCCACCTGATCTAATCCCAAATATGGGTATGTTAACACGGCTTATTTTCAGGCCGTTTTTTGGGCCGTAAACGGTCAAAAAATCGGAAGTAGAACGCCTCCAAACATCTGCCCATTGATTTCATGAATGGGAAAAACTGCGTTCTGTTCCGACGGGCATTTTTTTAAAAACGGCCGCGTTAAAAACCGCCCGCGAAAAAGAAGTGCATGTCACTTCTTGAGCAGTTTTAGGAGCCCTTTTTCATTGACAATAGAAAAACCGCTCCAAAAATGGCCGTAAAAAATGCGAGTTTGCTTAAAAAATGTCGGAAAATCAGGAGAAGTTTTCCCTTGAGCTTGTGAGCATGCCCTAAGAGCTACTATAGCACAAATTTCGAAAAAATGTAATGCTGGCATGATAGAATGGTGTCCGAACACACAGTGTTATCATAGCTGGCTGCGTTGCCACAGATCGCCGAGCGTGCCCATGCTGACCCCTATCTACCAACGAAAACTCTTAAAAAGGGCATGTGAGCATCAGAACTAAACCATGGAGCAATGAAAAAAGGTGGTCTGGCCTGATGAATCACCTGTTCTTTTACATTATGTGGATGGCCGGGTGCTTAGCGTAGCTTACTTAGGAAAGAAATGACACCAGGATGCACCAGTGTGATGCTCTGGGCAATGTGCTGCTGGGAAACCTTGGATCTTAATCCGGTTGGGCATCTGTGGGATGTGCTGGAAAAACAAGTCTTATCCATGGAGGCCCCACCTCATAACTTACAGTACTTAAATCTGGTGCTAAAGTATTGGTGCCAAATACCACAGGACAACTTTAGAGGTCTTGTGGAGTCCATGCCTTGACGGGTCAGAGCTATTTTGTCAGTTTGAGGGGGACCTCTAATAAATTATGCAGGTGGTTTTAATGTGATCAGTGTATATAGTTCATTAAAAGACCAGATACTTCACCTTTCCCTGACCATTTTAAAGCATTAATCTTGCTAGTAATTCCATGTTTGAAATGGAAATTAAAACATTTTAATGACACAGGATCTGTGGAGCTCAACCAGAGAGTAACCATTGGGTTCTTGGTCACTTCTCTTACCAAGGCCCTTCTCCCCTAATTACTTCGTTTGGTGGGACGACCAGCTCTATGAAGAGTCCTGGTTGTTCCAAACTTCTTCCATTTAAGAATTATGAAGGTCACTGTGCTCTTGGGAACTTTCAGTGCAGCAGAATTTATTTTCTACCCTTCTCCAGCTCTGTGCTCCCACACAATCCTGTCTCTGAGTTCTACGGGCAGTTCTTTCCTCCTCCTGGCTTGGTTTTTGCTCTGATATGCATGGTCAGCTGTGAGACCTTATATAACCAAGGGTGTGTCTTTCCAAATCATGTCCAATCAAATGAATTTACCACAGGTGACTCCAATCAAGGTGTAGAAACGTTTCAAAGACGAGCTAGAGAAATGGGAGGCCCCCGGAGCTAAATTTCAAGTGTCCTAGTAAAGGGTCTGAATAGTTATGTCCATGCGGAATGTGACTTTTTTTTTATTTTTAGTAACTTTGCAAAAATGTCTAAACTTCTGTTTTCACTTTGTTATTATGGGGTATTGAGTGCAGAATGATGGGGAAAAGCTTGAACTTTTTTATTTTACCACAAGGCCTCAACATAAAAAAATGTGAAAAAAGTGAAAGGTTTTGAAGATTTTCCGAATGCATTGTAACTCTACGACAGCCCTATTACGACCTTGTACATAATACTGCCATGTGCATGAGCTCTAATTCTAACTATATAATTTGTCATTTGAGCTCCCACAATGCACTACTCTCTGGTAAGAAACCAGCAGAATTTTAAAACTCTGGTTCAGTCTGATGGGTAATTAGATAATCATATAACTAAAACACAGCACGGGATAAGTAAAGCAAAGCACTTGCTTTGATATTCCAAATTTTCCATACATTTAAAATTGTGGAATGTTTTAAACATGACGTGCGGAAGTCTCTAATACCCTAGTAGTAAATGCAAAATATACATATACAGGGGAATTTTTTCAACGTTGTCACAGGAAGTTTGAGTAACAAAATAGTATAGCAAGTGGATCATAACTGGTTTCTTTGGGTGCAATCGAACACCATATTTTCTTTTTCTTTTTTTTTTTTATAAATTCTTTTATTTTCGTTTTTAAAGCACAAAGAAAAACACAGTATACTCAGTACAAACCAAGTCGGTATTGACATCGGCCGCAGGCCAGTAACTTGCATAACAAAAGTGCATAAAATTACAATGGAAGGCAGTATACCGCTCAGAACAATAATGGAAGAAATGCAGATATGCACCCTGAACCCGCAGCGATGCATAATACTCCGTAGTCGAGCGGGGAAACAGTAAAGAGAAAGAAAGAAAAGCGGGGACAGTAAGAAGAGAAAGAGAGGGAGAGGAACTAACCTGACACAATTGGGCCTAGGTAAGGAGTCAAGAGGCCATGATGGCCTTGTATTCCACAGAGGATTGAAAACTGATCCATTCACGCAATGTTCTGAGGAAAGAGGCATGGGATCCTCTCATTGATGCCGTGAGGTCCTCCATTCTCATAATCTCCTGGATCTTGCCACACCACATGCCCACCGACGGGGGACAAGATTGTCTCCACAGCACGGGAACACACGCTCTAGCCGCATTCACCAAGTGGCGAACAACTGAGCGCCCATACGTAAACAGAGGCATCTCACACAGATGGAGCAGGAAAAGGCCTCGTGAGGGGGAAATCCGTGAATTTCGAAGAAATGCGCCACACCTCGGACCAGAAATCAGTCAAGAGTGGGCAGTCCCAAAAAATATGCAAGATCGTACCCACGTGGTCACCACATCTCCAGCACAATGGCGAAACTGCCAGAATCATTGCATGCAATCTGGAAGGCACCCTATACCAACGAGACAGAATCTTGAACCCTGCCTCCTGATATCTACTGGCCATTGAGGATTTATGCGTCATGGTAAATGGACGCTCCTTTTGTTCGGGAGTGAATGGTAGACCCAAATCCCTTTCCCAACTAAGCAGGTAAGATGGGGTAGGCAGATTGGAAGGCGAGATCAGAAGAGCATAAAGTTTGGACAACGAATGGCGCACCGTGCCCGTGCCTGTGCATAAAAGTTCAAATGGGGAGCCACCACGCGAGTACGCCGCCGGATTAGCTAATGACGCCAGGTAATGTCGTAGCTGGGCGACCTGGCATGCAGAAAAAGGGACAGGGTCCGACAGAGACTGTAACTGCGCGCCAGACATCCACCGCTCCTTCTGCAAAAAGTGTACAGCACGTCCCTTACCTGCCTTCAACCAAAGCAGGAAAGGACCACCTTCCCGCCCCGGTGGAAATGCAGGGTTACCCAAAATCGGGAACAGTGGGGAGGGAGACGGGGAGATCTCTGTCCTAGGCAAGAGCCGTGCCGCACCTGCCAGGGTGGGCCCGATCGTTGGGTGTGTCCACGCTGACAAGGGAGTAGGTCTACCCAACCACAGTAGAGGGACTGTAGAGGGACTGCCAGAAAAGCCTGTTCCATGGACACCCATTCCTTAATCTCGCTCTGTCTAAACCAGTCCAGAATTCGTGTCAAGTGGGAGGCATGGTGGTAGGAAACAAAGTCCGGAAGACCAACACCCCCCTCACACTTTGCACGAAAAAGCATGGAACTCGCAATACGCACAGGTTTCCCCGCCCAGATAAACTTGTGTAGAAGAGACAACAGAGACTGAAAGAATGGGCGTGGGACATGTATCGGGAGGGCCTGAAAGAGATACAGAATCTGTGGTAAAATATTCATTTTAAATATGGCGCACCTACAAAACCAGGTAAAGGTACCAGACGTCCAAGTGTCCAAGTCGCTCTTTACACGTTGAAGAAGCGAAGGGAAGTTCACCGCGTAAAGGCAAGACAGATCACTGGTAAGCCGGACCCCCAGATATTTAAGCGAGTCCCTCGCCCATTTAAAGGGAAAGGATTCAGACAGGTCAGTGATCAGGGTCTGTGGCAATGAGATGTTAAGTGCCTCAGACTTCTGGTAGTTGATATAGTATCTGCTCAACTCCGCCATTAGGTTGGGCAAGGAAATCCTGGGAGCCGTGAGAAAAAAGAGCAGGTCATCCGCGTAGGCAGCGACCTTATGGACCCTACCGCCCAGGGCTACTCCTGCAATGTCTGGATTGGAGCGAATATTGCACAGGAAGGGCTCCAAACATAAAATGAAAATTAATGGGGACAAGGGACAGCCTTGCCTCGTGCCATTAGTGATTGGAATGAGGAATGAGGGTGAGTAGTGCCTGTTGACCTTAACCTGAGCCGATGGGGAGGAGTAGAGACCCGAGATCCAATTCATCATGTGAGCCCCTAAGCCCACATGTCGCAAGGTTGCCAGCATAAAATCCCAGTTGACCCTGTCGAAGGCCTTCTCCGCATCCGTCGACAGAAAACAAGTGGGAAGGGTCGAAACAGTCGCTTGATACATCAAGTTAATCGCTCGTGTGGTATTATCTCGTGCCTCATGCAAGGGCATAAAGCCCACCTGGTCATTGTGTATCACGTTGTGTAGGAGTGGAGTCATCCTCTGTGCCAGGATCTTAGCAAATAGTTTTAAATCCACATCAAGTAGAGAAATAGGACGATAATTCTGGCACAAGGATGAGTCCTTCCCCTCCTTGGGTATGACCGTAATATGGGCCCTCAATGTGTCTCGAGGTATGGAGCCCCCCTCAGTAATAGAATTTAATGCCCGGAGGAAGTGGGGCGAGAGCAAGTCCGGGTAGGCCTTATAATATTGTAGGGGCAGACCATCTGGACCCGATGCCTTCCCCGTGGGTGAGTCCTTCAGTGCCCATGACAGCTCTTCCGGGGAAATGGGTGCCTCCAAGGCCGCAATAGCTTCAGGAGGAATACATTTCATCCCCGATGACCGAAGATACTGCTCGTTCTTCTCCAGGTGACCACCACCTTCCGAATAAGGGGGTGCCCGTGGGAGATTATAAAGAGAATGGTAATAGGCACGGAAGGCTTCCGATATGTCTTGTGGAAGCTGGAGACGTCTGTTGTGTGAACCCAGAACATAGGGGACATAGGTACGTGAGCGGGTCTTCCTAAGTGCTCGAGCTAAGGTCCTACCAGGTTTGTTACTAAATTCATAAAACGGTCGTCTACATTTAACTAGGGAGGCCCTCGCCTTTGCAAGGCAGAGTGAACGAACCTGCTCTCTCAAATGTCCCAGCTCCGCCCCCGAACACCATATTTTCTAACGGTTTATCATCTGCACACTTATTATATAATAGAAATCTTACAAAAACCCCTGCATAACGTCTCCCTGCTATGTTCTAAAGCATCCGATCTCATTCTTGGCATAAAATATATAGCTCCTTTATTACGTCTAATCTAAAAACAGTCACAGGCTGACTTAAAAAGAAATTATCCTTTAATTACTAGGTATTTTTAAAACAGAATTTCAAAGTTTTTGAAGTGTATTTTCAAATAGAGACATGTACTTAAGAAATATTTTTACGCTGCCGTTTAAAAAAAAAAAAAATTAATTCGAATTAAGCTTCGAAGGGGCGTGGCCTAGCGGTGAATGTGAGAGGACATGTGTGACCGGAGCTCCTGCTGTACTCATCCTATAAGGTCCATATATCCCGTAAAATTCGGGGAAAATAGCTTCCCCAGGGTCTTACCAGAGTCTGGAGGTGGAGGAGCACGAGTACCCGGCCATAATGACGCGCTCCAAGAAGCAGAAGTCGCCGCCAGCGAGTCCCGGGTCCCGCGCTCAAGATGGCGCCGAGGAGAAGGAAGGCCGCAATAGAGGCCTCCGGCAGGAAGTTGTGGAGAAGCTGGAGAGGTTCGCCCGCACGCCGAGAGCAGGGGGGGCGGCTGCACAGCAGCGAAAGTCGGCTGGAGAGCAGGCAGCTTGAGGCCCATCTTATGGATCCAGGTACTCTCCTTTGGCGGGGGACATGAGAAGTGAGGAGGAGGAGGAGGAGGAGGATATGAGTGGCGCCATGCAGGATCGGCCAGGTGCTGGAGGGAAAAGTGGAGTAAGGAAGGAGGAACCCTCCCTAAAGGACATTTTGGCAGCGGTGAAGCAAAATTCTATGGTCCTTAATACCTTAGCAAGCCAGATGGGTGGATTGAAGGAGGACATTTTGCTGCTCAGGAATGATTTGCAGAAAGTTGCGGAACGCACCACTGCCGTGGAAGGGAGAGTCTCAGACATGGAGGATGCGATTCCTCACATAAAGCAGGATGTACAGGCACACTCGCAGGCAGTGGCGACATTGCTGGCTAAGACAGACGATATGGAAAATCGGCTGAGACGGAATAACGTTCGCCTTGTGGGGGTTCCGGAAAGAGTGGAGGGAACGAATCCGGATGACTTCTTTGAAAAGTGGCTGATAGACACATTTGGCAGAGAGGAATTGACCCCTTTATTTGCGGTGGAGAGAGCGCACAGGGTGCCGACCAGACCTGGCCCTCCGGGAAGGCCGCCGAGACCGGTGCTGATAAAGATTCTACATTATAAAGATAGAGACAAGATCCTGAGGAAAGCTAGAGAACGTCAAGACATCTCCTTTAATGGGGTGAAAGTGTCCTTCTTCCCGGATTTCTCTATGGAAGTACAACGGAAAAGATCGCAGTTTATGGATATAAAGAGACGCCTAAGGGCGTTACAAGTGCAATATTCAATGATGTATCCTGCCCGTCTGAGAGTGGTGGCGCTGGGCACAACTTCCTTTTTCGAGACACCGAGAGAAGCGGTTAGATGGTTGGATAACCATGAAAGTCAGCTGAGACCAGCAGAGGGACGGCGTTGATCCGGAACAGACCGGCTGACAAAAGGAGGCTGGGGTTGCGGGACTGAACCAGGTGTCGTAAAAAGTTGCAAGATATGGCATTGAGGGTTTCTGGTCATGTTTGGACTTGGAGCTGGAGGGCATGGTTGCGGTGAACGCGGAAGACCGGAAGAGGAGGAATGTGTTTATGGACATTGAGGGGTACCGATATGTTGAAGGGATGGTAGTTTATTTGTAAGAAAATGGCAGCGGGAGGGATGGTCAGTTACGCGGGAAAAGTGCATAACGAGTTATGGTATTGTTGAATGTACGGTGGGCGGAGTTGACCTGCCGACGCTTGTTATGGGTAATGGCAGATACGTTCTGTCGCCCCAACCCTTGGAAAGGGGTAGGTTTACGGGGGAGGTTGCAGGGGGGGGGAGGGGAGGGAGGGAAAGAGGACCCAGCCGGTCGGATATGTACAATTACGAGAACAGGATAGGATGTGTTGGGATATGTTGAGGGATGATGGGATCACTTAATTGTTTGTCCTGGAATGTACGGGGCCTGCGGGAAGCCAGAAAAAGACAGGCGGTATTTGATTTTATTAGGAAACAGGAGTCGAGGGTGATAGGATTACAGGAGACACATATGACTAGGGATTCAGTTTCCATGATGCATAGGGCCTGGGTAGGCCATAGTTTTCATTCTTACCATACTACATATTCAAGGGGGGTGAGTCTTCTCATACATAGGGCAGTGCCATTTATATGTCACGACTCCTTCCAGGATGGGGAGGGGCGGTATGTGGGGGTACACTGTACGATGTATCATTGGAATTGTGTGTTGGTGGTGTTGTATGTCCCCCCTCCATTTTCTAGCGGATGTATCAAGAAAGTGGTGGAGGAACTGGCTAGGTACCCGGAGGTGCCGTTACTAGTGATGGGGGATTTTAACGCAGTATTGAATACCAATATGGATAAATTCGGCATGACAGGGGGAGGTTTAACAGCGTTTGGCCATCTTGTTGCTGAAATGGGTTGGCGGGACATATGGAGGGATAAACATCCAAATAGCTTTCAGTATTCTTGTGCGTCTTCCACATATCAGTCTTTATCCAGGATAGACCTAATCTTGTGCTCACCGGCAGCGGTACCCTTTATAGCCCAGATAGAATACTTGCAAAGAGCGTTATCAGATCATTCTCCTTTGTTAATGAAGGTAGAGACGGAGGGGAGGACAGGGCGGGGGCAAGGGTGCTGGAAACTCAATGCCTTTTGGCTGAAGCTGATAGATAATAAACAAATTTTAGACCTCATAAAGGAATACTTTCAGTTCAACTCAGGAACGGTACCGCAAGAGATACTGTGGGACGCGATGAAGGCGTGGCTGAGAGGGGTGTTCATCCAGCACATTTCAGCAGTAAAAACACGGTCTAGACAATTAGGAGAAGCGCTGTTGGAAAGGGTAACGGAGACAGAAAGGCTACATATAATAGATAACACACCAGACACATTAAAGCATTGGGTGGAGGCGCAGCGGTTGTTAAAACAGCATCAGTTGGAGAGGGCAGATAACAAAAGGATGTTTTTAAAACGCCAATATTATGAGGAGGGGGAAACTACTGGACGGCTGTTGGCAAGGATGGCGCAGGCTCAGAGGGAGAATAATTACATACACACTATTAAAGGGGAGGGGGGGAAGTTGGAGATGGATACAGGACAGATTTTGAAAGTGTTTCAGCAGTTTTACTCGGATTTGTATGCCTCTAGGGCAGAGCACACACCTCAGCAGCTGGAAGAGTATATAGGGGAGATAGAACTTCCTAGGTTGGGAGGGGAGGAGAGAGGGACATTGGAGGAGCCCATATCTCTGGAGGAACTCCAGGCGGCTATAGGGATACTGGCCAGTGAAAAGGCGCCGGGGCCGGATGGTCTTCCGGTGGAAGTTTTTAAGGAATATGGGGAGGAGCTCGCACCGCAGTTATTGGCCACTCTTTTAGATAGCTTTGATAGGGGGCGGCTTCCGGAAACAATGTATGAAGCGACTATAGTAGTTCTGCCTAAAGAGGGGAAGGATCCCCAGCTCCCGGGCTCTTATAGACCAGTTTCCCTACTGACGGCGGATATTAAAATCATGGCGAAAGTATTGGCGCTTCGACTAGCTAAAGTAGTGGCTGGGGTGGTACATGGAGATCAGGCCGGCTTTATGCCATCCAAATCGACGGCGGTGAATCTGAGACGGCTGTTCTTGAATTTACAAGTTCTGCCGGATAATCGTGGGGGGAGAGCCATTATGTCCTTAGATGCGGCTAAAGCATTCGATTGCGTGGAGTGGAAATATTTGTGGTCAGTTCTGGAGAAAATGGGATTTGGCCCTAATTATATAAAATGGGTAAAGTTGTTGTATGTAGCCCCGACAGCAAAGATAAGGGTGAATGGGGTGCTATCGGATCGGTTTGCGCTGGAGCGGGGAACGCGTCAGGGATGTCCATTATCTCCATTGTTGTTCGCGTTGGCGGTGGAACCCTTGGCGTGTGCAGTGAGACAACATGAACATATTCAGGGGTTGAGATATGGGGGGGTGGAGGAACGAATTGCACTATACGCAGACGATATGCTGTTATTCATGGCGGATTCCCAGACCGCACACTACCGTTAGTGATGGCCCTAATTAAGCGGTTTGGGAAATATTCAGGACTACTCATTAATTGGTCAAAATCGGCTCTAATGCTCATGGACCCGGGGGTTATCCAGAATGGGGAAGAGGAGGTGGAGATACCTGTGGTCACGGAGTTTAAGTATTTGGGGGTTAGGGTGACGGCGAAAGCACAGGATTATATGTCCCTTAATGTAATGCCACTGTTAACAACGATAAAAGCCAAAGTAGAGGCGTGGAATAAGTTACCGCTATCGGCTCTGGGTAGGACGAATCTGATTAAAATGATCCTCATGCCCCAGGTGCTGTATGTCCTACATAACTCCCCGGTATGGATCCCCAAATATTGGTTCAGGAGATTGCATAACCTTTTTAGGGACCTAGTATGGAAGAAGGGGGTACCTAGGATTAAACTGGAGAAATTACAGCTGCCAAAGGAGGAGGGGGGCCTGGCTGTGCCCAATGCTTGGGTGTATTATTTAGCTGCCCAATGTCAACATTTCTGGGGGTGGGAGCAGGAAGAGACATGGGGGTCCAGTGCGCGCATCCTATCATATCTGGGGGGGGGGGGAGAACCCGTTGGCAGGACTGGAAGCGCACAGCTATAAACAGATGGCGAGTACCAGACCCACTCTGCTGCTCATACACAAGGTGTGGTGGCAGTGCAAGCAATTGCTGGGGATAGGAGAGTGCACTAAATATACACCACTCTGGAGGAATGCTTATTTGGGGGAATTGGGTAAATTGGAAGGGATGCAGGGGTGGAAGCAGCGAGGCATAATACGATTGAGTCAGTTGTACGAGGGAGGCATACTTAAATCTTTTCAGCAAATGAGGGAGGAGTTTCAACTGGACTCCCGCGTGTTCTATCAGTACCTGCAGATTCGGCACGCTGTGCAGACACAAGCGGTCAGTGTGGACCTGACGATGAATGCCGCGGGGGTGTTGGAGCATATTGCAAAAGCAGTAACATCAAAAGGATTAATTTCATTGGTTTATCGCAGGTTATTGATGGAACACCTGGGGGATCCTATGGCACCAGTGAAAGCTGTATGGGAGAGGGATGTGGGTCCTATTACAACAGACCACTGGGAGGCGGTATTGGCAGCAACATGTACTTTGTCCATTAATGTAGCACAACGAAGATCGCAGTTGTTTCTGATACATAGGGTGTATAGGACCCCGTGGGTGTTGAAACAAATGGGATTAAGAGCGGATGCCAAGTGCCCTAGGTGCCCGGAGGAAAAAGCAGACATCCTTCATATGTTCTGGACATGCGGGAGGTTGGGGAGTCTGTGGACGGAAATATCGGAGCTAGTGGGGAGAGTGTTTGAGGTACAGATTCCATGGGATCCTGTGGTAATGCTGCTAGGGTATGTTGGAGATTTGGTGGGGGATAGGATGTCAGGGTTGGCAATTGCTAAAATACTGTATCAAGTTAGGAAAGGAATAGCAAAGCACTGGCTGGATGCGGAGCCACCATCAAAACAAGAAATCATAGGGGCACTTAACTCACAGGTTCTGATGGAATATAGGATATACTCCAAGAGGGGGTCCAGGGTCAAGTTTGAAAAACAATGGGCTAGGTGGATTGATCAATCTGGGTATGCTTCTGTGGAGCTAATGACACTAAGGCAACACGTTCAGGTATAGGGCCACTGATGGGGGGTACATACGGAGAGCAGGTGTAAGATGGGGAATGGAAAAGGGGAAGAGAAGGAGAGAGGATTGGAAAAGTGGTACTGAGAAGACCGGCTGGGGGGATACAAGGGGGAGTTGGGGGGAAGGGAATGTTTGGTTGGATGTAAATAATTGGGTCTGTTGAAATTTGCTTATACACTGTATGAGAACGTACAATGACCTGTAATAATGTGGAGTTTTTTGAATAAAATTGAACTGATTAAAAAAAAAAAAAAGAATTAAGCTTCGAATGGACTACACAGCTTTTAACCATTGAAAAAAATGGGAAGCGGTTTGCAGGCGTTTTTCAAAGTGTATTTTGGTGCATATTACAAGAATCTGTCTTATGACCACAACACCCTGACCACCTCTACTTGACTAAACCTAGACCACCCCGGAACTTATGATAAACTCATAGAAACGCGAGGGGGGAGTTTTTCGGTTGTGGAGCTCACAATACAGATCCTAATGAAACTGGCCTTCATTTAAGAAATATCATACTGAGGCTGGATTCACACGAGCGTGCCGTTTTTGCGCACGCAAAAAACGTGGCGTTTTGCCTGCGCAAAAGGCACTTAACAGCTCCGTGTGGCAGCAGCATATGAAGCGCGGCTGCGTGCTTTTCACGCAGCCGCCATCATTATGACACTCCATTTGGATGTTTGTAAACAGAAAAGCACGTGGTGCTTTTCTGTTTTCATTCATCCTTTTACAGCTGTTGTGCGAATCACGCAGTTCGCACGGAAGTGCTTCCGTGCGGCATGCGTGGTTTTCACGCACCCATTGACTTCAATGGGTGCGTGATGCGCGAAAAACGCTCAAAGAACGGACATGTCGTGACTTTTACGCAGCGGACTAACGTAAAAATCACGCACATGTCTGCACAGCCCCATAGACTAATATAAGTACGTGCAACGCGCGTGAAAATCACGCACGTTGCACGGACGTATATCCCGTTCGTCTGAATAAGCCCTAAGGGCAAGTTATAATAATAATATAATAATAATCTTTATTTATATAGCGCCAACATATTACGCAGCACTTTACAATTTAGAGGGAACATGAAACAAACAATAGCAGACATTACATAGTGACAAAGTTCATTTACAATTCAAAGCTGGGGAGTGAGGACCCTGCTCGCAAGAGCTTACAATCTATGAGGAAATAAGGGAGACAAAGTGTAACAGTGTTTGTTCTGTACAATGGTCCGGCCATTTTTATACATAAGGGTGGTAACATAAAGCTGCATGAGCCGGTCACCAGCCAGTATCCGTGTATGAGGGACATTAAGAGAAGGCGTGTGAGGGAATCTTATCCAGATGACTAATGTAAAAGGAGTGACATGGAAAGGAGTCAGATTAGGGAATGTTATAGGCCGGTCTAAATAGATGTGTTTTCAGGGCACGTTTAAAACTGTGGATATTGGGAATTAATCTGATTGTCTGGGGTAGCGCATTCCAGAGGACAGGTGCAGCACGAGAAAAATCCTGGAGACGGGAGTGGGAGGTTCGGATTATGGAGGATTTTAATCTAAGGTCGTTGGCAGAACGTAGAGCCCGAGTAGGGTGGTAGACAGAGATGAGGGAGGAGATGTAAGGAGGTGCAGCACTGTGGAGAGCTTTGTGGGTGAGAGTAATAAGTTTGAATTTTATTCTGAAGGGGATGGGCAACCAGTGCAGTGACTGGCACAGATTAGAGGCGTTTGTGTAGCGGTTCTTCATGAAGATGAGCCTGGCTGCTGCATTGAGGATAGATTGGAGAGGGGATAGTTTGGTGAGGGGAAGACCGACTAGTAATGAGTTACAGTAGTCAAGACGAGAGTGAATCAGAGCAACAATGAGAGTTTTGGCGGTTTCCTCCGTAAGAAAAGTTGACATCTCGTTTTGTGCACACGTTTGTGGTATACGACGATGTATAAGTTTTTAAAGTTACAAAAACGTATGCATTTGTAACATACGCTTACTTTTTTTATTTGTATAAATTGTATAAGTTAGTGTCCGCTCTTCTAAAAACGTATACTTTTTTTATTCTTGAGCTAAATCAAACTTTGTAAAGTCTAGATTTTCCATAAATGGTGACAAAAACCATATACGTTTTACATATGCAAACGTAGGGTTTAAGATTGCATACGTCGCTATTGACTTCAATACAGATAAAAACGTATACATTTTGGAAAAGTACTGAAAAGCATAGTAGACTACGCTTTTCAGAACATGGAAAAAAAAAAAAGGGTATAACGTAAGCACACAAAACGTATGCACAAACGACACCATTAGGGCATCCCTCCTGACCATAGAAGTCAATGTACACGCTGTGGTACGCATTTTGACACTTTTTTCATGTCAAAACGTGCACGTCAGATGTACAGTAAAAACAAGATGTGAACTTAGCCTTAGGGGAGATACAGACGGACGTTGCGTTTTTGCGCGCGCAAACAACGCTGCGTTTTGCGCGCGCAAAAACCATTTGACAGCTGCGTGTGTCATCCGTGTCTGATACGCGGCTGCGTGATTTTCGCGCAGCCACCATCATAGAGATGAGGCTAGTCGACGCCCGTCACTGTCCAAGGTGCTGAAAGAGCTAACTCTTTCAGCACCCTCGACAGTGAATGCCGAACACAATATCGAAAAACCTGTTGAAAAAAAAGAAAAAGTTTGTACGAGAACTTCCCGGCCGTTGCCTTGGTGACGCGTCCTTGGTGACGTGTCCTTGGTGACGCGCCTCTCGACATCGGGCCCCACCTCCCTGGATGACGCGCCAGTCCATGTGACCGCTGCAGCCTGTGCTTGGACTGTGATTGGCTGGAGCTGTCACTTGGACTGAATTGTCATCCCGGGAGGTCAGACTGGAGGAAGACGCCGGGAGTTATCGGTAAGTCAGAACTTCGTTTTTTTTTACAGGTTCATGTTTATTGGGATCGGTAGTCACTGTCCATGGTGCTGAAACAGTTTAACTCTTTCAGCACCATGGACAGTGACTATCTCCTGACGTCGCGTACCGATAATTTTTTTGCCGGGTTCGGCCAAAACGAGTTCGGCCGAACCCGGTGAAGTTCGGTTCGCTTGTCCGGCTTCGCTCATCGCAAAGACACTCCGTTTGGATGTTCGGAAATAGAAAAGCACGTGGTGCTTTTCTGTTTACATTCATCCTTTTGACAGCTGTTGCGCAAACACGCAGTTCGCACGGAAGTGCTTCCGTGCAACCTGCGTGGTTTTCACGCACCCATTGACTTCAATGGGTGCGTGATGCGCGAAATACGCAGAGTTATTGAACCTGTCGCGCTTTTTGCGCAGCAGACAAACGCTGCGCAAAAAGCACGGACTGTCTGTACTGCCCCATAGACTTGTATTGGTCCATGCGTGCCGCGTGAAAACCACGCGGCCCGCACGGACCGAATACACGCTCGTGTGAATCCCCCCTTACACTGGCAAAGCTGTGGTCCCTTTTTAAAGCAAATGCGTGTTATTTGTGCGTGTTACAATACTGAAAAATATTAGATCGCCTGTACAATCATCTGATGTTACAAATATGTTAGTTGGAGAACATATTCTCTAAGGCGACTAAAAGAAAAAAAAAAAGAAAAATCTTCAGATTTTAGAATGTGTTGTATGAAATATTTTTGCTGTTGGCTGCTTATTTTAACAGGTTCCCGACGGCTGGCTGTGTTTTTACGGCCAGCGGTCAGTGTCTCTGAAGTCCGCCGTATAGACTGATTACGGCGGCACTTGAGAGTGTGCATGCGCGATCACGTGCACACAGCCCTGTGCCCTGGCTGTTACTAACTGGGCAGTGTCAGGGGCCAATCTTTTGGTCCCTGAACATGTGATCGCTGTGACAACCAATCACAGCGATCACATGCATTTCAATGTAAAATATAGTGTGCACGCAATCGCGTGAACACAGCCCTGTGCCCACGCTGTTGCCAACAGCTCTGGTCACTGGGCAGAGTATCCGGGACCAATCTGTTGGTCCCTGAAAATGTGATCGCTGTGGAAACCTATCACAGCGATCACATTTATTTTTATTTAGAGATATCTGGCAGCAAATCCCCTGCCTCATTTCTTCTCCTCACACATTGTTTCAGTGTGAGGAGAAGAAGAGACTTGAGAGAATTGCTGCCAGAATGAGGGTATGTGCACACAGAAAATAAAAAACGTCTGAAAATACGGGAAAACAGCTCCTGATTTTCAGACGTTTTTTTAAGCTACTCGCGATTTTTGAGGCGTTTTTTACGGCCGTTTTTGGAACTGTTTTTCTATAGGGTCAATGAAAAACGGCTCCAAAAATGTCCCAAGAAGTGATATGCACTTCTTTATCGTGGGCGTCTTCTTATGTTCCGTTTTTTAAAAACGGTCGCGTAAAAAAAACCCTAGTCGGAACAGAACGCCGTATTTGCCATTGAAATCAATGGGCAGATGTTCGGAGGCGTTCTGCTTCCCATTTTTCAGCCGTTTTTCGGGACGTTAAGGGTATGTTCACACGGCCTATTTACGGACGTAAATCGGGCGTTTTTGCCCCGAATTACGCCCGAAAATAGCGCCTCAATAGCGCTGACAAACATCTGCCCATTGAAAGCAATGGGCAGACGTTTGTCTGTTCACACGAGGCGTATATTTACGCGCCGCTGTCAAATGACGGCGCGTAAATAGACGCCCGCGTAGAAGAAGTGACCTGTCACTTCTTTGGCCGTAATTGGAGCCGTTACTCATTGACTCCAATGAATAGCAGCGCTAATTACGGCCGTAATTGACGCGGCGTTCAAGCGCCTGCACATGCCGGTACGGCTGAAATTACGGGGATGTTTTCAGGCTGAAACATCCCCGTAATTTCAGCCGTTACGGACCCCCGCCGTGTGAACATACCCTTAGGGACCGAAAATACTACATGTGCACATACCCTAATACTGTGTCAAAAAAAATACAGTGTTACACTATAAGGGTATGTTCACACGTAGTCAACCAAAACGTCTGAAAATCCAGAGCTGTTTTCAAGGGAAAACAGACCCTGCTTTTCAGACGTTTTTTTACCAACTCGCATTTTTACCAACTCATTTTTTTACCAACTCGTTTTTGGAGCTGTTTTCATTGGAGTCTATGAGAAAACAGCTCCAAAAACGTCTGAAAGAAGTGTCCTGCACTTCTTTTGACGAGGCTGTATTTTTACGAGTCGTCGTTTGACAGCTGTCAAACGACGACGCGTAAATAACAGGTCGTCTGCACAGTACGTCGGCAAACCCATTCAAATGAATGGGCAGATGTTTGCCGACGTATGGGAGCCGTATTTTCAGACGTAAAACGAGGCATAATACGCCTCGTATACGTCTGAAATTTGGCCGTGTGAACATACCCTCATACATTCTCTGTATAGATAGAAATCTATCCATCTATCTACCTTTCCATCTTTACTAGAATAGGCAGGCAGGGAATATATATATATATATATATATATATATATATATATATATAAAATCTATGCACATATATAATATATATATCAATAGCGGTTTATTTTAGGTTCGTGGTAGTGTAGATATATATACTGTATATCCTTTTGACTTCAATGGGTGCGTGATGCGCTCAAAACGCCCAAAGAACCGACATGTCGTGACTTTTTTTTAGTGGACTCACGCTGAGTAAAAATCCCGCTCATGTTCGCACGGCCCCATAGACTAATATAGGTCCGTGCGACGCGCGTGAAAATCACGCGCGTTGCACGGACGTAATTCCCCTTTCGTCTGAATAAAGCCTTAGTGACATTATGGCGAGGAAGTTATTTAGCGCTGAGGAGGCATACGCCATGCTGTGGTCAGAGCCTGAGACTGCATCAGAGATGGCGTCAGAGATGGAGCCTGTTTTAGGCAGTGACGATGATAGTGTCACTTCAGGTTCATCTTTAGGGGATGTTGTCCCTGATGCAGTAGAAACAGCGGAACATGAAAGCGCAGGGCCTAGTAGCGCTGTAGCACGGAACAGCCTGGTCCCTCCAGTTCAGGCTCTTGTATGGGCACCTGCTCCATCTTTTGGGCCTAGAATCCACAGATTTACTGCCACTCCTGGCATAACTGTGGACAATACAAATTTTGTCCAAATTGATTACTTCCATTTATTTATTACAGACGACCTCCTAAATATTATTAATAATATACCTAGTGGAGAACACCAAAAAGGAGGATCCCTGAAGAGTTTTGTTATAAGCATATGTTTCACTTCGTGTGTACTGTCAATAGGGACCTGGGCACTGTCTAATGTCGGTCTATATATATATATATATATATATATATATATAACATGTTTTAAAAGTAGGGACAGGTTAGGGAAAGATTCAAAGTTTTTTAATGTAAAAACAAACAATAGTTTTCTTTTGTTCGTTGGTTTCACCTTCGTTTTCTACTTTATTGCGATCCAACTAAATTCTTTTATTGCATCACGAATAAATCATGTTTTATGCGCATGCGCGCTCTCGTGGCTCCCTGTTACCACCTCCCGGCCTGGACTGGAGTGTGGAACACGTGTTCGCGGCGTCTTCTACTTCCGGTTCAGTGCCCCGGATGTGGTCTCGCGGGGCTGCGGCACCGTGCATGCTGCTTCTTTCACTGATGGCATCCCTCTGATTTTAATCACTTACCTGTGATTGGCTCAATGCGATTTAAAGGGCCTGGTTTATGGTCCTGACACCACCCCCAGACGAAGGCTTCCGGGCCGAAACGCGCGTCGGGGCTGACACCAGAGACAGTGACCTCCATGATGGGTAAGAGCTCCTTGTCAGCATGTGTATAGACCTCTCATTTAAGGTATATACTCTTTTGTGCCAAACTGATAGAGGCATTTTTCGTTACCTGCACAGGCAATTTTCTGTGTGTATTACGTAGAGCTCCTATATGGTGCACATAATATTATTATTTATATTAGTCACTGAACTATTATATGTTAATTTATGTTTGGGTATTGGAATTTATTTACAACATAGCCCATATAGAAAGTGCTGAATAGGTTTTCTTGCCGGTTCATGTTGTGACACAATCATGTAATATAAATGTAATGTGCTGTAGCTTGATTTTCTTGTGGTTACACAGCGTCATTCATATACTTACAGTGAAGGAAATAAGTATTTGATCCCTTGCTGATTTTGTAAGTTTGCCCACTGTCAAAGACATGAACAGTCTAGAATTTTTAGGCTAGGTTAATTTTACCAGTGAGAGATAGATTATATATAAAAAAAAATCAAAAAAATCAGTCAAAATTATATATATTTATTTGCATTGTGCAGAGAAATAAGTATTTGATCCCCTACCAACCATTAAGAGTTCAGCCTCCTCCAGACCAGTTACACGCTCCAAATCAACTTGGTGCCTGTATTAATGACAGCTGTCTTAAATGGTCACCTGTATAAAAGACTCCTGTCCACAGACTCAATTAATCAGTCTGACTCTAACCTCTACAACATGGGCAAGACCAAAGAGCTTTCTAAGGATGTCAGGGACAAGATCATAGACCTGCACAAGGCTGGAATGGGCTACAAAACCATAAGTAAGACGCTGGGTGAGAAGGAGACAACTGTTGGAAGACATACAAAATGACTGTCAATCAACATCGATCTGGGGCCCCATGCAAAATCTCACCTCGTGGGGTATCCTTGATCCTGAGGAAGGTGAGAGCTCAGCCGAAAACTACACGGGGGGAACTTGTTAATGATCTCAAGGCAGCTGGGACCACAGTCACCAAGAAAACCATTGGTAACACATTACGCCGTAATGGATTAAAATCCTGCAGTGCCCGCAAGGTCCCCCTGCTCAAGAAGGCACATGTACAGACCCGTCTGAAGTTTGCAAATGAACATCTGGATGATTCTGAGAGTGATTGGGAGAAGGTGCTGTGGTCAGATGAGACTAAAATTGAGCTCTTTGGCATTAACTCAACTCGCCGTGTTTGGAGGAAGAGAAATGCTGCCTATGACCCAAAGAACACCGTCCCCACTGTCAAGCATGGAGGTGGAAACATTATGTTTTGGGGGTGTTTCTCTGCTAAGGGCACAGGACTACTTCACCGCATCAATGGGAGAATGGATGGAGCCATGTACCGTCAAATCCTGAGTGACAACCTCCTTCCCTCCACCAGGACATTAAAAATGGCTCGTGGCTGGGTCTTCCAGCATGACAATGACCCGAAACATACAGCCAAGGCAACAAAGGAGTGGCTCAAAAAGAAGCACATTAAGGTCATGGAGTGGCCTAGCCAGCCTCCAGACCTTAATCCCATCGAAAACTTATGAAGGGAGCTGAAGATCCGAGTTGCCAAGCGACAGCCTCAAAATCTTAATGATTTACAGATGATCTGCAAAGAGGAGTGGGCCAAAATTCCATCTAACATGTGTGCAAACCTCATCATCAACTACAAAAAACGTCTGACTGCTGTGCTTGCCAACAAGGGTTTTGCCACCAAGTATTAAGTCTTGTTTGCCAAAGGGATCAAATAGTTATTTCTCTGTGCACAATGCAAATAAATATAATTTTGACAATGTGATTTTCTGTTTTTTTTTTTAATATAATCTAGCTCTCACTGGTAAAATTAACCTAGCCTAAAAATTCTAGACTGTTCATGCCTTTGACAGTGGGCAAACTTACAAAATCAGCAAGGGATCAAATACTTATTTCCTTCACTGTATATACAAAAATATAGTTTCTCTGTACAATCTGGTTGTCTTTCTGCACTGTGGAAATCATCTCTGCTTTTTATATGTTTTGTTATTTTAATTGATATAATAAATATTTGTTGTTTTAACTCTATTTTGGTGTGTCAGACTCCAATCTTTAGGTTTTGCTGACCTCCTAAATATGATTGACCACGAAACAAATTTATATGCCGCTCAGTATAGCAGGCATAAACCTTTATCCACCCATGCCAGAGATTAGACGCCCACCAATTTGCAGGAATTAAAAACATTTTTGGGGCTCACCCTAAATATCGGTATTGTAGAAAAGCCCTCCATTAGGTCTTACTGGTCAACAAGACCTGCCCAAGCCACCCCAGTGTATTCTGCAGTAAGGCCCAGGTCTCGTTATGAAACAATGAGTTTCCTCCACTTCAATGACAATGCACAGCCCCCCCCCCCCCCAAGTACCAATGCAAACCGTGATCGGTTGTTCAAAATAAGACCGCTAATAAATTCCCTCACATTCTGCTCAGGGGTGTAGAGAAATAAATTAAGTTTGGACGAATCCCTCCTCAACTTCCATGGAAGACTTAGCTTTCACCAATATCTACCTTCCAAAAGGGCACGATATGGCATTTAGGTTTATAAATTGTGTGAAAGCGGGTCAGGATATACCACAGCCTTCATAATTTATGGAGCGGGACTGCTCAATAAATGTTCCTGGATACCCCCCTGATCTTTCTATCAGCAGTAAGATAATGTGGGAGATAATGCAACCTCTGCTTCACAAGGGGTACCAACTGTACTTTGACAATTTTTATTCTAATGTGCCCGTTTAGGCATTTGCATGCTGGAAAGACCGGGGCATGTGGTACCATGCGCAAAAACCAAATTGGTTTTCTGCAGCAATTAGTGGGGAAGCGCATGGTTAAGGGGGACTCCTGTGCTTCTGCATTTGAGGAATTGCTGGCAGTCAAGTACAGGGATTGCAAAGATGTATATGTGCTAAGCACGATTCATACCGCAGGAACAGTGGCAGTGAGGGAAAGGGGGGCAACATCGGAAAAGCACAAACCAGTGAGCGTGTCCGAATATAACAAGCACATGGGGGGGGGGGGGGGGGTGGATTTAAGCGACCAGGTTTTACAGCCCTATTTAGTAAAACGCAAAACAAACACCTGGTACAAAAAAGTTGCCATTTATCTTCTACAGGTGGCAATCCACAATTCATTTGTGCTCTATAAAAAAAAAAAACGGAGGCAGAGACACATACCTGGATTTCCAGGAGAAAATTATCGAAGGCCTCATTTTTGACGTTCAGGACACCAGAGAATGCCCCCAGTCTGAGGATGTCACGCGACTGACTGAAAGACATTTCATCACTGGCATTCCCCCAACACAAACTAGAAGCAACCCCCAGAAAAAGTGCCGCATCTGCAGAAAACATGGGCGCCGCAAAGATTCCCGATATTTCTGTCCCTCATGTCCCTCGCAACCAGGCCTGTACATTCATCCATGTTTTAAAAAATACCATAGTGTTCGGTCTTATTAGATTTTAATAAATTAGTTGAAAATATATTTTTCCCTACATTACATTTTTATTTTTCCAATGATTTTACCCATTACGGAATGGGTGGATGTCATGTTTGCATATTTCCTAAAGTTCATCTGCTGGAGAGCTCCATTTACACAAACCTGCAATTTATTATTTTAGGAAACCCAAAAAAAAAAAAAAAAAATTCCCATTATACCCCTAGATGAATGCTTCAAGAGCAGATATTATGAAAGTGTTATAGAAACTCTGTTGAGTTTTGTAAAGCCAGCTTTGAAAAAAGGCGATTTGTGAAATAAGCTTCTTCTATCGTCCGCCCTCCTAGATCTCTATGTGATAAATAAGGCACACATATTTGGTATCCCCATGCACGGGAGAAGTGGCAGAGCGTGAAAGGAGATGTATTTTTTCAAATTTTGCACACTTTAGAAAAATAAATAAATTAAATGATGTATACTAACCAAGAAAACTAAGCCCTATCTTGTCCTTTAACCCTTTCAAGACAAGCTCATTTTGGCCTTCAGGACCAGCCCCATTTTTTAAAATCTGACATGTGTCACTTTATGTAGTAATAACTCTGGAATGCTTTTGCCTATCCAAGCGATTCTGAGATTGTTTTCTTGTGACATATTGTATTTTATATTAGTGGAAAAATTTGGTCAATAAATTCATTGCTTATTTGTGAAAAACACCAAAATGTTGAGAAAATTTGCAAAAATTATGATTTTTCTAATTTTAAATGTATCTGCTTGTAAAAGATAGTAATACCACACAAAATAGTTACTATTTCACATATTCCATATGTCTACTTTATATTTGCATCGTTTTTTCAACATTATTTTATTTTTCTAGGACGTTACAAGGCTTAGTACTTTACCAGCAATTTCTCACATTTTCAAGAAAATTTCAAAAGGCGATTTTTACAGGGACCAGTTCTGTTCTAAAGCGGCTTTGAGGGCCTTATGTACTAGATAGACCCCATAAATCACCCCATATTAAAAACTGCACCCCTCAAAGTATTCAAAACAGCATTCAGAAAGTTTCTTAACCCTTTAGGCGTTTCACAGGAATTAAAGCAATGTAGAGGGGAAATTGACAAAATTTTTTTTTTTTTGCTGCAATTCATTTGTAATACATTTTTTTCTGTAACACAGAAGGTTTTACCAGAGAAACGCAACACAATATTTATTGCCCAGATTCTGCAGTTTTTAGAAATATCCCACATGTGGCCCTAGTGTGATAACGGACTGAAGCACCGGCCTCAGAAGCAAAGGAGCACCTAGTGGATTTTGTGGCCTCCTTTTTTTAGAATATATTTTAGGTACCATGTCGGGTTTGAAGAGGTCTTGTAGTGCCAAAACAGTGGAAATCCCCCCAAAAAAGTGACACGGTTTTGAAAACTGCACCCCTCAAGGAATTTATCTAGGGGTATAGTTAGCATCTTGACCCCACAGGTCTTCTGCTATATTTATTGGAGTTTGCCAGTGAAAATCTACTTTTTTTCTGAAAAAATATAAAAAAAAATAATATTTGCAAGGAATAAAGAATAAAAAGCACCCCAAAACTTGTAAAGCTACTTCTCCCGATTACAGCAATACCCCATATGTGGTACTAAACTGCTGTTTGGAACGACGGCAGAGCTCAGAAGGGAAGGAGCGCCATTTGGATTTTGAAGCGCAGATTGTGCTGGATTGGTTTTCAGTGCCATGTCGCGTTTGCAACGCCCTGGAGGGAGCAAAACGGTGGAAACCCCCCCAAAGTGACCCCATTTTGTAGACTACACCCCTCAAGGAATTTTTCTAGGGGTATAGTTAGCATTTTGACACCACAGTTTTTTTGCTGAATTTAGTGGAATTAGGCCGTGAAATTGAAATCTGAAAAAACATAAAAATGTTTAATTTTTACAATGAATAATATGTGGTAATAAACTGCTGTTTGGACCCACGGCAAGACTCAGAAGGAAAGGAACAATATTTGGCTTTTGGAGCTCAAATTTAGCTGGAATGGTTTTCGGGTGTCATGTCGCATTTGCAAAGCCACTGAGGTACCAATACAGTGGAAACCTCCCAAAAGTCCCTTTAGGGGACAGGAACGAGCGATCATTAGGTCGCTGGTACAATACACTGCAGTACTAATGTATTGCAGTATAATATCATTTTTACAGGCTCCTGTAACAGCGCGATCGCTGTTCCTGTCCATTAGTCCAGGGTGTCAGCTGTAATACACAGCGGACACCTGGAGAATATGGAGCGGGCGCAGCGCATGAGCCCGCTCCATATATAACCCCTCGCACCACGACATGCTATTAAGTCGTGGTGCGCGAAGGCGTTAATGCGCAGCGGATGGTGCAAAGTCAAAATTACAATTTTCCACTGATATGCCATTTTAATGCACAATATGTTGTGCCCAGTTTGTGCCACTGAAGACAAATACCTCATACAATGTTGAGCGGGTTCTCCCGGATATAAAATATCATATATGTGTACGTAAACTGGTGTTTGGGCACGCTGTGGGGCTCAGAAGGGAGCGCTATTTGGCTTTTGGAGCGCAGAGTTTGCTTGGTAACTGTTCTGTTTGGGGTTTTGCTGGTATTTCAGTTTATGATGTGGGGGTATGTGTAAATTGGGCAGAGTACATCAGGACATAAGAGGGTATAATAATTCGGTAAATAAATAATAATCCGCAGATATGTGGCCAATGTCGCACTGATAAATGGCACCCGATCTTATCCGCTTTTGGACACTGCACAATTTCTGTCGCTATATTCTGAGAGCCAGAACTTTTTTTATTTTTTCTTCACCGGAGCCGTGCGAGGGCTTATTTGTTGCGGGACAATCTGTAGTTTTCATTGGTACCATTTTAGGGTACATGTGAATTTTTTATCACTTTTTATTAGATTTTTTTTGGCAAGCAAAGCGACAAAAAAAACAAATTCTGACAATGTTTTTTGTCTTTTTTTTTTACACTTTTCACCGTGCGCTATAAATAACATTTTACTTTATTCTGCGGGTCGATAAGATTATGGCGATACCAGATGTATATAGTTTTTTTATGTTTTGTGGCATTTGTGCAATAAAATCACTTTTCGATAAAATTATTTCTTTTTTGTGTCACCATATTCTGAGAGCCATTTTATTGGTACTATTTTAGGGTACATGCGACTTTTTGATCACTTTTTATTCTATATTTTTGGAGGGTTGATGACCAAAAAAATACTGATTCCGACATTGTTTTTTTAATTTATTTTTTTTGCGCTGTTCACCGTGCGGGAAAAATAATATTATAGAACTTTTTTTTTTAACATTTTAATTTTTTTCCTATAATAAAAGACTTATTCTAGGAAAAAAAAGCATTTTTTGTTTTTACACTTTTATAAAACATTTTTATTACTTTTTTTACTTTTTACTTGAAGACTGGCAGCACTGATCACTGCTATAATACATTACACTACCTAGGTAGTGTAACGTATTATAAACTGTCAGTGTGACGCTGAGAGTCACACTGACAGGAAGCTTATGAGGACCGCCCAGCAGGCGCCGACGTTAATTTACTGTGGGCGGTCGGGAAGCAGTTAAAAAGCGTATAAAATTCAAAATGAAGTTTATTCACCTGCAGAGTTATAGTCATCTAAAGAAGCGCATAGCAAAATTGTGACATTTTCTCTGGTCATTTAGCTGTAAACACAGCCTAGTCCTTAACCGATTAAAAACTACAAGAAGAGGATAGACCCAGCGAACACTTCCACAACAGAATTTCTAAGACATTTATTACACGCCCAAAAAACACACTTCAAAAAAAGAAAAAAAAAGTTACATTAATTTAAGAAACAATGTTATTTCCTAGCATGTAACAAATGGTGCTCAGACTATGAGATTCTTGTCTCCCCTTGGTGATTCTGCAGTCAACACTGATGCAATTAATTGACTCGGCATTGAATACGGACAGAAGCTTTTAATAAATTCAGATTACCTAGTCCTAAAATAAGCTTCTTGCTTCCGGAAACAAAGAAGGGGATATGATACTTGCACTAGTTCTGTGGCTCCTTCACTGTGGTAACCAATACAGCGAAGTCCATGCCTATGCGGCAGTATTTGGTAACGCAGCTCTGCCCCATTCAAGTGCGTGAGGCTGAGTTGCAGTACCAAAACCAGCTGCATGGATTGGACTGCCACTGCGTTGAGTGCTACAGACACGTATGACCTTCCTTTCTGAAGTCTGCTGGGATCCAACCTCTGGGATTGGAGGGAGGCGATCATCAATGGCCACAGTAATAAAGACAAAGCACTTCAGGTAGGAATATTTGCAAAACTACACATACATACATACATACATACATACACACACACACACACACACACACACACACACTTGTTTCCCTTCTTAACCCCTTCAGGACCAAGCCATTTTTTGTATTTTAATTTTAATTTTTTCCTCCCCATCTTCAAAAAGCCATAACTTTTTTTTATTTCTCCATCAATATAGCCATATGTGCGCTTGTTTTTTGCTCGACGAGTTGTAGGTTTTAAAAGGTACAATTTGTTGTACCATATAAATGTATTGAGAAACTGAAAAAAAAATCTTTGTGGGGTGGAATAGGAAAAAAACAAACTGATTCCTCAATCTTTTGAGAGGTTTCGTTTTTACGGCTGTCCCCATAAAAATGGCATGTTAACTCTATTCCACTGGTCAATACGATTATGGCGATACGAAATTTATTTGTTTTTTTTTATGTTTTACTACTTTTACAAGGAAGAAACAAATTTTATTTTTTAACAATTAGTGTTTTGTTGCCACATTCTGAGAGCCATAACTTTTTTATTTTTCCATCGATTGAGCAGTATGAGGGCTTATTGCTTGCAGGGCGACTTGTAGTTTCTAATGCTACCATTTTGGGCTACATGAGACTTTTTGATAAATTTTTTGTGAGATATGAAGTGACCAAAAAACAGTGATTCTGGCATATTAATTTTTACGGCATTCACCATGCGTATTAAGCAATGCTATAGTGTAATAGTTCAGAGTTTTACGGACACAGCGATACCAATTTTGTAGTTTATTTTTTACATTACTTCAGAGGAAAAATGGGAAAAGGAGCTTTACATTTTATTTTATACATTTCATTAGTCCCCCTAGGGTACTTGAACCAGCGATCGTTAGATCGCTAGTACAATACACTGCAATAATAATGTATTGCAGTATATTGTAATTTTTACAGGCTCCTGTTAAGCCGTGCCAGAGACACAGCTTAACAGGAGATGAAATAAGGCAGCCCTGGAGGCCTTCATTAGGCCCCTGGGCTGCCATGACAACCATTCGCACCCCTCTCGATCGCTTTGCGGGGGGGCGGGCGATGATCTGTCAAAAGGGCGCGCCCCCGTTTGTAACGTCTTAAATGCTGCGATCGTACTTGACTGCAGCATCTAAGGGGTTACACAACCAGGAACATTACCTCCCCCACCATGATGTAATAGTACGTCGTGGTGCGGGAAGAGGTTAAAGAAGGCAAAAAACATCGTAGAAGCGTTCGTATTTCACAAAGACTTTTTTGACTGTGAACAGTGCATCCCTTCATCACGCACTAAAGTCCACATGATCCACATTTCTGTAGGATTTAATTTGTGAACAACCATTAGTCCTTTATACAAACACGGATCGAATGGATTAACCGGTTTACGAATACCGAATGTTTTGAAACCTGCATGAAATTGTGGCGTCACATTCATATTTTTAAGGCACATCCCAACAAAAACATCATCAATAGGAAAGAGTTCCATGGTTTCAGCTGTACTAAGAAGACGTTTGGTAGTCCTTCTGGACATTAAGTAACCACCTCCTCCAGCATATATAGGATAATGACTGTCATTGTACATATCATGTGGAATGAAATATTTCACTTTAGTGTTCCTAATAGGAACTGCTTTGCGGATTACATCTCCAACAAAAAGGTCATTTTCTGGATCCATCTCCTGAAGAAACTCCACAATATTGTATGTATTAATGAATACATCATCATCACCTTTCAGAACAAAGTTGGTGTGTGAACATCCTTCTGTGAACCATCTTAAAAAGTGAAGCTCCTTAAGTGTGAGATTAAAGAAATTGTCTATAAAATTCCACTGGATGATATCATTAAACTCTTTGTGTTCATAAGATAAGAGTTGGTCCAATGATTGTGAGGGTACGATGGCCTCAGTCTTGCCAAGCAAGAAAACCAGCTTAATCTTCTTGCCCTGAAGTTCTTGCCTCTTTCCCCAGGTATTTCTTATGGCAATCCTCCTATCTATATTAATAGGAAGAGACTTTATGGCTAATAATAAAAAAGTATCTTTTTCACATTCCTTAGGCATGATAAGAGTTGAAAAGTTCCTGCAGTGTTTGTACATCAAGAATAAGCGATGCAGTTCAGGAAAGGTTGAGGAAGCATTGATTGTAGATGCATTGGGATAACAATGGAAGACCTTTTTTGATGCAGGAACCCAAAAGACAAATTCTTGTTTTTGTGGGTCTTTTCTTGGGACAACAGGGTCAACTTCTGTTTTAGTGTCTTTGTAAAAGTAGATTAAAATCCCAAACACTGACAAAGACAAGGTATAGAGCACAAGACTTCGGAGTCGTAGAACCATCTCTGTACAGAGATTCAAGTATTTTCCTGTAAAATAATAAAAAAAATATATATAAGAACTGTGCCAAGAAAACCACAATTTATATAAATTCACTGAACAAAAATATTTTAAAAAATGTTTAATAGTTTTTAAAAAGGACACATCATATTTTAATATTTGAACCTTGGGTTTTAAAATGTTTCCGGATTTTTTTTTCTTCAGAGTACATTAAAAACAACCCTGTCTGCTCATGGGGACTGGATAAAATATTGTTCTCCAGAAATATTCATAGATTTGCAATTAATACATAGAACATTGCAGTTAAAAGGATTGTCCATAGGTCCCTAGATGACTAGCTGATTGTTGGGGTTCATGCTGGTGGAAATCAACTACCTAATGTCCTCAGTGCCCGCCTGGGGTCCTCCAGAGTGAAAGCTGCTCTTTGGTCCCGATTGGTGCCAAAAATAGCTTAAAAATTTACAAGGTGTCTGGACCAGACAGCATCCCTGGGATTGTAACTATTGTGATATTGCACTACAGTTCACCTGCAAAAAAAAATGCTTCATGGTATAGGAAACATTAGTACATAGTCAACCAAAATCTTGGCTGGCAATTAACATATTTAGTAGAACAGAATTATATATTTCCAGTTGCTTATATAAAGCCAACATATTCCACAGCATTGTACAGAGATTTATCACTCCCATCAGTCTCAGACCTCAATAGGGATGCTCACAGTCTAAGTTCACATATCTCCCACGCACACACACTAGGGCCAATTTCTTAGGAAGCCGATTAACCTATCAGTTTTTGGAGAGTAGGCGGAAACCGGAGAATATGGAGTAAAACCACAGGTGTAATGCAGGTGTTGTTCATAGTCAGTGCTGCAAGGCAATAAGGCTAACTTAACCACTGTGAAACCCGATGATGGCAGGTCCTCCATGTCAAAGGTTTATAAAGTCTTTAAGTCAATTTAGACCTTAACAACTTTCCGTGACGCACATTTACACAGGTGGCAAGTACAGCCCAGTGTATTAAATATTACCTCTGTAACTGAAGCGGCCATAGCAGCCCTGATAATATGACAGCTGCCACAATCATTTAGACCCAGCAGTTTGATCACTTGACCATCCTTCCAGGGACTGTCGCTGCCTCCATTGATTGTATATTTCCCATTGTACTGCTACTGCCTTACCATATGTAGCAATCCAGACGGCAGAAATCGATACAATACTGTTTCCGCATTCTCTCGTTGGCGACTGTCAGTCTGACTCAATCAATGGCTGTATGGCGCTCTAGAATAAGTACCCTAATTACTGTCGTAAAAGGAAGATTTGATTAACTTCTAAATATATCATAATGGCGGTCAGAGTTAACAACAGAAAAACTAAAAACATAACATTGTGGGTGCCTGCATCCGCCAATAGAAGAAGCTTACTGCCTACTCTGTTATTATTAAGTTCTTTGCAAGCAATTTGTGCAGGGGAAGGACCACTGAGGGAGCCAGACTTGTCTTGCCGGCGATACGTGTTTAGCAGGATTTTGAGGCTAGCCCTCCTGCCGGACTTTGCATTGCTTCTATTCATTATTACTGGCTGGGTACGTGATCATTTGTCCGGCAGTTAAGATTTACTTGGGGGCTTGTATGCATCGGATGGCTGGTCAGATGACGGATCGATCTCTTTCTCTCCCTGCTCCCCTCTCCCTAGACTTCTTTGGGAAGCAGCCTGTGTCTCACTCTGCTTCTGCTACCCCTCCTCTCTCCATAGACTTCTATGGGCAGGCTGTGAAGAGACACCCCCTCCCCCACTTTCTACAGTCCGTCATTTCTCTGCTCTGTAACTAGAGACGATTTTGCTTAACAGGGGGTGTACAGCAGGAATGGAGATACCTAGAGGCAGTACCTTCACACATAGTTTGCATTAGTAAAACAACGAAATTTAACAGTAAGTAAATTACAAAGTTTACATATCAGGTATACTATTAGATTAGCACAAGTTATTTGAAAAGCGTCCATTTAATCTTTAAGTTCTCCAAAATGACATAACATCAGCGTGTCTGTCACTACTTTATGCTGCCCTAAAAAAGGGCAGCATAAAAAGTTTCTGAAAGTTTGCTTTAACTTATAATATCTTTTCTGTTGGCAATAGATCTTACAAGACCCAGCTGCTCTCCTTTGTACTGGAATTCTCAGCAACAACCTCATCATGAGTTTCTGATCTTTCTCAGCTCATGAAGATAACTCCCATGGGGGAGGCGTGGCTTGGCCGGCATACTTGATGGCCACATAGAACTTGTGCTCCTGCACACCGGAGTTACATAGTTACATAGTTAGTACGGCTGAAAAAAGACACGTCCATCAAGTTCAACCAAGGGACGGGAAAAGGGAAGGAAAAATTTCTACACATAGGAGTTAATACTTTTTTGTTCTAGGAAATTATCTAACCCTTTTTTAAAGCCATCTACTGTCCCTGCTGTGACCAGCTCCTGCGGTAGGCTATTCCATAGATTCACAGTTCTCACAGTAAAGAAGGCTTGTCGCCTCTGCAGGTTGAACCTTTTTTTCTCCAGACGGAGGGAGTGCCCCCTTGTGATTTGAGGGGGTTTTACAAGGAACAGGATTTCACCATATTTTTTGTATGTGCCATTAATATATTTATATAAGTTAATCATGTCCCCCCTTAGTTGTCTTTTTTCAAGGCTAAATAGGTTTAATTCTTTTAATCTTTCCTCAGAATTTAAATTCTCCATGCCCCTAATTAGCTTCGTTGCTCTTCTTTGTATTTTTTACAACTCCAGGGCATCCTTTCTATGAACTGGAGCCCAGAACTGAACTGCATATTCTAGATGAGGCCTCACTAATGCTTTGTAAAGTGGCAATATTACATCCCTGTCCCGTGAGTCCATGCCTCTTTTAATACACGACAATATCCTGCTGGCCTTTGAAGATTGACACTGCATGCTGTTATTGAGTTTATGATTTACAAGTACACCCAGATCCTTCTCAACAAGTGAATCCGCCAGTGTAGCTCCCCGAGACCTTTAATGCACCTGCCAGCGACTTAAAAGCTATCCCCAACAAGGGGAATGTTATTGGCAGCAATGGGAAGGAAAAAATCTGGGAGAGTGAAGACCAGCAAGCCGCTGGAGCACTTTTTCTTCTCCGATGGAGGGAACAAATATGGCACCGGATACCGGATGACAGAGGAGGGGCCGTCTCTCCAGTGCCGGCTACGCTACAAGCAGGTACAGTTGCGCCCTGCATCCCAGCCTTAGCAGCAGACAGAGCCAGTTCTCCCTGAATGGGGACTGGAACTCCCCTTCGCCACAGCTCCTAGATACAAGGGGGATTCCTCACCTACCATGCAGGAGGAGAGAACCTCTTCACCACTCCACCCTATGCCCATGAGCATACCTATATCTCCATTAGAGTCTCCTCAGCAACTTTCTCCCTTGGCTGTTAGCCCTGCCAAACAACGGCAACGATTTAATGATGCACTTGTGGAAGATAGCCCTACTACTACTTCTCTGGTTATGTCGGACTCTCAAGATAACTTCATGGCTTTTCAGACTTCAGATAAGATGGTGTCTGAAACGACACGTAAAGCTATGCTTCTGGCACTCAGGGGCTCTCTACATATGGACTTCACAAATATCATTGCACCTCTTCAATCTTCCCTACACAGTTTGGGAGAGAGAGTCTCACACGTGGAGGCCAAAATGGAGTCCTTTGCATCGGCCCATAATGATGTGGTTCACTCTCATAGCTCCCTGGAGTAGAAGATCTCCTTGCTGCAGGCAAGACTGACAGACAGTGAGGATAGGTTATCGAAGAAATAATATCAAATTCAGAGGGATCCCGGAATCTGTTCCTAACGTGGAACTTAAAGGTTATTTACAGCTATTCACCAAACGCATGCTACCACATAGTGCTGAGTACGAACTTTGCATCGATAGAGCACACAGGGTCCCGAAACCAAAAAAACCTCCCTGATTCGGTTCCTAGAGATGTTCTTGCCCGATATACTTTCTTCCATGTCAAAGAGGGCCTGAAACAACAACCACTTCCACCACCATATACAACATTGAAGTTGTTCACTGATCTATTGGCGGCTATGCTACAAGCCAGAAGAAATTTTGCAGATATCACTTTGAGAAAACGCTCCATACTCTACCGATGGGGCTTCCCGACCAAACTACTGAATAATCAGGCCGGAGCCATATCGGTCATTCCTTCACTCGAAGAACAGGTCTTGTGGAACTAAAACAGTGGAAACCCCCCAAAAGTGACCCCATTTGGGAAACTACATCCCTCAAGGAATTTAGGGGTGTAGCAAGCATTTTGACCGGCTGCTTTTTTTGCAAAAAATTTTGGAACTAGGCCATGAAAATGAAAATCTAAATTTTTTCAAATAAAATTTAGGTTTAGCTAATTTTTTTTCATTTCCAAAAGAACTAAAGTAGAAAAAGCACCACAACATTTGTAGAGCAATTTCTCCCGAGTAAAACAATGCCCCACATGTGGTAATAAACGGTTGTTTGGATACACGGCAGGGCTTAGAATGGAAAGAGCGCCATTTGGCTCTTGGAGCTCAAATTTAGCAGGAATGGTTTGCGGAGGCCATGTGGCATTTGCAAAGCCCCAGAGGGGACAAAACAGTGGAAACCCCAACAAGTGACCCCATTTTGGAAACTATACCCCTTGAGGAAATTATCTAGGGGTATAGTGAGCATTTTGACCCCACAGGTTTCTTGCAGAAATTTTTGGAAGTAGGCTGTGAAAATGAAAATCTACATTTTTTCAAATAAAATGTAGGTTTAGCTAATTTTTTTTCATTTCCACAAGGACTGAAGGAGAAAAAGCACCATAAAATTTGTAAAGCAACTTCTCCCGGGTAAAACAATACCCCACATGTGGTCACAAACATCTGTTTGGACACACGGTAGGGCTCAGAATGGAACTAGCAACATTTGGATTTTGGAATGGTTTCTGGGCACCATGTCACATTTGCTGAGCCCCTGTAGTACTAGTACAGTGGAAACACCCCAAAAGTGACTCCATTTGGGAAACTGCACCCCCTGAGGAATCATATAGGGGTATAGTGAAAATTTTGATCCCAAAGGTTTTTTGCTGAATTAATTAGAATTAAGCCATGAAAATGAAAAATTTTTTTTTTTCCAACAAGACGTAGTTTTAGATCAACATTTTTCATTTTTACAAGGAAGAAAAAGCACCCCAACATTTGTAAAGTAATTTCTCCCGAGTACAGTAACACCCCATATGTGGTTATAATCAGCTGTTTACGTATATGGGAGCATTCAGAAGAAAAGGAGCGGTATTTATCTTTTAGAGCGTAGATTTTGCTGGAATGGTTTGCGGACGCCATGTTGCATTTGCAAAACCACTGATGTACCAAACAAAAGTGACCCAGTTTTAGAAACTACACCCCTAAAGGCATTTATCAAGGGGTGTAGTGAGAATTTTGACTCCACAGGTGTTTTTCAGAAATGAATACGCAGTGGATGGTGCAAAGTGAAAATTGCAATTTTTCCACTGATCTGCCCATTCACCACACAAGATGCTGTGCCCCTAGAGAATCTTACCCCATAAATAAAGGAAAAGACCGCCATTTTGAGCATGGATTTTGCTTGGTAATAGTTCTGTTTGGGGTTTTGCTGGTATTTCCGTTTATAATGTGGTGGCATATGTAATCTGTGCGGAGAACATCAGGGCATAATAAGAGGGTATAATAATGGGGTAAATAATACAATTATGCATAGATGTGTGTTACGCTGTGAAGCGATCCGTTATGCACAGGCCGGTGTCACACTGATAAACGGTTTTCTTTCTTATCCCCCTTTTGTAACGCTCTGCACTTTTTGGGGACTTTTTCTCCTTCGTAGTTTGGGAAATATTACTGGGAAAGTTTTGCGCTGGTATAATACGGGCGCCCTCGCTTCCAGCGGATGTGCTATGTCCATTCCCTTTCCTAGTTCCTAAATACTAGGGCCCTGAAACTGAAGGAATGTTCCCCTCCGGCCTGCGGATTGAGATGTTTTTTCATCACCGCATTACTAGTGCCGTAACTTTTTTGTTTTTTAGTTGATTGAGCGGTGTGTGGGCTTGTTTTTTGCGAGACGCGCTGTAGATTTTATTGGTACCATTTTAGAACACATACGACTTTTTGATCACTTTTTATTTCATTTTTTGGTAAAGGAAATTACCAAAAACAAGCAATTCTGGAATAGTTTTTTATTGTTTTTTTTTTCGGCATCTACAGTGCGCCCTAAATTACATGTTAGCTTTATTCTGCGTATCAATACGATTACGGCGATACCAAATTTATATAGTTTTTTTAATGTATTGCGGCTTTTGCACAATAAAATCACTTTTTTTATAAAATCATTTGTTTTCTGTGTCGCCATATTCTAAGACCCACTTTTTTATTTTTGCGTGCACAAAGCGGTGTCAGGGATTATTTTTTGCGGGACGGATTGTCGTTTTTATTAGTACTATTTTGGCCTAAAATTAATGGGGATCTACCAACTTTTTGGAGATAGAAGAGGAGGCGATCGTAATCGTATCCTTCTGCAGAAGGAAACCATGTGGATCTCCACATTGGGCACTTTGAACCCTAGGGGACTCAATGAAATTTAAGGTTTCTATAATTTCAGGGTGCCCAATAACTAAATAAATCAATATAAATCTCCCAAAGTAAGTACACTCCCATTTATCATTTGGGAGAGAGTACATGGATCTCCAGTGGGATGGCTGTTTACCAGCGTCTCAGGTGGTCTCCATATACCTACTCTTATATACCGTATATATCGGCGTACAAGACGACTTTTTACACCCTTAAAAAAATGTCAAAAGTGTGGGGTCGTCTTATATGCCGGATATTGTCTACATTAGGGATGCACGTTGCAGCCGCACAGCTCAGTATAATACACATGAATGTATGGGAGCGCGGCTGCGGCTGTGTAATTCAGCCACAGCCCCGCTCCTGAGTCATGTTAAGTTCGCGGGGTCAGGATGATGCAATGCGGCCAGCGCTGCACTAATGAGCGGCGGCACTGGAGACAGAACATGGCGGGCGCGCTACAAAACACCCCCATGTTCTGTCTTCAGTGCCTGAACTGCCGCTCATTAGTGCAGCGCCGGCCGCATCACCTCATGCTGACCGCGCGCGCACTTCCTGTCAGGAGCGGGGCAATGGCTGTATTACACAGCCGCAGCCCCGCTCTATAACGGCGGAGATCAGAGAAACTGCTCATCTCCGCCGTTATTCCCCTGAATGCTGCGATCACAGCTGACTGCAGCATTCAGGGGAAAGTGAGAAGGGGGGATGCCCCTGGATCGCGTCACAGGGAATTCCTGTGACGCGATCGAGCGCCATACCATATATGGGCAGACAGCCCAGGGTCTATTGACGGACCCCAGGGCTGTCTTACCATATTTCATGTTGTTAGGACATACCCAAGTATGTCCTAACAACTGCCTGTGTATTATCCGTCCACAGGTTAATGTACTGGCATATATCTGATATATGTCAGTACATTAAAGTTTAAAAATAAAGTAAAAACAAAGTATTATTAAATTGTAAAAAAAATACACCTTCACCTTTTTTACAATAAACATTAAAATAAGTCTCAATACATAAAATACACACATTCAGTAATGGCGCGGACAACAATGTTTTTGCATCATTTATGATGTGTACGCTGTAAAAAAATGAAATAAACACGGCTTTCATTCACTTATTAATGTGAGGCGCGAGGTGCGATGAATTTACCCTCCATGTTCCTCACATTAATAGTAATTAACCCCATCATGTACCTCGCACATTAACCCAATATGACTGAGAAACATGATGGGATTAATTACTATTAATGTGAGGTGCGTTCAAAATTCATCACACGTCGCGCCTCACATCAGAAAACGGAAGAATTTTTTTTTTATTACTGTTGGCAAAAGTATCGAAATTGGTATCGAAAACGCAATACTAAACGAAGTATCGGTATCGAAGTCCAAATTCTGGTATCGTGACATCCCTAGTCTACATATTGTCTACACACAGGTTGTGTGTTACCTTGTGAGCCTGCAGTCCGGTACACAGGCTCCCGGGATGCACGGAATCCGCCACGGATCTGAGGGAAGCCGGTATTAGCCGCCAGGGAACATCTCTGTAAGATCCTCTGGCCCGCCCTTTCCTCTCATTCCCTGCCTCTCAGATCTCGCGCGATGAAGCAGCCTATCTGCGCATGCGCGAGTTCAAAGAGACAGAGAGTCCTGGGTCCTGCCGCCGATGGCCATAGTGAAGCGCTCCTGCACGAAATGGTGAGTATATCTTAAATTCTATATTTTAAGGGTAAAAGTTGGGGGTCGTCTTATACGCCCAGTCGTCTTATACGCCGACATATACGGTAATTAAATAATCCAAATTGGATAAGATTTTAAAAAAAACGCTCTATTTTCTCTCCCCTTCTCTCGTCCAATTTCTTACACTCTAATCTGATCAGATACATTTGCATCATATAGCGGAGAAATCGCTTCTAGCTTAGAAAGTATAACTTAATCTGAATATTACTTTTCCCAATAAAATAAAAAGAGAGATAAATCGTACAATTATTGACCCTGCCATCGAGCAATGAAGATTCAATCTGTGATTTACATAAACGGACTTATTTTCTGACAAGTACAGATAGACATTTAAAATAATCCTTTTCAATTTTCCTAACAAATATGGAATCTTGGAGGGATTCTGATTTATGGCACTCCCCATTGTTGGTGGGGACCCGGTCCCACTGCCTTTTCAGGCATAGGACCAATTCCCTGTCTTCTCTGGGACAAGCCATGGACTCCCTATATATATCCTATTTTAAAAACGGAAGTTATATAATTAGAAATGAATACAATTCGATAGAGGGATTATTATGTTTTCCGCTTTTCTTTTGGTTATTTTTGTGTTGTGGAGACACATCGCTTATCACCCATCATCATCAGAGGGTTTAATATTTATACTCTGTTGATATGCATTTTTAATTAAAATATAAATGCTTTGTATTTTCCCTTACACATTAACGGTTTGGAAGAACAATGATAATTTACATAACTTGGGAAATATATATATGGAATTTGGTACCCGGTATTGCACTTTTAATTAGAGTTAACAAATTAATAGATTTGTCCCTATTAAGGTTGACACTATAAATACACCGTACTCTATTGTATTTGCCAAATGGCTCTGAGGAAATCCCGAACAGGGATGAAACGTGTCAGCGATGTCAGGGAATTCCACAGAGGCCGCGTGCTTGAGACCCCTGATCTAATATATATATTTTGGGTCACTTTGTGTTTTTCACTAATTAATTATTATTATAAATATATATTTTCTATGATATAGGAGAATATATATAATATTGAATCTTGCACTTGATACACATATGTATATTAATAATTTCACACATATGGAATTTTACTATTCCTTGGTTCGCATGTGCTGTACTCTTGGCGATCGCATGGTTGGTCTTGCATGTGGTCGGGACCAGGTTCATATCCCTGGGCGAAGGGCCCCGCGCGGTGGGTGTTCCGGGTGTCCGTCCCTTGTGCGACTCTCACATGCCTCCGCTTTGGGTCATCACATGCCCACCTTGGATTTTTTTCACTATTAGGGATAATATATATATATATATATATATATATATATATATATATATATATTTATTTATTCATTTTTTTTCCCCCCACATATATATATATTTTTTCACATTTTTTATTTTGCATTGAATGTAGAAGTTTTTGTATGTAACTATATAAACAAATGGCATCACCCACGTCGTGTTCAAATTAGGCATGATGTGGTGTGAGGTTAGTCACATATGCTACTGGGGATTGAATAGCTCTCTCGTGTTATTCCTGTATTCCATTATTTACTTATGGTTCAAATTTCATATCATAATTCATTAAGGTGGATGAAGGGATACAGGTATCTTTAGAACGATCTACATATACTCCTGTGTTATGAAATATTTTTTGCAAAGTATATATATATATATATATATATATATATATATATATATAAATAATCTAAATTATATATAAAGATATTTGAATGAGTAATACAGTCTTAAAATGATGGATTTCCTTATTGTTCTTGATAATGGACTTGTCCAACTTCATCGGCTAGTAAAACTAATAATAAATTCAACGCTAAGGTTTGGATCTATTTAGGTTGCCATTGGAGATATGATGGTATTTGAACTAGCTGGTCAAATTTACATTATAGATTAAATTCTGCACATAATGTGACAGTTAGCAATCGTGCGCATGCGCGCTGTGACACTCACCTGTTTCAGGCCGGAAGCTGTCTGATCAGTGACTGACATCGCATGACGCGGTAGACGTCATGACGCCGACGGGGTGACGTGGGGGGGGGGGGTGTACAGTGCGGCATGCGCCATTGGTCATCGCTCTCCTCGATACATTATTTAAACTGTGTCTCACAGCAGACTATACACCTCCTGAAGGTTGCGAAACGCGTGTCGAGGTGCTCTGTTTCCAGGTGTCTAATACACCAACCATCATGTCCTCTACAGGTATGTTGATCTCCACATGTATGTACTCATAGGGATTTTTTGATACCTTGTACTATATCACGTAGCAATATTAACACATGTATGTATTCATAGGGACTTTGATACTTTGTACCAGATCAACGTAGCGATATTAACAGCCTGCTATACCATTTAAGTGCCTTGCATGCTGGTATACTATGAGCATAATCGATATCTAGTTGCACTCTGTACAATGTGTATATTGCTATCGGTGAGGAATTGTTACCACTAGCTATGGTTAAGGACTAAATATAGTATGACACCTGGTTGATTTTATTGTTTTATAGGTCTGTAATATGTGCAATAAATAAAATAAATTATATTTGATAAATCGAATTTCTGTGATAGAGGTTTCTTTTTGGTTAAACCACATTTGGGATATTTCTAAAAACTGCAGAATCTGGGCAATAAATATTGAGTTGCGTTTCTCTGGTAAAACTTGTGTTACAGAAAAAAAACGTATTACAACTGAATTTCAGCAAAAGAATAAAATTTGTCAATTTCCCCTCTACTTTGCTGTGATTCCTGTGAAGCGCCTAAAGGTTTAAGAAACTTTCTGAATGCGGTTTTGAATACTTTGAGGGGTGCAGTTTTTAATATGGGGTGATTTATGGGGTCTATCTAGTTAATAAGGCCCTCAAAGCCGCTTCAGAACTGAACTGGGTCCCTGTAAAAATAGCCTTTTGAAATTTTCTTGAAAATGTGAGAAATTGCTGCTAAAGTTCTAAGCCTTCTAACGTCCTAGAAAACTAAAATAAATGTTCAAAAAACGATACAAATATAAAGTAGACATATGGAATATGTGAAATAGTAACACCACACAAATTAATTACTATCTGTTTTAAAAGCAGATACATTCAAAAATTAGAAAAATCATAATTTTTGCACATTTTCTCAAAATGTTGGTGCTTTTCACAAATAAGCAATGAATTTATTGACCAAATTTTTTCACTAACAAAGTACAATATGTCACGGGAAAACACTCAAAATCGCTTGGATAGGCAAAAGCATTCCAGAGTTATTACCACAAAAATTGACACCTCAGATTTGAAAAAAATGGGGCTGGTTCTGAAGGCCAAAATGAGCTCGGTCCTGAAAGGGTTAAAGAAAAAATAAATAAATATAATATATATATATATATATATATATATATATATATATATATATATGTGAGTCAGGTTTACAGAGAGAAGGATAGACATGAAGTTTAAATATGGTTACTAATGAAGGGTAAAATACACCTCTCTCTCGAACTTGGATCCCAGGAAATGAGAGATTACCTATCAAAGTATGGTATGTTAAAAACAAATAAAAAATTATATATAAATAATAATATAGAAAAAAAGCTCACCGGGTCAAGACGGCAGTCACAGGCAATAATAAACAAATTTCTGGTGGGTGCACAGAATCCACGTTGGCCCCAAGACAATAATAGTGAAAACAAAGTAGTATTATCCAGCACTCCAGAGTTAAAAGGAATTTCTTTTATTCAAATATTCCTTAACCCCTTAATGACGAAGCCAGATGTGTCAAATCTGGTATGTCTGACTTTAACCCCTTAAGGATGCAGCCTAGTTTTGGCCTTAAGGCTCAGAGCCCATTTTTCAAATCCTACATATTTCACTTTATGTGGTAATAACGTCGGAATGCTTAAACCTATCCAAGGGATTCTGAGATTTTCTCGTGACGCATTGGGCTTCATGTTCGTGGTAAAATTTGGTCGATATATTAAGTGTTTATTGGTGAAAAAAATTGCAAAATTTAGAGAAAATGTTGAAAAAAAATAGCATTTTTCAGAATTTAAAATGCATCTGCTTGTAAAACAGATGGTTATACCACCCAAAATAGTTACTAGTTCACATTTCCCATATGTCTACTTTAGATTAGCATTGTTTTTTGAACACTCTTATTTTTCTGGGACGTTACAAGGCTTAGAACATAAACAGCAAAATCTTTTTTAAGGTACCTCTTCAGTTCTGAAGTGGCTTTGAGGGGCCTATGTATTAGAAACCCCATAAAACACACCATTTTAAAAATGAGACCCCTCAAAGTATTCAAAACAGGATTTAGAAAGTTTTTTAACCCTTCAGGCATTTCACAGGAATTAAAGCAAAGTGGAGGTGAAATTTGCAAATTTCATTTTTCTTGCTGAATTTCAATTTTATTAAAAAAAAAATTCTGTAACACAGAAGCTTTTACCAAAGAAACACTACTAAATATGAATTGTCCATATTCTGCAGTTTTTAGAAATGTCCCACATGTGGCTCTAGTGCACTCGTGCACTAAAACACAAGCCCTAGAAGCAAAGAAGCACCTAGTGCATTTTGAGGCCTCTTTTTTATTAGAATATATTTTTGGCAGCATGCCAGGTTTGAAGAGGTGCCAAAACAGTAGGAATCCCCCTATGGTGACCCCATTTTGGAAACTGCACCCCTAATGGAATTCATTTATGGTTGTTGTTACCATTTTGACAGCACAGTTTTTTCACAGCACCTATTTGAATTGGGCTGTGAAATGAAAAAAGTCATTTTTTCCAATAAGATGTAATTTTTAATCAAAATTTCTTATTTTCACAAGAAATAAAATACTCCATTTTGTTGCCCAATTAGTCCTGAGTGTGGCAATACCTAATTTGTGGTGATAAACTGCTGTTTGGGCCCATGGGAGGGCTCAGAAGGAAAGGAGCGCTATTTGTTTCTTTGGAGTCCAGATTTTGCTGGATTGGTTTTCGGGTGCCATGTCGCATTTGCAGAGCCCCAGAGGTATCAAAGCAATGGAAACCAACCAGAAATGACCCCATTTTGGAAACTATATCCCTCAAGGAAATCATTTATGGGTGTTGTGACCATTTTGACCCCATAGTTTTTTCACAGTACTTCTTTGAATTGGGCTGGGAATTAAAACAAAATAAATTTTTTCCAATAATATGTAGTTTTGGCTGAAAATTTCTTATTTTCACAAAAAATAAAATACCCCATTCTGTTGCACAATTTGTCCTGAGTGCAGCAATACCCCATTTGTGGTGATAAACTGCCGTTTGGGCCCATGGGAGGGCTCAGAACGAAAAGGACCACCATTTGGCCTACTGGGGGTTTTCTGGTGCGAAGTCATGTATGCAGAAGCCCGACTTACCAGTACAGTTGAAACCCGCAAGAAGTGACCCCGTTTTAAAAACTACACCCTTAAGGCATTCATCTAGAGGTGTAGTGAGCATTTTGACCGGAGACCTACACCCCATAAACTGTAATGTGGGTTCTCCTGGGTACGGCAATACCCTAGATGTGGCTCTTATCAGTTGCCTGGGCACGCAGCAGGGCTCAGAGGGGAAAGACGAGGGGGGATAAGCTGTGCGGAGTACATCAGGGTAAGTAAAATTGGGGTAAATTATAAACCAAGGGATGTATGATACATTTTAAAACACTTTCATACAGAGCTCTGGTTTTTCAGGACACGTGTCACATTGATATATTGTGTCCTCCCTTATCCCCCTCTTATAGCAGACTTTGCACCTCTTTTGACTTTTTCCCTTCTTTCCAGTTTGGGGAACTTCTCCTGGAAAGTGTTGCCCTTCTACGATGTGTATGGCCTCGCTTCCAGAAGTACTGGGTGCCCCCCCCCTTCTTGGTCCCTAAAGATTAGGTTCTTGATAATCACCTCTTGAAATTCCAGGAAAGTTCCCATCTGGCCTGTACATCGACGTAGCACGTACACATTGCACAAAGCCATCGGTATGATGTGCACGGCCAGCTTCTTATACCACACCCCATGGCGCTGTAGGGCTTCAGGACTTGATCTGACAAGTCCACCCCTCCCATGTACCTATTGTAGTCCAGGAGGCAGTCTGGTTTGGGAGTTTCTGTACTGGTACCTCGTACAGGTACATGGGTACTGGTGTGGCATCTCTCTTGTCCTTGTACTTGACACACAATATGTTGCTGCTAGAATGTGCCCTGCTCTCACCCCTTCTGAGTGTTTGCCCAAGCAGAGTCTTAGGGAGGCGTCTCAGATTTCTTCTAGCAGTGCTGCATGCTGCAGGCCTGTAAGTGAGGCAGTTGGAGAGTGGGACGCTGGTATAAAAATTATCCAGGTAGAGGTGGTAACCCTGGTCCAGCAGTGGGTGCACCAAATCCCACACAATTTTTGCATTAACTCCCAGTAAGGGGGGGGGGGGGGGCATTCTGGGTGCTGAAAACTGCTATCCTTCTCTTTATATATCCTAAATTTGTAGGTATACCCTGATGCACTCTCACATAGCTTATACATCTTCATGCCATGCCTTGCCCTCTTACCCGGTAGGTACTCGCGGAATTGAACCCTCCCTTTAAAATGTACCAGGGACTCATCAATAGAAATACACGTCTCGGTGGTGAATGCTTGGCAAAACCGGGCACTGAAATGGTCTAATAGGGGTCTCCGTTTATACAAACGGTCAAAACTGGGGTCATCTCGGGGTGGGCACGGCTCATTATCAGTATAATGTAAGAAGCAAAGTATTGCCTAATTTATTTTTTTAGGTTCCAGCTCAGTTCTGAAGTTGCTTTGAGTGGCCTATATATTAGAAAACCCTATGAAACACCCCATTTAAGAAACTAGACCCCTCAAAGTATTCACAACCGCATTTAGAAAGTTTATGAACCCTTTAGGTGTTTCACAGGAATTTAGAGCAAAGTAGAGGTGACATTTACATATTTATTTATTTTTGTCAGAAAATCCTTTTTATACAATTTTTTCCTATAACACAAAAGGTTTTACCCGAGAAATGCAACTCAATACTTATTGCCCAGATTCTGCAGTTTTGAGAAATATCCCACATGTGGCCCTAGTGCGGTAATGGACTGAAGCACCGGCCTCACAAGCAAAGGAGCACCTAGTGGATTTTGAGCCCTCCTTTTTTATTAGTCAAAAGAAGGAATGCCTGCAGGCAAACAGAACCCTTTTCCTGACTACCCAATTTAGGAATAGAAAATAAATTGTTAACACTTTTACATTTTTATTAGGCTACGTATAGCAAAAAACAGACCACATATATGGTTTAAAATTATCACTGCCAAATGCCGATGTGAAGTGGATTCAACAGCTGGCGGAGCCCAGCATGATGTGCAACAGCTAAAGGTAAATGCTGACTGACACCAACAGGACAGTCACGAAGCAATGCTATATGGTCCCAGGCTATGCCCGGATACTCAAAGCAGTGTGATCGGCTAAGGCAGGATCCTGCTTTGCACATCATGCTGGGCTCCGCCAGCTGTTGAATCCACTTCACATCGGCATTTGGCAGTGATAATTTTAAACCATATATGTGGTCTGTTTTTTGCTATACGTAGCCTAATAAAAATGTAAAAGTGTTAACAATTTATTTTCTATTCCTAAATTGGGTAGTCAGGAAAAGGGTTCTGTTTGCCTGCAGGCATTCCTTCTTTTGACTATATATATTGCACCTGCTGACTACCCAGGGTCACAATTTGCTTTTCTCTCCTTTTTTATTAGGCACCGTGTCCGGTTTGAAGAGTGAAAAAGTGACCCCATTTTGGAAACTAGACCCCTTGAGAAATCCATTGCTGTTTTCATGGGGTGCATGCGACTTTTTGATCAGTTTCTATTCTATTTTTGGGTGGCGTGGTGACTAAAAAACAGCAATTCTACTATTGCTTTTTTTACAGCGTTCACCGGGCGCTATAAAGGACATTCACTTTATTCTGCGGGGCGATACGATTACAGCGATACCAGATGTTTATACCGTGTTTCCCCGATAGTAAGACACCCCCGATTGTAAGACGTATCGGGGGTTTCAGGGGGGTCGGCTAATATAAGCCGTACCCCGAAAGTAAGACATATGTCTTACTTTCGGGGAAACACGGGGGTATTGCCGCCTCCTGCCCACTTCCGCGCCGCCCCCCTCTCCATACGTCACCGCGCCGTCCCCTGCACTTGCTCCTGCTGCAACTGCCGGAATCGAAGCGCGCGCCGATTCCGGCAGTTTAACCCATTAAATGCCGCTGTCAATAGTGACAGCGGCATTTAATGTGTTTGACAGAGGGGGGAGCTCCCTCTGTCACCCGATCGGCGCCCCCGCAAACAAATCGCGGGTCGCCGTCGGGTTTCCATGACAGCCGGGGGTCTAACAAAGACCCCCAGGTCTGCCTTCAGCATCTGCCTGTTAGGCGATGCCGGAGGCATGACCTAATAGGTTGCCTGTCAGTTTTACACTGACAGGCAATAATGCTTCGGTATACTAAGTATACCAAAGCATTATATATGCGATCGGCACATCGCATAGTGAAGTCCCCTGGTGGGACTAAAAAAAAAAAATGTAAAACAGTTAAATAAAGTTTGTGAAAAAAAAAAAAAAAAAATTCGACAATTTTTTTACAATATAAGACATACCCCGAAAGTAAGACATAGTCGGGCTTTTGGGGATAAAAAGAAAGTAAGACACTGTCTTACTTTCGGGGAAACACGGTAGTTTTTTTTATGTCTTATGGCGTTTGCACAATAAAATACTTTTTGTAAAAAATCATTCACTTTTTGTGTTACCTTATTCTAAGAGCCAGAACTTTTTTATTTTTCCATCAAGAAAGCCGTGCGAGGACTTATTTTTTGCGTAACGAACTGTAGTTTCGATCAGCACAATTTTTAGGCACATGCGACTTTTTGATCTCTTTTTATTCCATTTTTTGGGAGGTGAAGTGACCAAACAATTGTGATTCTGGTACGGTTTATTATTATTTTCTTTTTACGGCGTTCACTGCGCAGGATAAATAACGAAGTAATTTTGGAGTTCAGGCCGTTACGGACGCGGCGATACCAATTATGTATAGTTTATTTGTTTATATATTTTTATTAATAATATAGGACTGATAAGGGAAAAGGGGGGGGGGGGAATTTTTACTTTTCTTATTTTTACACATCTTTTTTTAACTTTATTACTTTGTCCCACTAGGGGACTTGAGGGCAGGAGGCCCTGATCGCTATTCTAATACACTGCTCTACATGCGTAGTGCAGTGTATTAGAGCTCTCAGCTACTCACTGACAGCAAGCATAGTGGGTCCTGACTTCGTCAGGACCCACTAGGCTTCCGTCGATGGCATAGCCGGACACCATTGTTTGGTGTCCGGTTGCCATAGTTACAATCGCCGTCCGCTATTGTGTAGCAGGCCGGCGATCGTAGCTTAACCCCTAAAAAGCTGTGATCGCTATTGAACACGGCTTTTAAGGGGTTAATCAGCAGGGACACAGCGATCGGTCCCCGCTGTAGGAGCTGCTGTACGAGACAGCAGCTGTCACAGCTCCTGCATGTGTCGGGAGGACGGCCAAAATGGCCGTTACTCCCGCGACGTAATATTCCGTCGCTGAGCGCGAACGTATTGGTTAGCGAGACGGAATATTAAGTCGCTGAGCGCGAAGGGGTTAATAGAGAATAACTCTGCGAAAGTTTTGATTATCCAAGTAATTCGGACATTGTTTTTTCGTAACATGTTGTACTTTATTTTAGTGGTAAAAGTAGCCTGATACAATTTGCGGAAATTAATAAAAAAATATAAAAATTGAAGAAATTTTGTAAAAATTAACATTTTTCCCTATTTTTAACTGCAATATGTCAAATATGTATACATACTGTACAATGTTTTTCATTAAATATGTATTTCCATCTCCTTACTCTATTTTGGCAGCACTTTTGAAAAAATAAAATACATTTTCAGCAATTTAGACTTCAAAATTTATAAAATTATTATTCAATTTTTCAAGTACATTTTGTTTTCCTGCACCAAGCCAGGTTTTCAGAGGCTCATAGGTCTCAGAATGATGGAAACCCCCACAAATGACCCCATTTAGAAAACTAGACCCCTTAAAGTATTTATCTAGGGGTATACTAAGTATTTTGACCCCACAGTTTTTTGCTAAATTTAATACATAGCAGGTGAAAAAAATTTAAATTTCACTTTTTTCATAAAAGTATCAGTTTGAAGACCTATTTCTTTGTAAAGCGAACATGAAAATGAAGAAACACACCACAAAATCTATCACCCTGTTTCTCCTGTTTTCAAAAATACTCCCGTTGCTGCCCCAATCTGCTTATTAGACGTGTGGCTGGGCCAAAAAGAGAGGGAGCACCCTTTGGCTTTCAGGGCACAATTGAATAAATTCTAGGCCCCATAACATGCATTTAGAGGCATTGAGCTGCCTGAACAAAAAAAAAAAAACCACGCAGAAATGACCCCATTTTACAAACTAAACCCCTAAAGGTATTCATCTAGTGGTGTAGTGAGCATGCGGACCCAAAAAATTTTAACGGAGGAAATAATGGCTATTATTTCAGACACTATGGGTATATAATGTTTTCTTCAAATTCTTATTACGTTTCCAGATAAAATAGAGGAGACGTGGTAGAAGGTTATTTTGTTAGAAATATGCCACATTAATAAATTTGTGCGGCACAGAAGAGAAGTGAAGCCGTGTATTCATAATGGATGCATATTGCTATAGACGTATTTGCCTGTACTTACGACTAGGTCTTGCTGAAGAAGCAGTTGTCCCGCATCTGTGCCATTATGATGTCATTGTGAACAGAATTCTGTCCTAATATAAAATCAGTCAGAGAGGAAAAAATTAACTATACTGGAGTGACTGGCAATATCTTCAAACAAATGGAGGAAAATGTATCCAACTATGTTGCAAACTCGAGTCTGTTCACTAGATAGAAGAACACCTGCAGGGCTGTCATGACAAGGTTTTTTGTTTTTTTCAGTGACTGGTTGTACAACGTCTCTTTGGCTCCATCAATCCTTATGAGGGACGAATGTGCCAAGTGACGCGGTACACCATAACAGGCCCCTGCCCGGCAAGGTAGGAACCGCTATGTCCACAAAACAACCAATCACCTACAGAATATATAAAGGGGCAGTGTCCAAAACCATCTATAGGAACAGTAAAGGATCACTAATCCCCAAAATTATGTCAGTATTTCCAGAAGAACTGTAACAAAGCCCATGGTGTATTGATAAAGAACAGCTCGATTATTAGAGATCCTCCAAAAAAAAAAAAATATCATGCCCATATCACGGTACAGAATTAGGAATGTAACAGCTGTATGTGGCAGGACATAGTCATACGAAAAAGGAAATACATCCCCAATTTATTTTTGTAATCATTGCTAAAATGCACGACTTCCACTAATTCAGGGGCGGCACGGGCCGCAGGTGTTGGATTTATCTACTAATAAATGCAATGCCCAAATTTATTTTTTATTTCAACACCACTTGTGGGGTCTATGTTCTGAATAGACAGATGTGGGCTCCTGCACAATAAACAGAATTCATTTGTGAGTGATCATGTCCAGGATTTAATTGTCCAAGAAATATTTAAAAAAAAAAACAAAAAAAGGGGAAATTTAGTTTTACAGTCTGAAATAAATAATTTACTACCTCCCCGTGAGAATCCCTCCCTCCCTTGGAAAGCCCAAAAACGAAACAAAAAATATGAATAAATGAAATTGACTCCCTAAAATGAATCCCCCACCCCACCCTTTTTGGTGTTCCCTAAATTATATATAAAACAATAATTAGAAACGGTGTGATCGGTCTCAAAACAGGGGAAGTTGCACAGGCCTGGATTTGAAGGGCACATGGGGCAGTAAAACCAGGTATCTCTCCTCCTTCCATGTTTACTGCACACCCGGCATCTCCTTTGGGGGTATTCCTTATTCTCAGAGGCAGGGACGGGGTGAAGGAAGTGGCGCTCAGTGAGCCTTTTGACATCCTCTGACTCTAAGGATTCTCCAGATGCGGGGGAGTCAAACAGGAGGTGCTCTATAATTTTCTCTATAATTTTTTACATTTATAATCCAGCCTAGATCTAAAAGGATAGATATATTTGACTTCCCTTTTAAACGCAGGTCTTTGTTTCCCCTACTCCTAATAATCGTCCAAATATGGAACAAAAAGAATATCCATCTCCGTAATGAGACATTTCTTCACATTATTTTGGTGAACACTCGGGAGGACATAGAAATTTCAAACTGAAGAGTCTGAAATTGGAGATTATAGAGTACCGCTTGAATTCTGTCAGAAATTTGATGATCTGATTCACTGAGTGGATAGGAACGTGATAGTAAGCATCGCGTTAGTCGATAACGGCCATAAAACAGTAAGGGTATGTTCACACGCACTAATTACGGACGTAATTCTGGCGTTTTTGCCCCGAATTACGTCCGAAAATAGCGCCTCAATAGCGCTGACAAACATCTGCCCATTGAAAGCAATGGGCAGACGTTTGTCTGTTCACACGAGGCGTAATTTACGCGCCGCTGTCAAATGACGGCGCGTAAATAGACGCCCGCTTCAAAGAAGTGACCTGTCACTTCTTTGGCCGTAATTGCAGCCGTTATTCATGGACTCCAATGAATAGCAGCGCCAATTACGTCCGTAATTGACGCGGCGTTCAAGCGCCTGCACATGCCGTTACGGCTGAAATTACGGGGATGTTTTCAGGCTGAAACATCCCCGTAATTTCAGCCGTTATGGAAGTCCTCGTGTGAACATACCCTAAGGGTATAAAAGATTTACGATCTATCTTTTTCCATCTTGAATCTCTTGTATTTATTAAATAAATTGCTCATACACGCGTTATTCGCAGTGTCTTTTACGGACGTAATTTGGAACTGTTCTTCATTGAAGTCAATGAAAAACGGTATCACTGCCTATATGAACGATTAAAATTCGATTTTTATTGTAGAAAATCTTACTAAAATTGGGCTAAGTAGCCAAAGGTACTAAGAAGGCGTAAGCACGGTACACCAGACAGATGGAGGAGCGATAGAAAAACTGTTGTTAGCACCATTTGCTGCCAAGCAACACTTCCCCCTGTCTGTATTATGATATAACACCTGGTCAATCCGTGCCACTAACACGTGTCCCTACGCGTTTCCTCACCGCTGATATTCACGGTGATTCATCAGGGGTCACACTGATGCGATAACAACACATCTAATATTTGATTATGTGATATGGCCGGGAGACACCTATTGCGTGTCTCAGATCATTCACCCGGCTCGTGTACGACACTAGTCAGCTGGTCGAACACGAGCCGAGTGAGATGCCGGACATATGTAGTACTAGCCCCTCCCTCCCTGGAGTGACGCGGCGGCCGGGCAGCCAATCCCCGCGAGGCTGGGCGGCCAGAGCAGGGCCGGCCCCCGGGCGCTCGCTGTCACTGCAGGGGGGGAGGAACAAGAGCGTCCCTAGTAACCAGGGATTACCAGGCGGCCGTAACCCACTGGCCTAGGATGTTGCAGCTAGGAAGAGTAACCAGAGAAGAACACAGCGATCCTGAGCCCACACTGTGGCACATTCGATCACTGTGTGTGTCATCCTGTAATGGGAGACTCCGCAATCCCGGAGTGCAGTTGACAATGTGCACTCGATCGCCGTATTGTGAACAGAGGGAAAGGGGGAATGTATAGCAATACATTACACACTAAGGGACCGCTCCAACCTCCCTAAAAATGCAAGCCATACTATAGGGATTCAAGCGTTAGACTGGCAATGGGGCAATTGAACATGGGCAGGGTGTGACATAAGATTCACTCCGGCCCCAGGTGACATATGACCCATTCAGAGGAAACAGTTGAACGATATCTGTTCATTGAGACCCGCCGGTTTCATGGTATGCATGCGGAAAATCCATTGGGCCTCTTTTTGCAGAATCCTTTTGTCCCAATTGCCCCCCCTGGCAGATGGCCTAATCTGTTCAATCCCCTGGAATTTGATGACGTGGGTATCACCGCCATGTTTTTCCCAAACATGTCGGGCCACTGAAGTGTCCACATTGCGGCGAATGTCGCCTATATGATCCCTTATTCGTCTCCTGAATTCTCTAATTGTCTTGCCAATATACTGCAGTCCGCATACACATGAGATCAGGTACACGATGCCCCTAGTTTTGCAGTTGATGAAGGATCTATTTTCATATGTCCGACCAGTCGTGTGGCTATTGAAATTCTTGCTACAAGAAATTGATTCGCAAGCTCTGCAGGACCCACATCTAAATGTACCCTTAATGTTATGTGAAAGCCAAGTGGTAGGGCGAATGGACAACATATGACTATGGACTATACGATCCCTGATATTCCTACCCCTCCTATAGGTAACTGATGGTCTGTTGCCTACAAGGTCCCCTACATCTGGATCTGTCCTGAGGATCCCCCAGTAGGTCTGTAGGATCCTGATAACTTCCTGATTTGATGAATCGTACGTGCCTATAATACGCAATGAAAAACGGCTCCAATTACGTCCCAAGAAGTGTCCTGCACTTCTTTTGACGAGGCTGTTATTTTACGCGCCGTCTTTTGACAGCGACGCGTAAAATGACAGGTCGTCGGAACAGTACATCGTAAGACCCATTGAAAGTAACGGGCAGATGTTTGCCGACGAATTGGAGGCGTTTTTTCAGACGTAATTCGAGGCGTAAAACGCCTCCAATACGTCTGAAAATAGGTCGTGTGAACCCAGCCTAAAGCTCTACAAACGGAATTCTAGAAGGAAGCAGTATGAGCAGTTAATCTGACTGCGTCCACCAAAGCTTCTGACAGAAAATCAGCTGCTTTTCGTATGGCGGGCAGAGAAGCCAGAATCTAAACTCTTGAGCATTTACTCTTAAGCGGAGATTCCAGCAAATCAAGCCCAATAATAGGGGCCCTAGCAGTGCAGGTAGCCACAATGTTGGGTTTAACTGCTGCTAACTCCCAGGCTCTTTTTAAGAAACTTCCTGCTTTTTGTTTAATGGATGTTTATGCAGTCCCATGTCGAAGGGTAAGGCAGTTTTCCTAGAAACTTTGGAAATTGCAACATCAATTTTAAGGGCTCTATCCCAATCGCAACAAACTACCTCCTCAAAAGGATTTTTTTTAGTTTTACCTTTTTAGGACAAATCCGGTGTCTTTTTTTTCTATTCTTTTTTTAACCCCTTCAGGACTGAGCCTGCTTTGGCCTTCAGGACGAAGCCGATTTTTCAAATCTGACATGTGTCACTTTATGTGGTAATAACTTCGGAATGCTTTTACCTATCCAAGCGATTCTGAGATTGTTTTCTCGTGACATATTGTACTTTAGGTTAGTGAAAAAATTTGGTTGATAAATTCAATATTTATTTGTAAAAAAACACCAAGATTTGTAGAAAATGTGCAAAAATTAGCATTTTTCTAAATTTAAATGCATCTGCTTGTAAAACAGATAGTAATACCACACAAAATAGTCACTAGTTAACGTTTCCCATATGTCTACTTTAGTTTGGCATCGTTTTTTGAACATTCTTTTATTTTTCTAGGACGTTACAAGACTTAGAACTTTAGCAGCGATTTCTCATATTTTCAAGAAAATTTCAAAAGGACCAGTTCAGTTCTGAAGTGGCTTTGAGGGCCTTATATATTGGAAAGTCCCCATAAATCACCCCATTTTGAAAACTGCACCCCTCAAAGTATTCAAAACAGCATTTAGAAAGTGTATTAACACTTTAGGCGTTTCACAGGAATTAAAGCAAAGTAGAGGTGAAAGTTACAAATTTCATTTTTTTTTTACAAAATTCATTTGTAATACATTTTTTTCTGTACCACAGAAGGTTTTACCCAAGAAATGTAACTTATTATTTATTGCCCAGATTCTGCAGTTTTTAGAAATACCCCACATGTGGCCCTAGTGTCCTACTTTACTGAAATACAGGCCTCAGAAGCAAAGGAGCACCTAGTGGATTTTGGGGCCTCCTTTTTTTTAGCATATATTTTAGGTACCATGTCAGGTTTGAAGAGGTCTTGTGGGGCCAAAACAATAAAGACCCCCAAATGTGACCTCATTTTGGAAACTACACCCCTCAGGGAATTTATCTAGGGGTATAGTTAGCATTTTGAACCCACAGTTTTTTTGCTAAATTTATTTGAATTAGTTTGTGAAGATGAAAATCTACTTTTTTTCTGAAAAAACGTAGAAATTTGTAATTTTTTCAAGTAATAAAAGAGAAAAAACACCCCAACATATGTAAAGCAATTTCTCCTGATTATAGCAATACCCCATATGTGGTAATAAACTGCTGTTTGGACCCACAGCAGGACTCAGAAGGGAAGGAGAACCATTTGGATTTTGAAATTCTGATTTTGCTGGAATAGTTTTCAGCGCCATGTCGCGTTTGAAATGCACTGGAGGGAACAAAATAGTGGAAACCCCCGGAAAGTGACCCCATTTTGGAAACTACACTCATGAAGGAATTTTTCTAGGGGTTGTTTTGCTGAATTCATTGGAATTATTCTGTAAAGGTAAAAATCGACTTTTTTTCTGAAAAAAGGTAGCCATTTTTAATTTTTACAAGGAATAAAGGAGAAAAAGCACCCCAACATTTGTAAAACAATTTCTCCCGATTACGGAAATATGCCATATGTGGTAATAAACTGCTGTTTGGACCCACAGCAAGGCTTAGAAGGGAAGCAGCGCTATTTGGCTTTTGGAGCTCAAATTTAGCGGAAATGGTTTTTGGGTGCCATGTCGCATTTGCAAAGCCCCTGAGAGGCCAAAACAGTGGAAACCCCACCACTTAAAGAATCTATCTATGGATATTGTGGACATTTAGACCCCACAAGTCTTTTGCAGGATTTATTAGAATTAGGCCGTGAAAATGAATATCAACATTATTTCCACTAAAATGTTGCATTTTTTTAAATTTCACAAAGGATAAAGGGGAAAAAAGCTGCCCAACATTTGTAAAGCAATTTCTCCCCAGTACGGCTGTACCCCACGTGTGGTCATAAATGGTTTTTCATTAGAAAGTAATTAACCCTTTCTGGACTGATCCATTTCTTTCTTTTCCTTTTTAGTTTTTTCCTCCCCGCGTTCCAAGAGCCACAACTTTTTTATTTTTCAGTCAAGAGTGGTGTGAGGGCTTATTTATTGAGGGACGAGCGTTCGTTTTTATTGGTACCATTTTTTGGTACATACAACTTTTTATTCAATTTTTAGGTAGAGCCAAGGTGACCAAAAAAACTGCGATTTTGCCGTTTTAAATTCTTTTTCACGTGAGACGCTCCATACATCACCCCCCACACTACGACATGCTATGTTGTGGTGCGCGAAGGGGTTAATGCGCAGCGCATGGTGCGGAGTGAAAATTAAAATTTTCCATTCATATGCCATTTTAGTGCACTATATGTTATGCCCAGTTTGTGCCACTGAAGACAAATACCTCATAAAATATTAACCGGGTTCTCCCGGGTATGGCGATGCCATATCTGTGGACGTAAACTGCTGTTTGGGCACGCTGCAGGGCTCAGAAGGGAAGGACGCCATTTGGCTTTTGGGGCGCAGATGTAGCTTGGTAGTTGTTCTGTTTGGGGTTTTACTGGTGTTTCAGTTTATAATGTGGGGGCATATGTTACCTGTGCAGGGTACATCAGGGTATAATAAGAGGGTATAATAATGCAGTAAATAAATAATAATTTGCAGATATGTGGCCGCTATCGCACTTGTAAATGGCGTCCGATCTTATCTTCTTTTGGACACTCTGCACATTTTGCATCGCCATATTCTGAGAGCCAGAACTTAATTTTTTCACCACCGGAGCTGCGTGAGGGTTTATTCTTTGCGGGACAATCTGTAGTTTTCATTGGTACCATTTTGGGGTACCAGATATTTTTTTGATCACGTTTTATTCCATTTTTTGGCAAGCCAGGTGACCAAAAACCATCAATTCTGACAATGTTTTTTATTTGTTTTTTATGGCCTTCACCCTGGGCTATAAATGACCATTTTACTTTATTCTGAGGGTCGATACGATTACGGCGATACCAGATGTATATAATTTTTTTATGTTTTGCAGCATTTGTGCAATAAAATCACTTATTTATAAAATAAATAATTTTTTGTGTCACCATATTCTGAGAGCGATAACTTTTTTATTTTTCAGTCAAAAAAGCGGTGTAAGGGCTTGTTTTTTGCGGGACGGGATGTAGTTTGTATTCGTACCATTTTGGCGTACATGCGACTTTTTGATCACTTTTTATTGTATATTTTGGGAGGGTTGGTAACCAAAAAATTGTGATTCGGGCACTGTTTTTTGTTTATTTTTTTCGCGGTGTTCACCGTGCGGGAAAAATAATATTACAGTTTTATAGTTAGGGTCGTTACGAACGCAGCGATACCAAATATGTGTACTTTTTTTAACGTGTTAATTTTTTTCCTATAATAAAAGACTTATTATAGGAAAAAAAGCATTCTTTGTTTATGTAACTTCTAACTTTTATTTTTACACTTTTTAAAAACATTTTTATTATTTTTTTTTACTTGTCCCACTAGGGGACACTTAGACTTGCAGCTCTGATCGCTGCTGGAACACATTACACTACACACGTAGTGTAATGTATTCTAATTGTCATTGTGATGTAACAGTCACACTGACAGGAAGCATCGGAGGACCGGCCAGAGGCTGCTCCTCCGAGGCTTCCGTACATGGCAACCCGGAGGTCATTGTCTGGCCTCTGGTTGCCATAAGGATCGCCATCCCCCGCAAATGCATGTGGGGGGCTGCCGATCCGCTGTAAACCTCTTCGATGTGGTGATCGCAATCGACCACCGCATCGAAGGGGCTAATTGCCGATTTCAGCGGCGACAGGCCGCTGATCGGCAACGGGGAGAGCAGGGCAGACGCCCTGCACAGTTAGGGTATGTTCACACGAGGTCATTACGTCCGTAATTGACGGACGTATTTCGGCCGCAAGTACCGGACCGAACACACTGCAGGGAGCCGGGCTCCTAGCATCATAGTTATGTACGACGCTAGGAGTCCCTGCCGGACAACTGTCCCGTACTGTAATCATGTTTTCAGTTCGAGACAGTTGTCCGGCAGCGAGTCCCTCCTAGCGTCGTACATAAGTATGATGCTAGGAGCCCGGCTCCCTGCACTGTGTTCGGTCCGGCACTTGCAGCCGAAATACGTCCGTCAATTACGGACGTAATGACCTCGTGTGAACATACCCTTAACCGCCGCTGCGGTGTAGCGCCGCGGTTAACTGTTAAAGCGCGGACGTAACTGCACGCCCAGGTGCGCGAAGTTACTGCACACCAGGACGTGCATTTACGCCAAGGTGCGGGAAGGGGTTAAGGAGACAGAACATTTGCATGTACTGGGAAACATCTCTTTGTAGACATTAAAACAGGACATGCACAGATCTAAGTTTTATAGTGGATCTCAATGCTCTTAATAATTTGTCCACATCCTCTGACGACCACCTTCGCCTTCATCCGAGGAAGAATCATTATATAATTCTCGACTTTCAAATACATTATCTTTCTCTTCTGAACTGGATATTAGGGTAACCTCACTCTTCCCTGAGGATGTACTTCGGGTGTTCTTATGGTGGTTCCTTCCCTTAAGGGAACTCGTTATTTCTGATTTAATCATGGACTTGGAGTGGATATGGATAAGGTGGGGGAACCCTCAGAAAAAGTTTTTTCAATACAAACTTTACATAATGACTTCTCATATGAAGAAGAAAGTCAAACTTGCATAATGCACATTTCTTATTTTTAGACAATGCCTTTTTAGACCTTTCCTAGATAAAAAAAACAATAAGTAAATAAAAATAAAATAAAAGTACAATAAGTAAATCTACACTTCAAATGCACTCATTACAACCTTAATATAGCAGGAACTACCGTGGCTTGGATGGAAACATCAGCTGCGTCTCCTTTTCCATGATGCTTTCCTTCAAGCTTTCAGGCGAGACTTCTTCCTTAAACACCACCACTTCGGTGACTGTCTTAATAGCGAAACATCCTGCGCATAGAGAAGGCCAGTTTTTAAATCTTCCGCCACACTCTAACACCCACTTCCACTGGAAGTGCAATAGCGTCCTTCAACTGACCAAGCACGGCATGCACACGCTTCAACGTGCACACACCTAACTAATCACTCACTCTTCCAATCGGAAGCAAACACAGTGATTATATCAATAATGCACGCGCACCACAGGCGTTCTTCCTTCCAATCTGAAGTGTGCCGGTTGCCACCCGATCCTCTGGTCCCGCTACTGTTGACTGTAGACATGCCCCAAGGAAACGAGTCACACCAGACCCGCCTCGACCGGAAGCTGTAAATAAAAGATTCCCTAGAAGGCAACTACCCATCAGGTATTTGAAAATATCCAGGTAACGTTTTTCTCTTCGCCCTGCCGCACCAGGGCCTGTAGGTCTCCTCCGACAGGAAACCAGTTAGGCGTGAGGAGGGGCTCCACCTTTTTTATCTGTAGGTTTCCGGTCCTGCAAGTCGTATCCTCTCTCTTGGTGCGGTCATGGGTGAAGGGAAAAAAACAAAACAGGTTGAATTGCACCATAATGAAGTCTAAAAAGGATTAAAACTCTGCATTGATGCAAATCACAAAACACTAAATAACCTTATCCTGAGGTTAAAAAGGGTTTGTCTGGTTTCAGCAAATGATTGTTATTTTTTTTGTATAATTAAATAAAATTTTCCAATATACTTTCTGTATCCATTCCTCCTGGTTTTCAAGATCTCGGCTTGCTGTTATTCGGCAAACATTCATCGTTTATTTCCAGTGGATAAGATCTGTCCATGGTCATGTGATGGACACATAGGTGCTGGGATCGTTAGAAGTTCTGATACACATACTGTAACGAGCCGTGCACAGGTGTGTCCATCACATGACCATGGACAGAATTTTATCCACTAGAAGTAAACAATGAATTTTCCTACTGAATACTAATGAATTTTCCTACGGAATACCAACAAGCAGAGATATTGAAAACCATGAGGAATTAATATACTGTAGAAAAGTATATAGGAAAATTCTGTAACTTAATTATACAAAAAAATAATAGTAATCTTCTGAAACCGGACAACCCCTTTAACTCCTTCATGCTCAGCTCAGTACTATTACGTCAGGCTGAGCGCATCCTTCCCGCTCAGCTCAGTAATAGTACTGACCTGATTTAGCACAGCCCCATTTTTACCCGGCGGGTGTTTGAGCTGTGATAGCCCACTGTCGGAAACAGCAGGTATCACAGCTCAGTTTGCACGGACCGATCGCGGTGGTCTCTGCCGATAAACCCCTTAGAAGATGCGTTCAATAGCGATCACGGCTTCTAAGGGGTTACAACACCATCGGCGGTCCCGCGACGCAAATGCGTAACAATGGCCTCCGGGTCTCCCATCTACAGAAGCCTAGTAGGTCCTTCCAAAGGCAGGACCCACTATGCTGGCTGTCAGTGAGTAAATGACAGCTCTAATACACTGCACTACGCATGTAGTGCAGTGTATTAGAATCGTGATCAGGGCTTCCTGCCTTCAAGTCCCCTAGTGGGACAAAACAAAAAAAAAAGTTTAAAACAAATGTGTAAAAATAAAGAAGAGTTTTAAAGTAATAAAAGTGAAATCCCCCCTTATTCTTTACCTAATTAGTATCGCCACATCCGTAACGGCCTGAACTATAAAAGTACTTTATCCCACGCGGTGAACGCCGTATTTTTTTTTTTAATAGACCCTACCAGAATCGCTATATTTGATCACTTCAACAAAATGAAATACGAATCAAAAAGTTGCATGTACCCAAAAATGGTACTAATCAAAAACTACAGTTCGTTACGCAAAAAACAAGTCCTCACACAGCTTTCTTGATTGAAACAACAAAAAAACGTTATGGCTCTTAGAATATGGCAATACAAAAAGTTAATGATTTAAAAAAAAAAAAAAAAAAAAAAAAGGATTTTTATTGTGCAAACGCCATAAAACTATATACATTTGTTATCACCGTAATCGTATCGACCCGCAAAATAAAGTGAATGTCATTTATAGCACACGGTGAACGCGGTTAAAAAAAAAAAAAAAAAAAAGAAACAATGGTAAAATTGCTGTTTTTTAGTCACCACGCCTCTTAAAACATAGAATAAAAGCTGATCAAAAAGTTGCATGTACCCCTAATTGGTACCAATGAAAACTACATATTGTCCCATTATGGGCAAAATATAAGCCCTCGCACAGCTCCGGTGGAAAAAATAAGGCGACAAAAGGTGCAGATTGTGTTCCAAAAGAGGGAAGATTCTGGCACCATTTATCAGTGCGACATTGGCCAAATATCTGCAGATTATTATTTACGCCATTATTATACCCTCTTATTTTTCCCTGATGTACTCCGTACAGTTTACATATAACCGGATTTACTACTCACAGCTTACATATACCCTGATGTACTCCGAAAGCTTACATATACCCGGATGTACTCCGCACAGCTTACATATACCCTGATGTACTCCGCACAGCTTACATATGCCCCTACATTATAAACAAAAACACCAGTAAAACTCCAAAACAGAACTACTACCAAGCAAAATCTGTGCTGCAAATCCAAGTGGTGCTCCCTCCCTTCTGAGCCCTACAGCGTGCCCAAACAGCAGTTTACATCCACATATATGGCATCACCATACCCGGGAGAACCCGCTTAACAAAAAAGGTATTTGTCTTCAGTGGCACAAGCTGGGTATAACATTGTGCACTAAAATGGCATATCAGTGGAAAATCCAGTGCACATTATTTTCTAGTAAAAAACACCTTTTGGGTCAAAATACTCACTGCACCCCTTAATAAATGCCTTAGGCCTCATGCACACGACCGTAAAAACTCCCGTTATTACGGGTCGTAATTACAACCCGAAATAACGGGCCCATAGACTTCTATTGGCCACGGGTACCTCCCCGTATGCTTACGAGAAGGTGCCCGTGCCATTGAAAAAGATAGAACATGTCCTATTTCAGGCCGTAATAATGGCACGGGCAGCCCATAGAAGTCTATGGAGCTCCCGTAATGACAGGTGACTACGTGTGTGCACCCGTCATTACGGCAGCGTTGCTAGGCGACGTCAGTAGTCACTGTCCAGGGTGCTGATAAAGTTAACTGATCGGCAGTAACTGTTTCTGCACCCTGGACAATATACATCAACCTGTATAAAAAAAATTAAAAAAAACGGGACGTTCATACTTACCGAGAACTTCCTGCTTCTTCCTCCAGTCCGACCTCCCGGCCGTTGCCTTGGTGACACGTCCCTCTCTTGACATCCGGCCCGACGTTTCAGCCCATGTGACCGCTGCAGCCAAATCACAGGCCAATCACAGGCTGCACCGGTCACATGGACTGCGCGTTATCCAGGGATGTCGGGCGGGACGCGTCACCAAGGCAACGGCCGGGCACTGATAGAGAGAAGGGGCTGCCGATTAGTGCAGTGCAATTTTGCAGAGAATACGTGCCCGTAAATACGGGTGGAATACGGGTGACACCGGACCCGTATTTACAGGCACGGGTCCGTAAATACTGGTGCAATACGTGTCGAATACGTGTGACACCGGACCCGTAATTACGCCAGTATTTACGGGAGGGAAAAAATACGTTCGTGCGCATGAGACCTTAAGGGGTGTAGTTTCCAAAATGGGGTCCCTTCTGGTGGGTTTCCATTGCTCTGATACCTCTGGGGCTCTGCAAATGCGACATGGCACCGGAAAACCAATCCAGCAAAATCTGGACTCCAAAGAAAACATAGCGCTCCTTCCCTTCTGAGCCCTCCCATAGACCCAAACGTCAGTTTACCACCACAAATAGGTTATTTCCGCACTCAGGAGAAATTGCGTGACAAAACTGGCTATTTCATGCCTTGTGATAATAAAAAAATTTGAGCAAAAAAAACATTGAAAAAAAAAATGTAATTTTTTTTTTTATTCCACAACCCAAATTAAATACGTTCTGCACAAAAAGCTGTAGGAGTCAAAATGGTCACAACACCTATAAATTATTTCCTTGAGGTGTTATTTTTTAAAATGGGTTCTTTTGGGGGGTGTTTCCTTTGTTTTGGCATGGTGCCTAAAATATATTCTAATGAAAAAAAAAAAAAAGAAGAGGCGGCCCCAAAATCTACTAGGTGCTCCTTTGCTTCGGAGGCCGGTGCTTCAGTCCATTAGCACACTAGGGTCACATGTGATACATTCCTAAAAATTGCAGAATCTGGGCGTTAAAGGGAACCTTTCACCTCCCCAAACATGTGCAGCATGTTATAGGAAAGGCTTCACAAACCCTGTCTCACATAAAATAATTTTTCTAACTCCCTCCGTTATTTACATATCGGTGCCGTTATATTTGGTGCCCGATATGTAAATAATCCCCTGAACTGTCAATGGGGCGTTTCTAACTAACTAAAAGGCAAGGGGGCGTGATGTCTTCGCGCTGACACTGTCCAATCAGCTGCGGACAGTGTTAGGGCGGCTTGTGCTGTGTTCCCTTCCGTGAGCACACACAGACTTGGTGGTTCTGCTGCAGATAGCGTGCGCGCACGGCCGTTCGCTCGCACATAGACGTCACCACTCCCGCCAGCACGGAAGGAGAAGCAGAGACGAGGAGAAGCACTTACATGCGTCAATGTGCACGCGAGCGGCCATGCACGCCAAAGCTATCTGCAGCACAACCACCAAGTCTGTGTGTGTGTTCTCACGGGAGAGAAAACACGCAAGCCGCCCTGACACTGTCCGCAGCTGATTGGACAGTGTCAGAGCGAAGACATCATGCCTCCTTGCCTTTTAGTTAGTTAGAAACGCCCCATTGACAGTTATGGGGCTTATTTACATATCGGGCGCCAAATATAATGGCACCGATATGTAAATAACAGAGGGAGTTAGAAAAATTATTTTATGTGAGACAGGGTTTGTGAAGTCTTTCCTATAACATGCTGCACTCAGCTGCACATGTTTGGGGAGGTGAAAGCTTCTCTTTAAATATTTAGTTGTATTTCTCTGGTAAAACCTTCTGTGTTGCAGAAAAAAACTGGAATAAAATTGAATTTCTGTGGAGAAAAATGAAATTTGCAAATTCCACCTCCACTTTGCTTGAATTCCTGTGAAACGCCTAAAGGGTGAAGACATTTTCTAAATGCGGTTTTTAATACTTTGAGGGGTCCAGTTTTTAATATGTGGTGTTTTATGGGGGTTTCTAATATATAGGAACCTCAAAGCCACTTCAGAACTTAACTGGTACCTTAAAAAAACGGCTTTTGAAATTTTCTTGAAAACATGAGAAATTGCTGTTTATGTTCTAAGCCTTAGAATCACTGGATTAGGACTAGAGATTTGCTAAAATCTAACTTATAAAATATCTTATAAAAAGTGTGCAATAGAAACACACCACAAATTTGACATAAATAGATATTCCCTATTAGAGAGAGAGAATCTTTCAATTTAAACACTGATTAAATGCCAGTTTGTGCAGATCATAAATATTTCAAAATATACATGCTCCAAAATATATCCATACAGGGGGATAAGTGTTTCTCCCAGGGGGAGGATATTGGTGTGTGTATAGGGTTAAATAACCCTCCTACCCGCTCTGTAGTTTAGTGGAGTCCATGCTAAACCTCCGACCGGGGACTGGGAAACCTCATTATCCTTTTTATCTAGGCAATTAGTTTTGCCTTCTCCCAACGTGTTTCCTTATGGCCGGAATTCTTCAGGGGAGATCAGGCCAAATGGCCCCTTCAACTAGGGGCTCAAGAGAAAAGAGTTGGAGCAATTTAAAAGTAATTCTTCTGCAGTGGCAGAGATTCTCAGCAGGATCTATTCCGTTCCAGCTGGAGTGAACACCTGTCTCGGTGTCTGACGTCATCCAAGCTGGAACGTTCACTCCAGCTGGAACGGAACAGATCCTGCTGAGAATCTCTGCCACTGCAGAAGACTTACTTTTAAATTGCTCCAACTCTTTTCTTCGAGCCCCTAGTAGAAGGGGCCATTTGGCCTTATCTCCCCTGAAGAATTCCGGCCATAAGGAAACACGTCGGGAGAAAGCAAAACTAATAGCCTAGATTTAAAAAAAAGGATAATGAGGTTTCCCAGTCCCCGGTCGGAGGCTTAGCATGGAGCGGGTAGGAGGGTTCCTTAACCCTATACACACCAATATCCTCCCCCTGGGAGAAATACTTATCCCCTTGTATGGATATATTTTGGGGCATGTATATTTTGAAATATTTATTATCTGCACAAACTGGCATTTAAATCAGTGTTTACATTGAAAGATTCGCTCTCGAATAGGAAATATCCATTTATGTCAAATTTATGTGGTGTGTTTCTATTGCACACTTTTTTTTATAAAATAGGAGTAAAAGTTATATTTTAGCAAATCTCTAGTTCTACTCCAGTGATTCTATTGTTATATTAAGTAGGGGATGAATTCATAATTCATCTTGGTGGAAGGCTTCACAATATACCACAAGCAATTCTCTTTTGTTCTAAGCCTTGTAACATCCTAGAAAAAAAAACAAAGAATGTTCAAATAACTATGCCAACATAAAGTAGACATATGGGAAATGTTAATTAGTAACTATTTTGGGTGGTATTACCATCTGCCTTACAAACAGATACATTAAAACTCAGAAAACAGAAAAATATCAATTTACAGACATTTTTGAAAAAAATGTCACAAATAAACACTGAATGTATTGACCAAATTTTACCACTAACAAAGCCCAATGTGTCACAAGAAAACAATCTCAGAATCGTTTGGATTAATAAAAGGCATTCCAAAGTCATTACCACAAAGTGATACATTTCAGATATGGAAAATGGGCTCTGAGCCTTAACCCCTTCCTGACATCCGCTGTCAGGCAGGGCTTCCCGCAAAGCGGAGTACCATTACGTCGCAGTAATCGTGCGGGCTCAGGATCTGAAACCTGCTGTAACGGCCAGGACCAGAGCTAGCCTCCGATCCGGCCGATTAACCGCTCAGATGTGGGGTTACATAGAGATCGCAGCATCTGAGGGTTTTTTAGCCACCGGCACCCCAGCAACGAACGAGATCGCTGCATCTTAGTGGTTTGTAGCAAATCGGCAGCCCTGCCATGTGATGGCAGGGCTGCCGACTGCTACTATGGCAACAGGAGGCCTAGCAATGGCCTCCTGCCTGCCATTACGGAAGCAGATTAGGCCCTGCCCAGAGGTGGAGCTTGATCGGCTTGCGGTCAGTGAACAACGGACAGTTCTAATACATTGCACTACATTAGGTAGTGCAATGTATTAGAACATCAAAAACAGTTGGACCTTCAAGTCCCCTAGTGGGACTAAAAATAAGAAGTGTAGGGGGCGGAGCTTGGCTGAAGAGAATGGCCGCTTGATCTAGTTGCTCCCGCCACATCATCTGCTTACAGCGGCTCACAGCGTAACTAACTGCTTGTTTTAACTACTTTAATTGCACGATAGCTCAGGTGCCTTGCCAGGCACGTTGTGTGTGCACGGAGGGCCCCCACTCTTGGAGGAGGCGGTGTTTTGGAACTGGGACCGGACTGACCGCGAGGTGTGAGAGACAGCATTGTGAGGTAATCGCCAGCCATCAGGGGCTAAAATCTTTGCCAGATAGTGATCTACCTCTCCGGATGACTTATTGCCCATATTACCACAGTTACCTTGGCATCTTGACTGACTTTCATACCATTATTTGTTGAGTGTTACGGAAGGCTGATAAGCGGCGGCGTCAATTTATGCAGCGGTCCCGGCCGTATACGCACTGTTAACACCTGCACATACCAGAAATAGACGGGACTTCTTCACTGACCTCGCATTTACCCAGAAGGGATATTGAGGCTCATTGGGGCCCAGTGACACTCCTCAAGCAGCGGTCTGAACACCTTTCTGTATACATCTGCTGGTTGGATTTTACTACATTGCATACTTACCTGCTGTTGTCTGGTGTTCAGTGTCCACATCAGCATGACTAAAAGGAAAAGCAAGGCAGCTCACAGCAAGCTCACGGAATATTTTGGGAACCCTAACCTGGTGCCAGATGATAATTTGGCTCAGCCGCCTTCTCCCTCCCAACCATCTGTTTGTGTCTCTCCATCTCAGGGGTCTCCTCAGAAATCTGACATGGCTCAATTAGAAGAATCGCTTTTTAAACTTGAGCATACTGGAGATGGGCATAAAAGAAGATCTTCACTATCTCCTACAGCTTCGCCTACAAGTAAGGGCCCGGCTCATAAGAAAAGTTTACAATCAGATTGTCTCCTATCTCCAGATATGGTTGACGCTCAATGTGACAACCATTTTCCTTCTTCCACTGACCCCATTAGAGTGGATACCCTGAAAAACATGCTAGTTTTACTCCAAAATGGCATTACTCACAGTGTATCCTCCCTGGATCGAAAGCTTCAATCTAATGTTAATGCTTTAGGAGATCGCACGGACCGTCTGGAGTGCAAAATGGAGGACTTTTCTACAGCGCACAATGAGTTAGTGGATGCGCATAATGCTCTAGAAGAGGTCAAATGGCTTAAAAACAAAGCCACAGATGCGGAGCATAGGTCCAGACGGAATAATATTAAAATCAGAGGCATTCCTGAAGATGTGTCTCCATCAGAAATTCAGGTCATTCCTCAAAGGCCTTTTTCTCGCCATTGTACCTTCTCTCTCGGAAATGGATTTCATTATAGACTGGGCTCAGAGTGCCTAAATCGAAAGCTGCTCCTGAAAAAGCGCCGAGAGATACACTAGCAAGGATCCACTTCTACCATGTAAAGCAATGTATAATGTTCCAATCTAGGAAGCTGAAAGTGATGCCTCCGCCATATTCTTTTATATCCCTATTCCCGGATCTCTCACACTGCAGGGCCGCAGAGAATTCTTTCCGGTGACGAAACTGTTAAGGAATCACATCAAGTATAAATGGGTCTTTCCAATCAAGCTCTTGATTAACCGTAATGGAACCTCTACTACAGTTTCTTCAGTTGATGAAGGATTACGGTGGTTGCAGAAATGGAACATTGTTACTGATGGCTCCACATTGTTGGCTGACAAACATAGATCTCCATCACACATTGCGTCAGAGTGGGATACCGTGAGATCTAGTAATCATCCTACTTGAACGGTTTCTTCTCCTGCAATCGCCTGACTTGGTGACCTGAGTACTTGTTATATTATGCAAAGTTAGCTCAATGCGATTAGTTTGTTTCTAATTTTTCATATTGAGTAATGTATGATGTGCTTTCTCCCCCCCAGGAAATTCGGTGCTCAAAAGAGCATTATGTCAAGAGAAAATACAAATTTGCGGTTAAGAAAACAGGAGAAAAGTGCCTTTATTTCCAGCCAGGCTATAGTAATATGTATATCTTAAAACATAACTTTTATTAGTTAGGGTTAAATATAGTTTGGACAAAAAAGAAGAATCAAATTTAAAATTTAGCCAGAGTTCACTGACAGAAATAGATTTTGCATCAGTCAGATGCAATCAGTATATAGTATAATCTATCTATCTTTGTGTCTCCTACAGCGTCTGCAGAACGCCGGGTGACACAGGTAAGTGGCGTCTGTATCTGAGTCAGTGAAAAACTCTGAGGTTAAAAGTTATTGCGAAGCCCCCCCCCCCCCCGACATGTTTCGCTGCATACGCAGCGTCTTCAGGGGTTCAAATGGGGCAACTAACGGCGCGCGGAGGGTCCGTCCCTCTTAAGCCCTCGGGCTTAGAAAAAGATCTCTACATCCACCATTAGATGTATAGGGAATTTTGACGTGTGCTCTCCACAGGTTTTCAAGATACTCCAAAAGCATTGGCCGATCCTTCAGGCTGACCCTGATCTTGCTAATGTTATTTCGAATACACCTAATATAACTTATCGTAGGGGCAAAAATCTAAGAGAGTATCTTGTGCATTGTCATTACTCCAAACCATCTATTCCAAAAAGTACTTGGCTTCCTCCCCTATCAAAGGCTCTCATCCCTGTGGCAGATGTTCGTTTTGCCCTTTGATGCCAACCACCAAGTCCTTTATTAATCCTGTTGATAGTAAATCCTATACCATCAAACAATTTATCAACTGCCAAAGCAGTGGAGTTGTTTATGCGATACAGTGTCCCTGTCCGAAATTGTATATAGGCAAAACCATACAGCCACTACGAAGACGGATTTCAAAACATTTAAGTACAGTTGTCAATGGTGAGGACACTCCACTCTCAAGACACATCAGATCCATACATAATGGAAATACCAAGAATCTCCAAATTTGGGGAATTACCCAATTACAATTGGGACCCAGAGCTGGTAATCTTGATAGGAAATTACTTCAAGAAGCAGCCCGATGGATCCATAGGCTGAGCTCATTGAGCCCCCTTGGTCTTAATGAAGGCTTCAACTATACAGCGTTTCTTTGATAGGTACTATACCTTTAATTTAACATTTACCCTTCGTTTGGGAAAAATTCCCCTCAGATCGCCATTTATATACAATTCCGTATATCTGTGACTCTACAGCTAATGAATTTTGATACTTATGAATTAATACTCAGACAACATGGACATGATTTCAGAATTTTTATTAATACGGCGTATTCCATATGCTACTTTAGCTTTATGTATTACTCACAATGTCCGTCTTTTCAACCTCTGTTACTATTACCTTTCTATTTCTATACCCTTATGCTCTTTTGTTTATGCCAGCAATGATTCTATGGTATCTCTTTAAGGACCATATATTTATAATATAGGACATATATCTCTTATACTTTTCTCTTATATAATCTTTACATTATGCCTTCTTTTTACATCAGTCATCACATCCCTTCACTCATCAGCATCATTTCTTTTATTCTTTTCAGTATTATACCATATTACATGGTCCTTGGTCTCCTTTTTTCCTTTCCATTCACTTTAATTCACTCTATTTCCTTCACACTCTTACATTGACTGTAAGTAATTCCTTATACACCCCTTTCATATATTGAGCGTTCCTAAACATTATTTTACCGCTCATCTTATTATAATTTTTATTATTAATTTAGTCACCATACCCATTCATCAATACCTATTCCCCCTTTTTTACTTAATATATCCACTGTATTATTTATTTTTATCCTATTATACTAATATCCTGCATTATCTTAAGTTATTATATGGTCCTTTACATACCCTTAGAGATACAGGTAGTGTGCATCATTGCACATTTCCTCTTAGGTTCATTGCCGATAATCTTTACTTACCCTCACTTTCTTTACTTCCGATTTTCTAAGTGCGGTGACATGCGCAGTCTTGTTTCCCCGCACTTAGTCTAAATTTCACTTCACTGCATCTCAATACCAACCACGCAGGCGCACATTCTCCTGCGTGATTGGTGTATTCTCTTCTAATCTCTGTATGGCTGACTATGTTGTTCGTCATACACATCATGGCCGGACTGTGCCAACCTCTCTGATTGGTCCCTTATGAACCACGCCCACTGTCATGGCGGCCCGAGGGCTTAAGAGGGACGGACCCTCCACGCGCCGTTAGTTGCCCCATTTGAACCCCTGAAGACGCTGCGTATGCAGCGAAACATGTCGGGGGGGCTTCGCAATAACTTTTAACCTCAGAGTTTTTCACTGACTCAGATACAGACGCCACTTACCTGTATCACCCGGCGTTCTGCAGACGCCGTAGGAGACACAAAGATAGATAGATTATACTATATACTGATTGCATCTGACTGATGCAAAATCTATTTCTGTCAGTGAACTCTGGCTAAATTTTAAATTTGATTCTTTTTTGTCCAAACTATATTTAACCCCAACTAATAAAAGTTATGTTTTAAGATATACATATTATTATAGCCTGGCTGGAAATAAAGGCACTTTTCTCCTCTTTGCTTAACCGCAAATTTGTATTTTCTCTTGACATTTCAATGCCTGCCAGCCTGCTGGGTCTCTTCTCACTTATTACCGGCTACAAAAGAGCATTATGTCACTAAGTTAACTTGTTTTTACTTTTTATTTTTGCCTTTTATAGTTTAGATGGTTGTATTCCAGGTATGTTATGTACTTTATATTAGCTCAGCGATTCAGAGTATCTGTTATTGCTGGTTTTTGGCGTGGGTCTGTTTCCACTGTGCAAGATGCTTTTGTTGGGCGGCTCCACACATCTCTACAGCACCTAATTACCTTCCCTAACTATGGTACTGCATATATCCTCTATTAATGCTAGAGGACTGAATAGTCCTTTTAAATGTAGTCTCTTATAGATAGAGGCTAGGGCCCTTAAATGTGATGTACTTTTGGTGCAAGAAACACACTTCCATTCGGACAAGACTCCCAAATTTTCTAATAAGCACTTTCCTCATATTTTTACCTCTTCATGCTCAGCTAAGCGTAAGGGGGTTATGATTGCCATCAAGTCCTCAGTTGTCTTCGATTTGAAGTCTCTCATTCAGGACCCTTAGGTCAGATATTTGGGTCTTGTGTGTGAAATTAATAATGTGCTCTATACATTTGTTAATGTTTACTTTCCGAACAAACATCATCATTATTTTTGCTCCCGGTTAACTAAGATTATGTCTTTTGCCCAAGGTTTTCTAGTTTTAAGTGGTGATTTTAATTCCATCGGTGATCCCAATATGGATACCACAAATAAAATTAGACTCTGCACCATTGTCCCCAGTCCTTTTGGAAGAGGGCCTGTATGATATGTGGAGGTGCCAGCACGGGGTAGAGCGGGACTATACATATTTTTCGCAATCTCACCTTTTATTCCAGAATGGATTTATTTTTGGTGGATAGTAGAGCGCTTGTTCAATCCAAATCTCCTAGTATAGGATTCATTCTCTCTCTCTCTCTCATTATTTTTCTATTAACCTAGACTCTGTCTTCTATCCTCATGTTCTCTGGAATGCTCATAAAGCATTTATGAGAGGTTTACTTATTAAAGCTTGTTCTCGGGTTAGGCGGAAACGGGAGGCTGAGATAGTTGAAACTACGCATAAAATTGCTAAATTGGATGTTAGGAGGTTGAGGTCCTTGCGCTTAAAATGACAGACATTATTAGCTTCGCAACATGATATTTTTATTAAACGTATGCAAGTACAAACATATGTCCATAATAATAGAGCTGGAGCACTATTGGCGAAGAAATTGAAACAGACAACCCTATGTTCCAGTTAAGCCTTTTTATTGGATGCGAAGGGTGAAAAGATAGTTGATCCCAGACGGATTGCTGCACAGTTTAGGCAATACTATAGCTCTCTTTATAATATAAAAGGAGATGCCTCGAACTTTCAGCCCTCTGCCTCTGATATAAATGGTTTTTTGGACTCCTTGTCGCTACCGCAGGTATCTCCGTCTCAGCTTCAAGCCCTATCTGACCCCTTTATTTACCCTGGCTGAGATCTTCAAGGCCATCTCTGCTTTAGAACACTTTAAGGCTCCTGGACCTGATGGATTCACAAATAACTATTACCAATGTTACGCCTCTATATTAGCTCCACATTTACTCAAGGTCTTTAACCCCTTAAGGCCCGAAACATTTGATTTTTCATTTTCATTTTTCACGTCCCGCATTCCAAGAGCCATAATGTCTTTATTTTTCCATCAATAGAGCGGTGTGAGGGCTTATATTTTGCGGGAGGAGTTGTAGTTTCTATTGCTAGCATTTAAAGTACCATAGAATGTACTCTGAAACTGGAAAAAAATTTGCGTACTGAAATTGGGAAAAACTGATTACTCCATTATTTTTTGGGTTCCGTTTTTACGTCTTTCACCGTGTGGTAAAAACAACAACTTAACTTTATTCTGTGGCTCAATAGGATTACGGTGATATACATTTTTTTGTATTTTACTACTTTAAAAAAAAAACTAAAAAAAACTTTTAAAAAAAATAATAGTTTTGTTTTACCACATTCTGAGAGCTGTAACTTTTGTTATTTTTCCGTGCATTGAGCAGTGTGAGGGCTTATTTTTTGCAGGACGAGCTGTAGTTTTTATTGGCACCATTTGTTAGTACATATGACATTTTGATCACTTTTTATTACATTTATTACATTTGGAGCCAAGGTTACAAAAAAACTGAGATTTTGGCTGTTTACAATTTTTATTTTTTTACAGCCTTCACTGTGCGCATTAAATAACACTATATTGTAATAGTTCAGACTTTTACGGACGCAGCGATACCAAATTTTGTTTAAAGTAATGTCAAAAAATAAAACCAGTAGTGGGAAAAATGGGAAAAGGTTTTTTTTTTTTAACTTTTTTTTTTTTTTTGCACTACTAAAAACTTTATATCACTTATTTTTACACATTTTATTAGTCCCCCTAGGGGACTTGAATCACCGATTGTTAGATCGCTGGTACAATATACTGCAATACTAATGCATTGCAGTATATCATAATTTTTACAGGCATCTGTTAAGCCCTGCCACAGGAAGGGCTTAACAAAGGCAGAGTGAAGGCAGCCCTGGGGGCCTTCATTAGGCCCCTGTCTGCCATAGTCACCCCCCGATCTCGTTGCGTGGGGGGGCGATGATCTGTCGGAGGTGGCCCCCCCTCTTTAACACCTCAGATGATGCGGTCGCAATTGACGGCAGCATTTGAGGGGTTAAACAGCCGACGCCCACATCATATGGAGCACGCTCCAAACACCACCCCCCCCCCCCCGTACCAGGACGTACCGGTGCGCTAAGGGGTTAATAAAGCGGCATCTGAAGGCTCATTTCCCACAGAAATGTTGTCTGCTACAATTGTTACTATCCCGAAGCCTGGGAAGGAGCCCACTAACCCGGCGAATTTTTGTCCGATATCATTATTTAATTCGGATATAAAAATGTATGCGAAAATACTGGTCTGATAGACTATCATATTATCCCATATTTAGTCCAGTCTGATCAGGTGGGGTCTGTGTCTGGTCGTCAGGCTCCAGACGGCACGAGGAGGTTTATTGACCTCGTTCAGTGGGTGGAGGACTCTGACACCTCCTCTGCTTCTGACTTTGGATGCGGAGAAGGCGTTTGATGGGGTATACTGGGGTTATCTTACTCACATTTTGTCACGCTTTGGTTTGAGGGGTCTTATTGGATCCCCCCATTTTAGAATTATATTCAAACCCCTCAGTTAAGGTCTTGACCTCTGGTTTCCTTTCAGATTCTTTTACTATTAGTAATGGCACTTTCTCCACTTATTTTTGCTTTGGTGATGAGCCCTTGGCGGAGACCAATAGGAACAACTCTAAGATTAAGGGCATTTTGGTGGGCTCCTCGGTCCATAAAATCGGCCTTTACGCGGATTATGTTCTTATTTCTATTACTGACCCAATTGTGTCCTTACCAGCGTTACAGGACTCCTTGGTTGAGTTGAGTTTGGAAAGGTTTCTTATTACTCAGTTAATGCTTCCCAATCCCAGATATTGAACTTGGGGGGTTGACCTTCAGACTAGGGCTTTGTTGACATCTCAGTTTCCATACAAATGGCAAGAGGACCGCATTATGTATTTGGGGGTGTATATAACTAGTCCCAGCTCTGCACTCTTCTCTATAAATTATACACCCTTGTTAGCTAAAGTTTCTAAAATGCTGGAGGGGTTTTCTAAGCCTATGATCTCGTGGGCGGGTAGAGTGGCTGTGGAGAAGATGGTTTTACCAATCGTGCTGTATTTATTTCGTACTGTTGTAATTCCTGTGCCCAATACTTATCTTCTCAACTTACAAAAGATTCTCATTAATTTTATTTGGGCAGGGCGAAAACCCAGAATTTGGTTTTCCACTATGACAAGGCACTGGTCTTGTGGGGGAATGGGAGTCACGGATGTCAAGAAATATTACCATTCCACTATTCTTGTTCACCTTAAAGCACTGGTGGAGTGATCATAGATGGGTGGAGATTGAGAAGGCCGCTGTAGAAAGGACCCTTGATTTCTCTTTTGTCAATTGGTAGATCCACACAGCTTGAAGTATAGTTACATAGTTACATAGTTTGTACGGTTGAAAAAAGACACATGTCCATCAAGTTCAACCAAGGGAAGGGAAGGGGGAAGTAAAAAATTTCTACACATAGCAGTTAATATTTTTTTGTTCTAGGAAATTATCTAAGCCTTTTTTAAAGCCATCTACTGTCCCTGCTGTGACCAGCTCCTGCGGTAGGCTATTCCATAGATTCACAGTTCTCACAGTAAAGAAGGCTTGTCGCCTCTGCAGGTTGAACCTTTTTTTCTCCAGACGGAGGGAGTGCCCCCTTGTTTTTTGAGGGGGTTTTACATGGAACAGGATTTCACCATATTTTTTGTATGCGCCATTCATATATTTATATAAGTTAATCATGTCCCCCCTTAGTCGTCTTTTCTCAAGGCTAAATAGTTTTAGTTCTGTTAATCTTTCCTCATAACTTAGATTCTCCATGCCCCTTATTAGCTTCGTTGCTCTTTGTATTTTTTCCAACTCCAGGGCATCCTTTCTATGAACTGGAGCCCAGAACTGGACTGCATATTCTAGATGAGGCCTCACTAATGCTTTGTAAAGTGGTAATATTACCTCCCTGTCCCGCGAGTCCATGCCTCTTTTGATACACGACAATATTTTGCTGGCCTTTGAAGCAGCTGATTGACACTGCATGCTGAAATTTAGTTTATGATTTACAAGTACACCCAGATCCTTCTCAACAATTGACTCCCCCAGTGTAGCTCCCCCTAGGACATATGATGCATGCAGGTTGTTGGTACCCAGATGCATAACTTTACATTTATCTACATTAAACTTAATTTGCCAAGTGGACGCCCAAACACTTAGTTTGTTTAAATCTGCCTGCAATTCACAAACATCTTCCATAGTCTGAACTATATTACATAGCTTGGTGTCATCTGCAAAAATAGAAATAGTGCTATTAATCCCATCCTCTATATCATTAATAAATAAGTTGAATAATAGTGGTCCCAGCACTGAACCCTGGGGTACACCACTTATAACTGGGGACCATTCAGAGTAGGAATCATTGACCACAACTCTCTGGATACGGTCCTTGAGCCAATTCTCAATCCAATTACAAACTATACTTTCTAAACCTATAGTCCTTAATTTACCCATTAGATGTCTATGAGGGACAGTGTCAAATGCCTTTGCAAAGTCCAAAAACACTATATCCACAGCGGCCCCTCGGTCTAGACTTCTGCTTACCTCTTCATAAAAACAAATCAGGTTGGTTTGACAGCTTCTGTCCTTTGTAAAACCATGCTGGCTGTCACTTATAATACTATTTATTGTCACATAATTCTGTATATAGTCCCTCAATAGTCCCTCAATAGCCCCTCAAATCTGTCAGCATTTCCTCAATTACTGCCTCAATGTCTTCATGGAGATTTCTGGTGGCTTCCACGCCCTTATCTGAGTGTAGGGCCCTGAAACTATTACCGCTAGGTTACATTTCCACGGTTTTGTCTGACCGTAATATTCAGAATTGGGATCAGCTGGATTGAGCACAATAGGTTCCCTTTAGGACTCCACAATTTTATCCTCCTTCCAATCTTTGGTTCTCAAATACGGAATTCCTCAAAAGGGATTTTTATAAATATATACAAATTCGTCATATCTTACACTCTTTACCATTAATGATATTTTCAATATGTAAGGATGCTGTAAAGGATCTGCCAGGCACAGCTTCGGGGTTAACTCCCAGAACTAATCAGTCAGCACCTGAGAATACATCCCTGAGACTGACTCCTGCTTCCACCATTCAGGCTGGCAGGCTTAGGAGTGGGAGAGCCTATCGTAACCTGGCCAGACTCGGCTAGCTCCCGCCCTCGGTCTATTTAAGCCTGCACTTCCTGTCCCTCGGTGCTTGTGATTCTTTCCTTGTGGTTTCCTGGCCCAGCTACAGCTCCTGCTATTTTTGATCCTGCTCCATACAGACCCTGGCTTACCGACTACTCTTCTGCTTTTCGTTTTGTACCTCGCACACTCCTGGCTTGACTCGGCTCGTTCACCACTCTGGTTGCTCACGGTGTTGCCGTGGGCAACGGCCCCTTTTCCTTGCTTGTGTTCCTTTTGTATGTTTGTCGTGCACTTACTGAGCGCAGGGACCGCCGCCCAGTTGTACCCCGTCGCCTAGGGCGGGTCGTTGCAAGTAGGCAGGGACAGAGTGGCGGGTAGATTAGGGCTCACTTGTCCATCTCCCTACCCCCTGCCATTACAGATGCACTCTTAAATTAGCGCTGTATTGGTGCTGTAGAGGTTCGGGCTGGAAACCCACAATGAAGATCCAAAGAATAACCTGAAAGCACTCCAATGATCCTTTAGGAATGGTTTTTCAAAATAATTTTATTATGTATATTTCTTGAAATCGTCATATAAGTTTGAAGCGATTTTTGTTTAACGTTTCGACCTAACCTAGGTCTTTATTATTTTTATTTATAGCGATTGTGATAATCATATAATGTATGCGTCATATACAGTAACATAACAAAACACAGTAGATCACTGAAAATGACGAAAATAACGTAAAATACAAAATCCATATCTAGAAATGGTATAGGATATGCAAAGCGAACATTATCGATAATAAACATACATACAACTCTATAATATGTCATATAAAGTTAAAGTAATAATGCAATACGTCCACCTCCAAGTATTATAACAATACATATGTCATTATGGGTAGGAATCTATATGACACGCAATGTGTTAATGCGATCGCTTAATGATGAAAATAGATGAAATGGGACTTCCTCCAAAGTAATGAAGGTAACGAGGCACTCAAGAGAACATTAAGTCATGATGGTAGGTAATCAAAGAAAATAGTTATATAATAAGGGGAATAGCTACGATGTCCCCTCCGACCATACCATAAAAACCGGTAATTGAATGCTGTGCACAGAGTAAAGCAAATAGAAAAAAGAAAAAAAGGATACCATTGAAATGAATCTAAGAGTAAGCTTACCTGTTGGCAGTGTAAATGTAATATCGTAACGGCGTCTACCAGACGCTCTAATCCCGATTACGGTCTGTGATTCATGTCCCCGAGGAGATGTTTAAATATAGCGCGCCAACACCGGATATCCGGCGCGTGGAACGCACACGGCATCCGGCGCAGGCGCACTACACACAGCAACGCTGTGTTTGGAACGCAAGCGGAAACTAGTCAAGGTATCGCTATGGACGTAATCCCGAGTTTAAACAAGAAAGGATCGGTAATGCTAATGAGGCATGTAATAAAGATTTATCGATTAGATTCAATATGGTTAGTATAATGCTAATGATCAAGTGTAAGGGAAACTATTTTTTTTAATATTTTATTAAATATAGACTAAAGAAAGGAGACTAAAAAAATAATACAATAATAAAGTGAATGATATATGGGTCGTTTCCGTAAATTTTACATGTGAATTAATGTAACCTAATGTATATGTAAGGAAAAGAGGGGGGGGGGGGGAGGAAGAAAAAGAGCATCCTTTTATAAAGAATCATACATGTGAAAAAGTAATCCTCATATGACAGATTTTGCTAATCCAGTGATGATGTGCTCGAAAAGATCACCTAACATTCGTGATCGCCTCATTAGAGCCGATATTGGCAGTTTCACAAAGGTCCCTAGACAAACCTTTCTTCAAACCAAACGCAATGGCACCTTTCCTTGCTTGCATTGTGCATGTTGTTCTAACATTAAGGGTGATAAGATTCAACACCCACACTATAACAAGACTTTTCCGGTAAAAGGTTATTTTACGTGCGAATCCAATTTTGTGGTTTATCTCATCAAATGTCCATGTGGTCTTGTTTATGTAGGCGAGACCACACAACACATTAGGGATCGATTGTCTAGTCATAAATCCACCATACGATGCAAAAAAATTTGGTTACCCCTTCCTGACCATTTTGAGAAATTCAACCACAATCTTTCTCAATTAAAGTTCCAGATTATCGAGCAGGTACACAGACCCAGAAGGGGAGGCAACCATGTTAAATTATTAAAAATGAGAGAATCATATTGGATACATACACTCAAGACTCTTGCACCTAAAGGTCTTTTTTTTTTTTAAATATCCTTTTTATTGTCAGTTTTCACATTTTCTTACAAACATTTCACGTAAGAGTTACATCATGAGTGCGCAGCACTCAACTGTCATGGGATTAACTTTTAAATTAAATTCAACATAACATATAAACACACCAACATAGAAACATGGCATAATTGTCGATCTTCAGATGGACCAAACAAACATGACTCCCCCAACTCCAACACCACCTAGATCATCAATGAGTTTCCACTCATCCTCTCTCCCCCAGCTGGTTCACAGTTGCATCCTCCCTAAAACGCCTGCCAAGAGCTGTGTGCAGTACCACTTTGTGTACTGGAAAGGCCTAACAATTTCCGCTATTTCGGCTGTTGTACATTGCGTTTCTATAAATACTTGCCACTTATCAAATAGCTTCTTAGTTCCCGTTTCCTTCCGCCTTTCCACCTCCACCCTCTCAAGAACCAATAACTGTTTCAGCCGTGACACAATCAATTCTAACCCCGGCGTGTCTGCCTCTAACCAGTGACTCAGGAGGCATCTCAAAGCTACCAGTAAAATCGTGTGCACCAACACGGGAGGTGATCTTACTCCTCGAGCACCCTCTTCCTCTGGCGGCCGCGCCTGATGGAATAGTAGCGCTTGAGGCGTCATTGGGAGATTCGTTTTCCAATGGTCCTTAATATATTTCTGTACCATCCCCCAAAATAGTTTCGTATGTACACACCCCCACACTCCATGCCACAAATTCGTCAGTGGTGTATTGCACTTGGGACAACTTGTAATGCGATCAGGGAAAGATTGTGAGGGCAAGATATTAAAGCCATATATAGCTGTATGCATCAACTTGAAATAGGTTTCCCTCCAGCTCTCATTTATCACACTCTTCCGTACCTTCTCCCAACCCCCCAGTATGGTCTCTCCTATATCTGGATCCTGAGTCCACCGTTCCCAGCTTTTAAAACTAATCCTTAATTGCGGACGAACAAAACCCTCTCTCAATGCTCTATACATTCCTGAAATGGTCGCCCGCCCAGTTGTTGGACCTATGACCTCATCCAGAGTGTGCGAGGTAGCTTCCTTACTCAAATCCCTGAGCCTGGAGGTACAAAATGTTCGTACCTGAAGTACTTGCAAAAAATGGACTCTATCTACTATGGGTCTGAGTTTAGCGGTGATTTCCTCCCCAGTTAACCACCTCTTTTCCTCTGTATGCATAAGATCCCCTGCGCTACCAATGCCTACCCTCCCCCATGAGGCAATTCCGTCCCCCTTGTCCATTCCCGGTAAAAACTCCGGATGACCGCTCAACGGCATATACTTCGATACCAGGTGGGGTAACCCAAACTGCTTACGTACCACTTTCCAAGCTAGAACTGTATCTCTCAATACAATGGAGGTTTTGAGACGGCACGGAAGAGAAGCGATTCTACAATGTAACAAAGCTTTTAGGTTCCAGGGTGAGGCATACTCCCCTTCCAGATCTAAATTGGAATAATTGCTTGTTTCATGAAGCCAATCTACTACATGACGCATAAGACAGACCACGTTATAACCCCTGACATTCGGAAAGTTCACACCCCCTTCTTGTTTACCCATCATGAACTTGGTGAGTGCTATGCGCGGCCTTTTTCCTGCCCATATAAATTTAGTGAATGAAGCCGTCAATTTCGAGACATCCACATGCTTCAATAAGAGAGGTAGCGTTTGAAAGGGGTATAGCAATCTAGGAAAACTAACCATCTTGATCAGATGACATCTTCCCAAGAGGGACAACGGCAATTGGCCCCATCTAGTGAGTTCCGCTTGTATTTTTTTAATTAACGGGGGATAATTTAAGCCATACAGAGTGTCTGGTACCCTCCCTATTTTGATACCCAGATAGGTAATGCAGTGTTCCACCGGTGATATCCCGCAACCCAAGGATTGCCAAAAGGTCTTTGGCAATGGCCTGCCCAACTCCAGCAGTTCGCTCTTAGCTATATTGACTTTGTATCCCGAGCATTGCCCAAATTCCTGCAAAAATTGAAAAACCTTCCCTAAATGCTCCTGAGGGTTTGACATAAAAAGTATGACATCATCAGCGAACAGGGCTAATTTCACTGCACAAGATCCCACTTGAATGCCTCTGAACATATCCGATTCCTCCAAGAATCTGGCCATAGGTTCCAGTGCTAGATTGAATAGCAGGGGCGACAAGGGGCAACCCTGTCGTGTTCCTTTATGTAATTGGAAGGGATCTGATAGGAACCCCGAGGTGTGAACGCGTGCTTGCGGGCTAGCGTAGACTCCCTTCAGGAAGACCCGGAAATCTCCCTGAATGTTCATTTTGTCTAGCACCATCCCCAGCCATTCCCATTGTATGTTATCAAAGGCTTTCTCTGCGTCTAGCGCTAAAAGTGCCGGCCTGGTACCTGGCTGGGGATCGTGCCTGACTGTTTCTAGCACCGTCAATACCTTGCGTAAATTTGTCACTGCAGCCCTGCCCTTTACAAAGCCTACCTGAGATTTTCCCACCAGTATGGGTAGATACATAGCCAGTCGATTGGCCAAAATTTTTGTGAGCAATTTCTGATCTTGATCTATCAGCGAGATGGGGCGGTACGACCCCGGGTCAAGAGGATTCTTCCCCTTCTTGGGTAACACCTTTATATGCGCTACCTTGGCCTCTGCTGGTAAAACTCCCGTTCCTAGTAAAGTATTATAATATGCCACCAAGGTAGGGCTGATTTCTTCTCTCAGAGATTTGAAAAACTCCCCTGTGAATCCATCCGGACCCGGGGCCTTTCCGTCAGATAATGTTTTAATGGCGCTCCAAACTTCCTCTAGTGTAATCTCCGCGCTCAAATGACCATTCTGCTCCTGGGTGAGCCCTGGCAACTTCACCTTCTCCAAAAATTCCCTCCCTTTTTGGAGATCTATGGGTGTTTCTGAGTAAAGGGCTTGGTAATATTTACTTAATATGGTGTTGATTTTTTTTGGGTCCGAGGTAGGAATTCCGTTTGATTCTTTAAGTGTTGAAATATGTGCCGGTGCATACCTCCCCTTTGCTAACCGCGCTAATAATTTGCCCGCCTTATTGCCGAAACGCATTAAATCAGCATCAAATTGGGACCGGTAAATACGCTCTCTTTTGTCTAACCATTGATCAAACTGTCGCTTGGCCTCCTTGCATTCCTCCCCCAATAGCATTGATGGTGAATGTAGGAATGCTGTGTACGCACGCCGTAATCTGTCGCTCGCTGCCTTGTATCCTTCGGTCGTCTTACGTTTAAGATTAGACATATACTGCATGATTTTCCCTCTTATTACCGCCTTGGCTGTACGCCAATACAATGACGGTTCCGAGCGATGCGCTACATTATCCCCATCGAATTCCATCCACCACCCCTTAAGCTTCTGTGTAAAGCCCTCATCCTTTGCCAGAAAAGCGGGAAACCTCCAGATAAAATCCGTTCCTCTAGCTACTGTGTCAGCCAATGTAATGGTAACCGGAGCATGGTCCGAAATAACTAAATCTTCAATTGCCGCTTCACGTAAACGTCGCGCCATTACGTCACTAACTAACAAATAATCAATACGCGACCATGACTGATGAACATGAGAGAAATGTGTATATTCCCGCGCATCTGGGTGTAGACTCCTCCACGCATCTATTAGGGCCGTGTGTCTTAAAAAGTCGGGCAAGATCTTATCTCTATTTCTCTGCAAACTAGTCCCTGCGCTCCTATCCTCCTTTGAAGACCTTACAGTGTTAAGGTCTCCCCCTAAAATCAAAAACCTAGTGCGATCCTGCTGGAGTTGGGTTTCCAAGCGACCAAAAAAACCAGTGTTAACCGTATTTGGGCCATACACATTATGAATACTGATGGTTTCCCCTGCATGCTCCATCACTAGATGGATCCAACGGCCCTCGTCATCCCGCTCCTGGGACACCAGTGTAAACGCAAAGTTTTTATGTACCAGAATTATAACTCCCGCCTTACCCTCCCTTGCCGACGAGCCAAAAACCTGACCCACCCAGAACTTTTGCAAATACTTAAACTCCGGCTCGGTTAGGTGAGTTTCCTGCAATAGGGCCACATCAGGATGCAATCGTTTCATGTGCCTTAAAAGTTTGGTCCGTTTCTGTGGGGATCTCAGCCCTTTAACGTTCCAAGAAACTATTTTCATGTTATTGGACCGTGTTTAAGATGAGCTAAAGTGTCTAAAAGTCGTGTGGAGTCCGGGGAGTCAGATCCGTCTTTTCTCAAGAGCCATGTACAAACATTAACATTAACATCATAACCAAACCCTGGCTTGTAAGCCATAACCAACAAGGCCAACCATCCCTTACCTAACAAAATCATAAAATCACCTGCGGCAAGGGTTAGCATTCCCTTAATACCCACTGGTGTATGTGACTTCACTTTTTTCTGTTATGCCAGAACGCGCCCCTCCCTCCCCCTCCCCCCCAGCCTGCCTATATGGCTCCTTCCATGAGGAAGTAACACCTGCCTTTGCCCCCTCAGTACCTCTTTGTCGCCTGCGCACCCTTATGTACATTCCCTTATCATTACTTTAACAGCCTAGAGTCCGTTAGGATTGCATCCTCACATTTCCCTATGAACCTTGCTTCGCTTCAAGGTTTCCCTACCTCCGTGCCCCCTATCTCCTACCACAATTTTCCTCAGTCTGCCATTGTAACAGATAACACTAATCCCTTGCGTGGGGGAGGCATTGTATAACTCCCGTTCAATCCCGCCCACCAGGGACAATCTCAGATCTTGATCTAACTCCCTCACAAATATCTTGCAGTGAAAAAGCAGGGAAATATCAGAATGCATATACTTCAACCTTGATAACATTGTAGCATTGTAACAATAGGTCAACTATTGACCGGTACATAGTGCTGTATAAGACCGCAAAATATCCCCCTCAATAACTTTCAGATTATCTGTAAACTTATCTGTATCTGGTCGGAATCTGCAATTGGTCTACAGCGTCCACAAAATCATCATCACAACAGCTTAAATAAAATGCGCCAAAAAGGACTTCGTCCGTCAATCAGGAGACGTGGATCGGGTGCGGTCCCGTGTTCGCCTCTGCGGCTTCGGAGAGTCCCCTCTATTTCCGGCTCGACCCCCCCGAGATCTTCCAGGTGTAGGCATTAAGGCTTCTGCCCAAGTACGCTCCATATTTAGCCGGTTCCTTTTGTCTTCTCTTGACTTGCGCTGCGGACTATGTACTGGACTGTGACGCTCCTCTTGCTGTGATCTGTTCCCACAAAGCTCCGCAAGTGCGTCCTCCGCTTCCTGTGGAGTGGTGAAAACCTTGTTCCGCCCGTTCTCTTGAAACACCCGCAGGATGGCTGGGTACTGCAGGCTAAAACGTATTCTCGCTTGGAACAGCGCGGTGCAGATCTTGCTGAAAGCCCGCCTTCGTTTTGCAACCTCCGCCGAGAAATCCTCAAATAGTAGCACTTTCATGCCCATTATTTCCAAAGGACGCGATCTGCTGCGGAAAGCTTTCATGAGTGCCACCTTGTCATTGTAATCCAACAGTTTGAAGATCACTTGTCTGGGACGATGTGAATTGTGGTCAGCTGTTGCTGGGAGGTTTCTGGGGTCCGGCCCCACTCTATGCACCCTCTCCACCCGGCATGGACGGGGGAGACCTAAGGCTTCCGGCAATGTCCTCTCACACACTCGTTGCAAATCAGCAGATATCACCGCTTCTTTCAGCCCCACCAGTCGCAGGTTGCTCCTCCTGGAGCGGTTTTCCAGATCCTCCACCTTGTCCCCCAACTGCGCAGTAACAGACAGCACCCCTTTGAGTTTGGATTGCAGGCGTTCATTTTCATCCTCCAGCAGCGTCATACGCTGTTCTAACTCATCAGCTCTGATATTGACTTGTGCCAGCTCCGCATGCACGCGGTTTAGAGAATCTTGCACCGTTTTTTCCAGCGCCTTTTGCAGGTCTGGCGCTATCTATTTGGCTACTTCACGGGCCAGGGTTACATAGTCAATGGCTACTGGGAGAGCGGACAGTACATGCTCTGCCGGGCTTGAAAGCTGGGACTGATGGTGCTGCAGCTCATCTTCCTGTGTGTATAGCAGGGTCGCAGTGGCGGGAAGCGCCGCCATCTTACCTCCCTTTACCACGGCCGCGGCTGATTCCTCCATGGCTGGCTTCTGCGCGCTTCTGAGGAGGTACCTGTCCATACAGGCACCACCGATGATGTTGCCGTGTGCAAGGCTGGTGACTTCCCCGCTGATTATCGTCGCCGTAGCGACTATTGCGAGCTTACAGGCTGGACGGGAGCGGGAGCTCAGTCACTCGCGTCCTGCATCCCCAGCGCCGGAACCGGAAGTCTCTAAAGGTCTTAATAGGGAATATGATCTTCTTTTCTGAACATTGTATGTATTCCTGTTTAATTTTCGGGATTTCTGTATATAACATTTGTATTCAATTTTTTTCAGGCACGCTAGGAAAACATGAGATCGATTAGATGACCAGTTACAGGTACCATAAAACCGGTTCACTTTTCTCACTTTCCTTACTTTTTCACATGTATGATTCTTTATAAAAGGATGCTCTTTTTCTTCCTTTCCCCCCCCCCCTCTTTTCCTTACATATACATTAGGTTACATTAATTCACCTGTAAAATTTACGGAAACGACCCATATATCATTCACTTTATTATTGTATTATTTTTTTAGTCTCCTTTCTTTAGTCTATATTTAATAAAATATTTAAAAAAATATTTTCCCTTACACTTGATCATTAGCATTATACTAACCATATTGAATCTAATCGATAAATCTTTATTACATGCCTCATGAGGACCATAAGATCTATATTTATTAATATGATTTCATAATATTATTATAAACGACAGATCATACTTAGTTCATTCATTAGGGATACTCTTTACTCCTGGAATTGAGTAGTTACTTACCAATACAGTAAGATTATCTTAGCATTACCGATCCTTTCTTGTTTAAACTCGGGATTACGTCCATAGCGATACCTTGACTAGTTTCCGCTTGCGTTCCAAACACAGCGTTGCTGTGTGTAGTGCGCCTGCGCCGGATGCCGTGTGCGTTCCACGCGCCGGATATCCGGTGTTGGCGCGCTATATTTAAACATCTCCTCGGGGACATGAATCACAGACCGTAATCGGGATTAGAGCGTCTGGTAGACGCCGTTACGATATTACATTTACACTGCCAACAGGTAAGCTTACTCTTAGATTCATTTCAATGGTATCCTTTTTTTCTTTTTTCTATTTGCTTTACTCTGTGCACAGCATTCAATTACCGGTTTTTATGGTATGGTCGGAGGGGACATCGTAGCTATTCCCCTTATTATATAACTATTTTCTTTGATTACCTACCATCATGACTTAATGTTCTCTTGAGTGCCTCGTTACCTTCATTACTTTGGAGGAAGTCCCATTTCATCTATTTTCATCATTAAGCGATAGCATTAACACATTGCGTGTCATATAGATTCCTACCCATAATGACATATGTATTGTTATAATACTTGGAGGTGGACGTATTGCATTATTACTTTAACTTTATATGACATATTATAGAGTTGTATGTATGTTTATTATCGATAATGTTCGCTTTGCATATCCTATACCATTTCTAGATATGGATTTTGTATTTTACGTTATTTTCGTCATTTTCAGTGATCTACTGTGTTTTGTTATGTTACTGTATATGATGCATACATTATATGATTATTATTTTTATTTATAGCGATTGTGATAAAGACCTAGGTTAGGTCGAAATGTTAAACAAAAATCGCTTCAAACTTATATGACGATTTCAAGAAATATACATAATAAAATTATTTTGAAAAACCATTCCTAAAGGATCATTGGAGTGCTTTCAGGTTATTCTTTGACTCTTTACCATTAGACACGCCATGTTTTCCATCCAATGCACATCGGTTTTTTAAACACTGAGAATCAAAGGCTCAGGGGAATCTCTGTTCTACTCAGGTTTTAGTTGTACAATGTCACTGTCAAAACCTAGTTACTTCCTGAAATGGGAATCCAATTTGGATCAAGTTATTCCACTTTGGGATTGGTACACGGCTATCCATTTCGTTAGGAAGATTTCCAAAGGTGCTAGCCACTGGGAAACTGCACATAAAATTATATTAATATGGTATAGAACATCTTCCCAGATTGCTAAAATTAGTCATATTCTCCTCTTTGTTGGTGCGAACGTGGTCTTCCAGATAATTATATGCATGTGTGGTGGAATTGCCCATTGGTGTTTAATTTTTGGAAGGCTGTGTTTACCTTTAGGCTGGGTTCACACGAGCATGTTACGTCCGTAAAGGACGGAACGTATGCAAGCTGCAAGTCCCGGACCGAACACACTGCAGGGAGCCGGGCTCCTAGCATCATAGTTATGTACGATGCTAGGAGTCCCTGCCTCTCCGTGGAACTACTGTCCCGTACTGAAAACATGATTACAGTACGGGACAGTTGTCCTGCAGCGAGGCAGGGACTCCTAGCGTCGTACATAACTATGATGCTAGGAGCCCGGCTCCCTGCAGTGTGTTCGGTCCGGGACTTGCGGCCAAAATATGTTCCGTCCTTTACGGACGTAACATGCTCGTGTGAACCCAGCCTTATTAGCTCTATAACATCTACCAAGATTTCTCCCTCCCCGACTTTAGCACTGTGTTTTATTGGATCAGATATCCCCGCAGCAATCAGACATGTAGTGGGACATATTATTCTGGCTGCCAGACTGATGATTGCTAGGTCATGGAAATCTCCTGTCCCTTTAAGGGTATGTTCACACGATGAGAGGCATTTACGTGTGAAAAGACAGACTGTTTACAGCTGCCTCGTTTCACACGTAAATGCTCCTCCTCGTAATTTACGAGGCGTCTGAGACACTCTGAGACGCTCGTATATCTTGAGCTGTGCTTCATTGAGTCCAATGAAGAACGGCTCAAATTACGTGGCAAAGAAGTGCCCTGCACTTCTTTGCCGAGGCAGTCCATTTACGCGTCGTCGTTTGACAGCTGTCAAACGACGACGCATAAATTACAGGTTGTCTGCACAGTACGTCAGCAAACCCGTTCAAATGAATGGGCAGATGTTTGCCGACGTATAGCAGCCCTATTTTCAGACGTAAAACGAGGCATAATACGCCTCGTTTACGTCCGAAAATAGGTCGTGTGAACCCAGCCTAACTGTGGTGGAACTGGTTAATTTGGTAAAGTTTGATTTTTCTATGGAAAAAATGGTAGCAGTGCGTCTCAATCTAGTTAAAAAATGTTCAGTAAAGTGGTCTCTTTGGTGTGCTTATTTGACGTCCGGGTCTTCCCCCTCTTGATCTGCCAATTTGGTTTAAAATGTTTATTGTATTCATGTATCAACACGGTTTCTAATTTGCGTGGTGGGGAATATAACCTTTATTAACATATCTCAACTTTCTCTAATACTTATAATTGCTTACATACTAGCTTTCATTCTTGGAATACGGTTGCGATGTTATAGTTGTCTTACAATAGTATGTCAGTGTGCTGCATCGTATACGGTGTAATCTTTGCTCGGCCATGTTGGCCTCACTGTTTAACATGTTTTATAAAATTCTTAATAAAGATTAACATTTAAAAAAAAAAATAAAAAATAAGTGTAAAAATAAAAAAGTTTCAAGTAATAAAATAAAACACAATTGGCCCTTTTTCCCTTATCAAGTCATTTATTATTGAAGACAAATAATAAACCATACATATTTGGTATCGCCGCGTCCATAACAACCTGAATTATAAAAATATTATGTTATTTGTACCGCTCAGTGAACGTCATAAAAAAAACAACCTAAAAAAATACTGCCAGAATTGCTGTTTTTTTGGTCACCGTTTTAAAAAAAATGTAAATAAAAAGTCGCATATAACCAAAAACGGTACCTATAAAAACTATAGCTCGTCTCACAAAAAACAAGCCCTCATACAGCTTCATTGACGAAAAAATTGAAACGTCATGGCTCTTCCAACACGATGACAGAAAAAAATATATTCTTTTTACAAAAGTAATTTTGTTGTGCAAAAAGTTGTAAAACATAAGAACGTTCTACAAATTTGGTATCACCGGAATCGTACTGACCCGCAGAATAAAGTTAACACGTAATTTAGGACGCATGGTGAACGCTATATATAAAAAAAAAATAAAAAAAATAACTATATCAGAATTGCTGTTTTTTGGTCACCTTGCCTACCAAAAAAAAAAAAAAAAACAAGTGATCATCAAGAAGTCGCATGTAGCCCACAATGGTACCAATAAGAACTACAGCTCATCCCGCAAAAAAAAAACAAAAAAAACAGCCCTCATACCACTACGTCTATGAAAAAATAAAATAAAAGTTAAGGCTCCAATAAGTCAGGAAAGAAAAATATGCAGTTGTGCAGGTCCGAGGGAAACATTTCTTCTGTTTCAAGAGGCAATTTATCAAGGCACTAAAATTAGGGAAACGGGGAGGGCCCAAACATATCTGCTGGAAGCGAGGGTGCCCGTATTATACCAGGACAATACTTTCCCAGCAAAATTCCCCAAACTGCAAAGGTGCCAAGTGTGGATCAAAAAGGGGATAAGAAGTGAAACCATTTATCAGTGAGACACTGGCCTGTGCATGAAGGATTGCTTCACAGCGTAACACACAACTATAGATTATTTTACCCCATTATTATACCACCTGACTATGCCCCTGATCAGGGCCAGCCTTAGGGGTGTGCGACCTGTGCCACTGCACAGGGCGCATCACTCCAGCAGGTGGAAGGGGGTGCTGCACTGGCTCCCTTCCCCTGCTTGTTTCAGAAGCGCCCGGGCCCAGCGACTCAGCAGCTTGCTTTCCGCCCGGGCGCTTCTTCACTCAGTGGCGGCTGCTACAGTGGTAGTGATGCCACTATAGCAGAGCAGGGAAGTATCTGCCTGCTCTGCTATCTACTAGCACCACTGTAGCTCCCTGTAGGAGCGGAATCCCTGTGTGGCCGGGAATTCCGCTCCTGGAGCGCTCTAATTGAGGTCTCTGACATCAGGGGCAACTCCTGAAACGGAATCCCTGTCCACAGCGTTGCCGATGATGTGATCGGGGATTCCACCCAAGGAGAAGCCAGTGACGTCACGGTCCATAAATGGATACAGACGACAGGGGCTTCTCCTGGAGTGGACTCCCCGGTCACAGCGTCGGCGACGCTGTGGACGGGGATTCCGCTTCAAGAGTTGCCCCTGATGTCACTTTCCATATATGGACAGAGACATCAAGCGGAGCACTCCAGGAGTGGACTCCCCGGCCACAGGGGGACGCCACTCCTTCAGAGAGCTACAGTGGTGCTATCTACAGAAAGGGGGCTTCTGAGCTCCAATTGAAATCAATAGGAGGCAGAAAATACCTGTGGCACCCGTTGGGAGTACCTTTTTGTCTGCTTCAACGGCTTAAAAAATAAAAAAGGTCATTCCTGAAGGAATTTTGAGGCAGATTTTTTATTCCTTACAAAAAATGCTGTGTGAATATACCCTAAGGGTGTAGTGCTTGTTTTTATCGTTTTCGGTCTGTCTCAAAACAATTTTTGGTAGGAGTGCCCGGAGGAAAGTTTATTTTTCCAGTAGTGCCTCGAGTCTCAAAAGGTTGGGAAACTCTGTACTAGGTTACAGGATCACGCCGGCCTAAACAAGGATCCAGTCGTGGAGCAGCTCAGTTTGTGTACAATTTTTTTTGGGGGGGGGCACTATCTACAAGGGGGAGGTGGGGGGCTGTATGGCATGATCTACAGGGAGGAGGTGGGGGTTTATGGCACTGTCTACAGGGAGGTTGTATGGCACAATCTACAAGGGCACTATCTACAAGGGTGGGGGTAGTGTGTGGCAGCCAGGGGAGGGGCATTATACTGTGTGGGGGCCACTAAGCGGACATTACTGTGTAGGGTTACTACAGGGGGCATAATAGTGGTGTGGGCAAAATTAGAGGACAAAATACTGTGTCCTTGAAGGGGTTAATATATTATTAATTATTATTATACTGTATGGGGGCACTAAAGGGGCATTATACTGTGTGGGGGCAATATATAGGCCATTATACTGTGGGGGATTGTACTTTTTTTATGGGGCATTTTTTTTTTATGATGGGGTGGGGCGCTGAAAGATAATTTTGCATGGGGCGCTATCTATCCTGTAACGACTATGGCCGCAGACAGTCATCCTGACTTACCCTCTGCAGGCCGCGGCCATGGACGAGTGAGTTCCCAGCGGCATCTGTCTCCTGAGAGACGCCGGCACTCACTTCCTGGTCCGGACACTGTCTCCCGCAGTGCGCACGCCTGGCCTTATAGGGCCAGTACGCGCACATTTGCAGAATACTGCAATCAGCCCAGAATGCTTCAGGACTATAAAAGGGGCTCTGCCCTGACGATCCTTGCCTGAGCGTTGTTGTGTTACCTTAAAGAGGCTCTGTCACCAGATTTTGCAACCCCTATCTGCTATTGCAGCAGATCGGCGCTGCAATGTAGATAAGAGTAACGTTTTTATTTTAAAAAAACGAGCATTTTTGGCCAAGTTATGACCATTTTTGTATTTATGCAAATGAGGCTTGCTAAAGTCCAACTGGGCGTGTATTATGTGCGTACATCGGGGCGTTTTTAATTCTTTTACTAGCTGGGTGTTGGGAATGGGAGTGTATGATGCTGACGAATCAGCATCATCCACTTCTGTTTGTTAACACCCAGCTTCTGGCAGTGCAGAGACACAGCGTGTTCTCGAGAGATCACGCTGTGTCGTCACTCACTTCCTGCCCCAGGTCCTGCATCGTGTCGGACGAGCGAGGACACATTGGCACCAGAGCCTACAGTTGATTCTGGAGCAGCATCGGCGTTTGCAGGTAAGTAGCTACATCAACTTACCTGCAAACGCTGATGATGCTGCAGAATCAACTGTAGCCTCTGGTGCCGATGTGGCCGACACGATGCAGGACCTGGGGCAGGAAGTGAGTGACGACACAGCGTGATCTCTCGAGAACACGCTGTGTCTGTGCACTGCCAGAAGCTGGGCGTTCTGAAGAGAAGTGGATGATACTTTTCGTCAGAATGCCCAGCTAGTAAAAGAAGTAAAAACACCCAGATGTACGCACATAATACACGCCCAGTTGTACTTTTACTGTAAACACGCCCAGTTGTACTTTAGAAAGCCTCATTTACATAAATATAAAAATGGCCATAACTTGGCCAAAAATGCTCGTTTTAAAAAAAACAAAAAAACGTTACTCTTATCTCCATTGCAGCGCCGATCTGCTGCAATAGGAGATAGGGGTTGCAAAATCTGGTGACAGAGCCTCTAAGTTTGTCATATCAAATGGTCTCCTAGTGTTTTCCAGTTCCCAGTGTTACCCATTCCTGCTGCCTGTACCCTGTGTCCCGTGCCGTCAAGAGTTGGAGTCGTGTTGTGCCCTCCGCTGCATCTATTGTGTCGCACCCCGCCGGGTGTCTATCTAATGTCGGAGCCTCATCTTAGCCTGAATCTACCGCTACCGTCTACATTGCCTCAGGTACCCTTTCTGAACTATAGACATTGCATTGTACCTTTTTGGCCAGCTGCAATCCCGCTACGCGGTATGGCCCATTGGGTCCACCCCCCCCGCACCGTGACATATCCTAAGGCCGGCCCTGCCCCTGATGTACGCTGCCCAGCTTACATATGCCCGAACATTATAAACTAAAATACCAGTAAAACTCCAAACAAAACTACTACCAAGCAAAGTCCACGCTCCAAAAGCCAAATGGCGAACCCTACCTTCTGAACCTACAGCGTGCCCAAGCAGCAGCTTACTTCCACATATATGGCATCGCCAAACCAGGGAGAACCCTTTTAATCATTTTTGGGGTGTCTCCAGTGGCACAACATATTTGCCACAAACTGCATATTTAGGAAAAATTGCTATTTTTACTTTGCACCATCCACAGTGCAATCATTTATGGAAAAGACCTGTGGGGTGAAAATGCTCACTACACCCCTAAATAAATGCCTTGATGGGTGTAGTTTCCAAAATGGGGTCACTTCTCAGGGGTTTCTTTTATTATTTCACATCAGAGCCTCTGCAATTGTGAACCATTACTTTGTAATTCGCCAAATTAGGCCTCAATTTCGCATGGTACTCTTTGGCTGGGTTCACACACCCTATTTACGGACGTAATTCGGGCGTTTTAGCCCCGAATTACGTCCGAAAATACGGCTCCAAAGCGTCGGCACACATCTGCCCATTCATTTGAATGGGTTTTACAATGTGCTGTGCCAACGGTCATTTTTTTTTTACACGCCGCTGTCAAAAGACGGCGCGTAAAAAAGACGCCCGCGTCAAAGAAGTGCATGTCACTTCTTCAGACGTAATTGGAGCAGTTTTCCATTGACTCCATGGAAAAACAGCTCCAATTACGTCCGTAATGGACACAGCGAAAAACGCCTGCACATGCCATTACGTCTGAAATTACGGAGCCGTTTTCTCCTGAAACCAGCTCCATAATTTCAGACGTAACGGAGGCTGCCGTGTGAACATACCCTTTCACTCCTGAGTCCTGTCGATCGTCCAGGCAAAAGATTAGGGCCAAATGTAGGCTGTTTCTAAAACTGGGAAACACAGCATAATAATTAGAGAGTTGTCTTTTCATGGTGGCACAAGCTGGGCACCACATATTGGCATATCTATGGAAAAATTCCCATTTTCAAACTGCAACATCTAGTGCACACTAATTTCTGGAATACACCTGCGGGGTTAACATGCTCACTACACCCCTAGGTGAATACCTTGAGGCCTGTAGCTTCCAAAATGGGGTCACTTCTGGGGGGTTTCCACTGGTTTGGTCCCACAGAGGCTCTGCAAATGTGACATAGCGCCCAGAAACCAATCCAGCAAAATCTGCACTCCCAAAGCCAAATGGTGCTAATTCCCTTCTGAGCCCCACTGTGTGCCCAAACAGCAGTTTCTGACAACATATGGGGTATTGCCGTACTCTGGAGAAATTGCTTTACAAATGTTGTGGTGCTTTTTCTCCGTTTGATTGTTGTGAAAATGAAAAATTTGGAGCCAAAGCTATGTCTTATTGGAAAAAAAACACTTATTTTTACTGCCCAATTCTAATAAAAACTATGAAACAACGGTGGGGTCAAAAGGCTCACTATACCCCTAGATGAATTCCTCAAGGTGTGCAGTTTCCCAAATAGTCACTTTTGGGGAGTTTCCACTGTTTTGGTCCCTCAGGGGCTTTGCAAAAGCGACATGGTGCCAAGAAACCAATCCAGCAAAATCTGCGCTCCACAAGCCAAATGGCGCTCCTTCGCTTCTAAGCCTTCAAGTGTACCCAAACAGCAGTTTATGACCACATATGGGGTATTTACATACTCTGGAGAAGTTGCTTTACAAATGTTGCAGGGATTTTTCTTCTTTATTCCTTGTGGAAATTGTTTTGTTTTTTTTTTAGCTAAAACGGCATCTTATGGGAAAAATGTAAAAAAAAATATGTTCACGTCCAAATTCTAATAAAATCTATGAAACACCTGTGGCTTCAAAATTCTCACTACACCCCTAGATTAATTCCTTGTGGGGTGTAGTTTCCAAAATGGGGTAATTTTTGGGGAGTTTCCTTTGTTTTGGCATCACAAGACTTCCTCAAACCTGACATGGTGCCTAAAATATAATCTAATAAAAAGAAGGCCCCAAAATCCACTAGGTGCTCCTTTGCTTCTGAGGCCAGTGTTTCAGTACATAAGCACACTAGGTCCACATGTGGGATATTTCTAAAAACTGCAGAATCTGGGCAATAAATATTGAGTTGTGTTTCTCAGGTAAAACCTTCTGTGTTACAGAAAAAAAAATTTGTTTCTGCAAAAAAAATGAAAAGTGTAAATTTCCCCTCACTTTGCGTTAATTCTTGTGAAACGCCTAAAGGTTAAGAAACTTTCTAAATTCTGTTTTGAATACTTTGAGGGGTGCCATTTTTAAAATGGGGTGATTAATGGGGGATTTATAATATATAGGACCCTCAAAACCACTTCAGACAGAACTTAACTGGTCCATGAAAAACTGCTGTTAGGCTATGTTCACACGGAGTATTTTGGGGGAGGAATATCTGCCTCAAAATTCCGTTTGGAACTTTGAGGCAGATATTCCTCTCCCTGCACGCCGATTTTCGCGCCGTTTTTCGCCCGCGGCCATTGAGCGCCGCGGGCATAAAACAGCGAGATATACGCTTTCTCCTGCCTCCCATTGAAGTCAATGGGAGGTCGGAGGCGGAAGCGCCCGAAGATAGGGCATGTCGCTTCTTTTTCCCGCGAGGCAGTTTTACTGCTCGCGGGAAAAAGACGCCGACGCCTCCCATTGAAATCAATGGGAGGCGTTCTCGGGCCGTTTCTGCCGAGTTTTGCGACGCGGTTTCCGCGTCAAAAAACTCGGCAAAATACCCCGTGTGAACATAGCCTTAAAGTTCCAAGCCTCGTAACGTCCTAGAAAAATAAAAGGACGTTCAAAAAACGACGCAAACAAAGTACACATATGGGAAATGTTAACTAGTAACTATTTTGTGTGGTATTACTAGATCACTCAATTTTAGAAGCAGATACATTTAAATTTAGAAAAATGCTAATTTTCTCTACATTTTGGGGTTTCTCTCTAATAAATATTGAATTTATCGACTGCTTTTTCACTAACAAAGTCCACGAGAAAACAATCTCAGAATCGCTTGGATAGGTAAAAGAATTCCAAAGTTATTACCACATAAAGTGACACGTCAGATTTGAAAAATAAGGCCTTTGTCAGGAAGGTCAAAAGTGGCCACAGAGGGAAGGGGTTAAGGCCCAAACTAGGCTGCATCATTAAGGGGTTAAACACCAATAAGTTTCTACACGAATGCCTTTTCCCAAGTTATAAAACTAAAAAGTATAAAGGTATGATCACACGGGCTATTTTCAGCAGTTTTTCGGGGGCTGTAAATGGCCCGAAAAACAGCTAAAAATGTGGGGGCTGAACGCCTCCAAACATCGCCCATTGATTTAAATGGGAAAAGCGGCGTTCCGTTTCCACAGGGCGTTTTTTACATGGACGCGTAAAAAAAAACGCCTCTTATAAAGAAGTGCATGTCACTTCTTGAACCGTTTTTGGAGCCATTTTTCATTGACTCAATAGAAAAACAGCTCCAAAAACGACCGTAAAAAAACACAGCAAAAAACGCAAGTTGCTTAAAAAACGGCTGAAAATCAGAGGCGGTTTTCTCTTGAAAACAGCTCCGTATTTTCAGCAGTTTTGTTTTTTAATCCCTTAGTGACCAGCCCATTTTAGGCCTTAATGACCAAGCTATTTTATTCGTTTTTCTATAGTCGCATTCATAGAGCTATAACGTTTTTATTTTTTCGTCTACATAGCTGTATGAGGACTTGTTTTTTGCGGGATTAGTTGTGCTTTTTAATAGCACCATTTTTGGGTACATATAATTTTTATATTAACTTTTATTAACCTTTTTGGGGGGGGATTATAAAAAAAAAAACTGAAATTCCGCCATTGTTCTATGCGTTTTTAAATTGACGCCGTTCACTATGCGACGTAAATAACAGGTTACCTTTATTCTATGGGTCGGTACGATTACGGCGATACCACATATGTGGAGGTTTTTTTTTATGTTTTACGACTTTTGCACAATAAAAACACTTTTGAACTAAAATTATTTGTTTTTGCATCGTCGCTTTCCAAGAGGCGTAATTTTTTTATTTTTCCATCAATGTAGTGATTTTTTGGGCTTGTTTTCTGCGGGACAAGACGTAGTTTTGAATGGTACTGTTTTGGGGTGCGTGGGACTTATTGATTCATTTTTATTATGACTTTTTTGGGGGGCAATGGAAAAAAATTGCAATTTCGCCATGGTTTTTTGCGTTTTTTTTTACGGTGTTCACTTTGCGGTTTAAATTACCTATGAACGTTATTAATGGAGTCATTACGGTCGCGGCGATACCACATATGTGTACTTTTTTTTTTTTTTACACTTTTACTAAATAAAACCACTTTTTATGGGAAAAAATGGATTTTTTTACTGTACTTTTTATTAATAATATTTATTTCACTTTGATAACTGATTTTATTAGTCCCACTAGGGGACTTTACTGTGCGATGTTCCGATCGCTGCTATAATGCTCTGGTATACTTCGTATACCAGAGCATTATTGCCTGTCAGTATAAATCTGACAGGCAATCTGTTAGGACGTGCCTCCGGCGCGTCCTAACAGGCATATGTCCAGGGCAGACCTGGGGGATTTTATCAGTCCCCCGGCTGCCATGACACCCCATCGGAGACCCGCGATTGAATTCGCGGGCCGCCGATGGGTGACAGAGGGAGCGCACTTCCTCTGTAAACAAAGTTAAATGCCGCGGTCGCTATTGACGGCGGCATTTAACGGGTTAAACGGCCGCGATCGAAGTAAACTTCGATCGTGGGCGTTGGAGCAGGAGCTCAGCTGTCATCAGACAGCAGAGCCCCGGCTCCTGCCTGCACGGGAGACCCGTGCAGGACTTAGACTAGGCTGACGTGAAAAGGCGTCAGCCTAGCCTAAAGCCCATTAGTGAATCACGTAAAAAGGCGTATTGGTGGTCACTAAGGGGTTAAGCATGTGAACATAGCCTTAGCGTAAGGCCACAAGTAGGCTTTTTTTTTTTGGACTGCCGGGGACCCTGAGGAGAAGATAGAAGCAGCTTTTGCTCAATGAACGCTGTGTATAGTAATAGAGGCAGCTTCAGCGCCGCTGTCTTTATTGGTCCCGGTGATAATGTGACTGGCTGGTCACATGATCGCCGGGATACCATTAGTGGCAGACTGCTGCTGGGTCTTACTAGACCCAGCACAGCCTTATTAGTGACAATAGTTACTATGAGAGGGCTGATTTCCCCTGTAACTGGGACTGAAGTGCAGCTCCAGTTATAGTGGGAAAACATGGTGTAAAAAGAAAGAAAATATATATATATATAAAGTCCCCCAAAATGTCTTCTCTGACCTGAGGGACAGACCATAGAAATAAAAAAATAAAAAGTGAAAAATAGTGGAAAAAAAAATTTAATAAATACACATAAAATACCCACCGCTAAAAAAAAACATCCCCCCCCCCCGCCAACCATTGTCGTAACGCTAGCCCTGAACCAATTAACCTAATATAGACATGTAATATATTAACATTTACGGTAGACAATGACAATCACAAATAAAAGGTCTATTTTAGGGTAAAACTATGTTATTACCAAAAAAAACAAAACTTATTTTTTTTACTATTATTTCAAACTTTAAAGAGGCTCTGTCACCAGATTTTGCAGCCCCTATCTGCTATTGCAGCAGATAGGCGCTGCAATGTAGATTACAGTAACGTTTTTATTTTTTAAAAACGAGCATTTTTGGCCAAGTTATGACCATTTTTGTAGTTATGCAAATGAGGCTTGCAAAAGTCCAAGTGGGTGTGTTTAAAAGTAAAAGTCCAAGTGGGCGTGTATTATGTGCGTACATCGGGGCGTTTTTAATACTTTTACTAGCTGGGCATTCTGATGAGAAGTATCATCCACTTCTCTTCAGAACACCCAGCTTCTGGCAGATCACGCTGTGACGTCACTCACAGGTCCTGCATCGTGACGGCCACATCGGCACCAGAGGCTACAGTTGATTCTGCAGCAGCATCAGCGTTTGCAGGTAAGATCGACTTACCTGCAAACGCTGATGCTGCTGCAGAATCAACTGTAGCCTCTGGTGCCGACACGATGCAGGACCTGTGAGTGACGTCACAGATCTGCACTGGCAGAAGCTGGGCGTTCTGAAGAGAAGTGGATGATACTTCTCTTCAGAGCGCCCAGCTAGTAAAAGTATTAAAAACGCCCCGATGTACGCACATAATACACGCCCACTTGGACTTTTACTTTTAAACACACCCACTTGGACTTTTGCAAGCCTCATTTGCATAACTACAAAAATGGTCATAACTTGGCCAAAAATGCTCGTTTTTTAAAAATAAAAACGTTACTGTAATCTACATTGCAGCGCCTATCTGCTGCAATAGCAGATAGGGGTTGCAAAATCTGGTGACAGAGCCTCTTTAAGCCTAAAAATTCTAAAATAGCAGAAAGGATGTGTATAAAAATGATAAAAAAAAACAAACCTGCATTGTCTGTGGAAAAAAAACCCATTGCAAAAATCACGTCGCTAGCCCAACAAATAAAAGAAAGTTCTAGCCGTTTAACTAACAAGTGCCTAACGGTGTCAGGTCCTGAACCGGTTAAACATTTTTAAAATTTACTTTTATTAAGAAATTGTCAATCATTTTTCAGATGCAGCTTCTATATATCTTCCATACATAGAAACTGCATCGTTTGCTATCAACCGGTTCTGAACTGACTTCAGCTGATAGCGGGTCCTGTGTGTTTCGAACACACAGGATCACCATAATATAGTTACCTGCAACCGGAACTGTGAGAGCCTGTCCTTACACATTATTTGAGGTTTTGCCCCCCCCAGTAGTCAGAGTTCAACTTAATGCTAGTCACAGCCACGTCCACCCACCCTCTAATGGTGAAAATTGTGTCCCCACTTTCTCCCTTAATTCCCTGGTTGTCACAGTAGGCCCTTCTTCCACTTTTCTTTTCAAGGAGCCACTTTAAGACTCTCCCAAAGCACCCTTGACTCCCAGTAGTCACAGTGAGGCCTTTCCGCCCCAGCCAAGCAAGCATGTTTATGGGAAATGGGACTGGGGGGGGGGGTAAGGAGATTTCGCTGTGGGCCAAAAGCTCAGCTGACAGATCTCTAATGTGTATGACTGCCTTCAGTCTAGGTTCACAATGTGCGTTTTGAACATGTGTTTTTCTGTTTTAGTTGTTAAAACTTCTATCGAAAGAGATTTGAGTTTATATACACTACCGTTCAAAAGTTTGGGGTCATCCGGACAATTTAGTGTTTTCCAAGAAAACTCACTTATATTTGTCAAATGAGTTGCAAAATGTAGAAAATATAGTCAAGACATTGACAAGGTTAGAAATAATGATTTTTATTTGAAATAATAATTTTCTCCTTCAAACTTTGCTTTCTAGCTGTTAATTTGCTGAGGTAATCGGGAGAAATTTCAACCCATGCTTCCAGAAGCCCCTCCCACAAGTTAGATTGGCTTGATGGGCACTTCTTGCGTACCATACGCTCAAGCTGCTCCCACAACAGCTCTATGGGGTTGAGATCTGGTGACTGCGCTGGCCACTCCATTACAGATGGAATACCAGCTGCCTGCTTCTTCCCTAAATAGTTCTTGCATAATTTGGAGGTGTGCTTTGGGTCATTGTCCTGTTGTAGGATGAAATTGGCTCCAATCAAGCGCTGTCCACAGGGTATGGCATGGCGTTGCAAAATGGAGTGATAGCCTTCCTTATTCAATATCCCTTTTACCTTGTACAAATCTCCCACTTTACCAGCACCAAAGCAACCCCAGACCATCACATTACCTCCACCATGCTTGACAGATGGCGTCAGGCACTCTTCCAGCATCTTTTCAGTTGTTCTGCGTCTCACAAATGTTCTTCTGTGTGATCCAAACACCTCAAACTTCGATTCGTCTGTCCATAACACTTTTTTCCAATCTTCCTCTGTCCAATGTCTGTGTGCTTTTGCCCATATTAATCTTTTCCTTTTATTAGCCAGTCTCAGATATGGCTTTTTCTTTGCCACTCTGCCCTGAAGGCAAGCATCCCGGAGTCGCCTCTTCACTGTAGACGTTGACACTGGCGTTTTGCGGGTACTATTTAATGAAGCTGCCAGTTGAGGACCTGTGAGGCGTCTATTTCTCAAACTAGAGACTCTAATGTACTTGTCTTGTTGCTCAGTTGTGCAGCGGGGCCTCCCACTTCTCTTTCTACTCTGGTTAGAGCCTGTGTGTGCTGTCCTCTGAAGGGAGTAGTACACACCGTTGTAGGAAATCTTCAGTTTCTTGGCAATTTCTCGCATGGAATAGCCTTCATTTCTAAGAACAAGAATAGACTGTCGAGTTTCACATGAAAGCTCTCTTTTTCGAGCCATTTTGAGAGTTTAATCGAACCCACAAATGTAATGCTCCAGATTCTCAACTAGCTCTAAAGAAGGTCAGTTTTATAGCTCCTCTAAACAGCAAAACTGTTTACAGCAGTGCTAACATAATTGCACAAGGGTTTTCAAGTGTTTTCTAATCATCCATTAGCCTTCTAACACAGTTAGCAAACACAATGTACCATTAGAACACTGGAGTGATGGTTGCTGGAAATGGGCCTCTATACACCTATGTAGATATTGCATTAAAAACCAGACGTTTGCAGCTAGAATAGTCATTTAGCACATTAACAATGTATAGAGTGTATTTATGATTAATTTAATGTTATCTTCATTGAAAAAAACTGTGCTTTTCTTTCAAAAATAAGGAAATTTCTAAGTGACCCCAAACTTTTGAACGGTAGTGTATCAAAACAAAAAGTACAGTGTGTACCCAGCCTTAGGCTCAAGTTATATGCATCTTTATGAAGCAGTTGTGGCAAAGCTACAATGTGGTCTAAAAGGAACAAACGGTGTTACATACCTCACACAAGTTGTATTGACTGAAAAGATACAATAGCATCAAGTTAAATCGAAAGGTGCAGCGACCATCGCATTCCATAGGAATACACAGCTGTCACATGATGCGGCAACAAAGTAATATGCACAGGCAAAATAAGTGCAATAAAATTATCATATTGAAATCAGTCTTTTAGATAAAGAACGACTCAAATTACAGGAGATCTCTTATGTACTATACATGAGGCAATGTGATTTAGATATTCTGCACAAGGTTGTAGTCTACTGTTACACCACATTATGCCAACAGACCCACTCCAACAGTGGGCAATGCAAATATTGCAGGTTCTAACTGCACCTCAACTGCAAATTTTAAATACACCCAAAAGCAAGCTACATGCAACCCCATTAGGGTGGATTCACACGCGGCAGATTTTGTTGCAGAAATTTCTGCGAATGAAAATCTGTTTCATTCATCTGTATGGAACTTTTATAAATCCATGTGCTTGCTGCAGGAACAAAACCCATTTAGATGTCTGGAACTTATTTTCAGTTGCTGAAATTTCTGCAACAAAATCTACTGCGTGTTCCAGTGTGATTGTGCAGTGAAAAAAGCTGGGCTGGAACAATGAGAAGTGTATGACACTGATGGGTCACTGATTGGTCAGCCTCATACACTCCTCTGTACAACACCCAGTTGGTAAAAACACGCCCAGTTGGTAAAAACACGCCCAGTTGGTAAAAACACGCCCAGTTGGTAAAAACACGCCCAGTTGGTAAAAACACGCCCAGTTGGTAAAAACACGCCCAGTTGGTAAAAACACGCCCAGTTGGTAAAAACACGCCCAGTTGGTAAAAACACGCCCAGTTGGTAAAAACACGCCCAGTTGGTGATTAAGAAACTAATTAGAATAAATCTAAAATTGCTCAAAAATGATAGTTTTTCAAAATAAAAACCACTGCTGTTATCTACATTACAGCGCCGATCACATTATGTAGGAGATAGGGCACTTATAATCTGGTGACAGAGCCTCTTTACATTTTTATGAATTGTTTTTCAACCTACTGAGTATGTATCATGGAAAACTATTATACTAGAAGGGTATGTTCACACAGGGCGGATACGCTGCGTAAAAGTACACAGCGTTTCCGCCATGGTGACCGCAAGGAATTCCGCACGTAAAAAAAAACACACCAAATTGTGGTGCAGGTTGTCGGCCGGAATGTCCACTGCGGAAGACAGAAAAAAGAAAAACGTACCCTTTGACATCCTACAGGCTGACCTCCTGGGATGAAGTTTTATCCCATGTGACCACTGCAGCCTCTGATTGGCTGCAGAAGTCACATGGGATGAAACGTCATCCCAGGTGGCTGGCCTGGACGAAGAAGAACAGAATTTTTTTTCGCGTTGAGATTTTTGCGGTGGAATCACAGCTTTTCGTAACGTCTGCTATTTGTTGCAGGTTTTACCTCCTCATTGAATTCAACGGGGAGAACCCGCAACAAAAAAGCGGCGACTACGCAAATACAATTGACATGCTGCGGATTAAAAAACTGCACCTCAGGTAAATTTCTGAACGGTTTTCCCACTTATCCTTCACGCAGCGTGTGGATGAGATTTGTTCTAATCTCATCCACTCTGCTGCTATTGTATTATGGTGCGGATTTTCCGCAACTAATATGTTCCGCAGTATTTACACTACGTGTGAACTTACCCGAAGTCTGCTAAAATCAATGCTTCACACTAAGGCCCCATGCACACGACCGTGCCCATAATCACGGTCCGTGAATACAGGGACGGCTGTCTACAGCCACCCGCATAACGTATGGAAGCACGGTGCGTAAAAAGCATAAAAATAGGACATATCCGATCTTTTGCGGAGCCTTTCTACGGCACGGACACCTTCCCATAAATATACGGGAAGAGGTCAGTCGGCCATAGAAATGAATGGGTCTGTAATTACAGACGACATCTACGGTCTTGTGCATGGAGCCTATATCTGCAGGTAAAACTGCTGCGGTTTTCTGTGGCCGATTTACCTGCGTTGTTTTCTTAGAATTCCATTGAGTCTCCTGCCACTTGGAACAAACCCTAAGGCCCCATGCACACGACCGTAATCAAAATACTGATCCATTAATTTCTATTGCCCACCCACACCTTCTCGTATATTTACGGGTAAGTGTCCGAGCCGTAGAAATGACCTGCAAAAAATAGGACGTCCTATTTTTTGATTTTGCAGACTGTGCTCCTATACTTTATAAAGTGAGCACAGCCCGCAAATGCAGGTGACAGTCCGCAGCCATCCGTGCCCGTAATCATGCAGCGGGATTACAACTACGGCTGTATGCAGGGGACCCAAGGCCTTATTTAGACGACCGTATTTTACATCCGTGTGCTGTCCGTCTAAACCGACAGCACACTGACCTATGCAAATCTATGGGGCTAGTCACATATGCGTGTTTTTTCATGCAACGTGTCTGTTGCGTGAAACTCACTGCATGTCCTATTTTGGTCTGTTTTTGTGGACCACGTCTCCCACTGAAATCCATGGGTGCGTGAAAAACACGGACAGCACACGGACATCAGTGTGCCGTCCATTTTTCACGCATCATTTGCTAAATAATGAGATAAACACAAAAAAAAAACAGGAACACCGATGCCACACAGAACTGAAATGTATGAAACATGGTCCATTTTTTTGCGGACGCAAAACGGACACGCTTGTCTGAATAGGGCCGTGTTTAAACGAGCGTGTGCGTTTTGCGCACGCAAAAAACGTGGCGTTTTACGTGCACAAAAGGCACTTAACAGCTCCGTGTGTCATCAACGTATGATGTGCGGCTGCGTGATTTTCACGCAGCCGCCATCATGATGACACTCCGTTTGGATGTTTGTAAACAGAAAAGCACGTGGTGCTTTTCTGTTTTCATTCATCCTTTACACTGCTGTTGCGAGAATCACGCACGTCCCACGGAAGTGCTTCCGTGTGCTGCGCGTGATTTTCACGCACCCATTGACTTCAATGGGTGCGTGATGCGTGAACAGCGCACAAATACAGGACGTCGCGCACCTGTCTGCACGGCCCCATAGACTAACATAGGTCCGTGCGGCGGACGTATAACACGCTCGTGTAAATGAGCCCTAATGCTGTGGAAACATAACTATGAGGCCGGATTCACACGAGCGTGTGCGTTTTGCGCACGCAAAAAAGGCGGCATTTTGCCTGCGCAAAAGGCACTTAACAGCTTCGTGTGGCATCAGAATATGATGCGTGGCTGCGTGCTTTTCGCGCAGCCGCCATCATTATGACACTCCGTTTGGATGTTTGAAAACAGAAAAGCACGTGCTGCTTTTCTGTCTTCATTCATCCTTTTCACAGCTGTTGCGCGAATCACGCGCGTCCCACGGAAGTGCTTCCGTGTGGCACGCGTGATTTTCACGCACCCATTGACTTCAATGGGTGCGTGATGCGCGAAATACGCATAAAGAACGGACATGTCGTGAGTTTTTCGCTGCGGACTCACTCAGCGAAAAAAAATCACGCACCTGTCTGCGCGGCCACATAGACTAATATAGGTCCGTGCGACGCACGTGAAAATCACGCGTGTTGCATGGACGTATATCCCGTTTATCTGAATAAGCCCTAACAGCGATGTTCCCAGTCCATAGGCATACAATTACTCCCATGTACAGAATATTTTCATGCTACTGGGAGATAGACCATGAGGTAAAATAGCTGCACACAAGTCGGGAGACTGCTGCACTAGAAGCCGCCAAGTGACAAAAAAAAAAAAAGAAAAACTGCTTGCTGTAGACAATGGCTTCATTTTTTCTTTGCACTTCTTTGAATTAATTTGTAGCTGTGTAGTTACAATGGACATCACAGGCAGCAATCTCTGGCGGGAGATTTATGTAGTGCCCAACCTCATCCACCACATCTTTCTTAGAACTTGACAGAAGGATCTGAATGTAACAGCTATATGATATATCATGTGCAGACACGGTTTATATGGCAGTGTTCAGTGTCTCCCTGCTCGCAGCTCAGGCTCTACAGTAGCCACTGCTGTGCAGCAGACACATATATAATGACAGACATAACACGTTACCTTATGTAGTGAGCGGCTGTCAGCACCGGCATCAGAACGCACAGTCCCGAGCAGGCCGCCACCTCCAGCTGCTGCTCTCCGTGCTGTGTGCAGCGGCTGTATGACCCGGACCAGTCACAGCGCAGCGAGCCAGGCGGTGCCCGTCGTCTAAGTAACGCAGCTCCCAGAGCGCGGGCTATAAGGGTCGGCTGCTTCCCGCATGTTCATAGCCTTTTATGTGAGGAGATAGAGAACGTCCCAGGAGGAGGTTCAGTTCTTAGATAGCAGTCCCTGTGGAGATACCTCAGAGGCTTGAAGGTTTGTGTAATCCTGTGTGTGCAGTGTATACGGCTAGGTATTAGCTCGGCGGTGTGAGGTAATCGCTTGTACATAGAGTTGTGTGCGGATTACAATTTACAGCTTCGCCGTCTCTTTGTATTGCTCCTAGCAACCCCCTGACCGCCCGGGAATCAGAGGGGAGCACAAAGAAGCAGGGATTTCTTTACGAAGAGGCGCTGCCTGCCTTGCATGTTAAATACATGAGGGCCACCTGTCACAGTGCGGCATTGTAGCATGCTACACAGAGGCCACTATGCTTAGTCCTTGTCCTTTATATTGTACGTCATGTTTGTAACCATTCCAATGGAAAAGCTTCCATTTAGGCCTTATTCACACGAACGTGTGTGTTTTGCGCGTGTTGCAGTTCCGTGTGTCATCAGTGTTTGGTGCGTGTCTGCGTTATTTTCATGCGTATGGCATCCTTCTGTCACGCGGTTTTGACGTTTACAAAATGAAATGAAGGAGGTGGTTTTCTTTTTCTCATCATTTCTTGAGCAACTGTTGCGCGAATCACGCACAGCACACGGATGTGCGTCCATGTGCTGTCCGTTATTTTCCTGCACCCATTGACTTCAATGGGTGCGTGATGCGCAAAAAACGCTCAAGTATAGGACATGCAGTGAGTTTCCCGCTGCGTGAAAAACATGGAATGTCTGAATGGGCCCATTCACTTAAATGGGTCCGTGCGACGTGCGTGATTTTCACGCGCGTCTCACGGACGTGAAATACGCTCGTGTAAATAAGGCCTTAGTAACATGTTGACTAAGGTTATGTTCACACGGAGTCTTTTGCAGGCAGAAAATTCTGCCTCAAAATTCCGTCTGAACTTTTGGGGCAGATTTTGATCTGCCTGCATGCCGTTTGCCGCGTTTTTTGCCCACGGCATTGAGCGCCGCGGGCAAAAAAAACAGCGAAATACGCTTTCTCTGCCTCCCATTGATGTCAATGAGAAGTCAGAGACGTTAATGCCCAAAGGTAGTGCATGTCGCTTCTTTTTCCCGCGAGCGGGAAAAAATGCCTCCGCCTCCCATTGAAATCAATGGGAGGCATCTTCGGCCGTCTTTTGGTGTGTTTTCCGACTCGGTTTCCATGTCAAAAAAACTCAGTGTGAACTGGCCCTTAGGCTCTGCTCACATTGCCATGTTTTGGTCAGTGATTCAGATTCCCCGTTATAAGGGCGGATTCACACGAACGTGATTTTCGTCCGTGCAACCCGCGTGGTTTTCACGCGGGTCGCACGGACCTATACAAGTCTATGGGGCAGTGCAAACAGTCCGTGAGTTTTGCGCAGCGTGAGTCCGCTGTGTAAAACTCACGACATGTCCTATATTTATACGTTGCTCGCGCATCACGCACCCATTGAAGTCAATGGGTGCGTGAAAACCACGCATGTTACACGAAAGCACTTCCGTGCGAACAGCGTGATTCGCGCAACAGCTGTCAAACTATGAATGTAAACAGAAAAGCACCACGTGCTTTTCTGTTTACAAACATCCAAACGGAGTGTCATAATGATGGCGGCTGCGCGAAAATCACGCAGCCGCGCATCATACACTGATGACACACGGAGCTGTTAAGTGCCTTTTGCGCACGCAAAACGCCGTGTTTTTTTGCGTGCGCAAAACGCACACGCTCGTGTAAATCCGCCCTAAGTCAGAGGAGTCCGTCACCATTTAGGGTCCAGGGTCTGCTTGAAAATAGATCCAGCATAGCTGCCAATTATGAACAAAAACCATGACGCTAATATGAACAGAGCCTAATATTGTCTACTGTGCGGTTCGGAATGGTAATGTCAGGGGCCCCCGAGTTATTAGCTTGGGGGACACAAGTATTTAGTTTATTTATTTTATATGGTTGTTGTGTATTTCTCTTCCCCTTTCCCTTTTTTTTTCCATATGTAGTAAAATGGTACTTATCTTATTGGCGTCCCCTATGTAAGCTGTACAGGTGGTACGAGCAGTTTCCAGAGGTTTCTATCTCCAGGCAGATGTTTCCTGGAGAACAGCTGATTGGACAAGGTCAGATGTTTTTTTGGCACAAGCAGGTTCCAGAGAATTCTATTTCCAGGCAGATTTTCCCTAAGGACAGCTGATTGGCCATTGTAACCCTAAATGGCGGGAATCCAAACTATAAATGACCGGGTTTCTTCGTGATCAAGCAGTCGCCTGGAAGCACGAACCGTCGCCCACCCACCGTCCCTATTATGTTGAATGTCCTTCCTGTCGCGATGTTTATTAGAGGTCTTTTATTAGTTAAAAGCTGAATTTTTTTTATTGGTTTCATGATTTAAATTTATGGTTATTTATATATTTTAATTATTATTTATTTGGTTACCCTTAACCCCTTCCCTCTTTAGCCACTTTTGACCTTCCTGACAGAGCCTCATTTTTCAAATCTGACGTTTCACTTTATGTGGTAATAACTCCGGAATGCTTTTACCTATCCAAGCGATTCTGAGATTGTTTTCTCGTGACACATTGGAATTTATGTTACTGCCAACATTTTCTCGATATGTTCAGTAGTTAATTGTGAAAAACACCAAAATGTAGTGAAAAATTGCAAAAATTTGCATTTTTCTCAACTTAAATGTATCTGCTTGTAAGACAGGCAGTTATACCACATAAAATTGTTGCTAATTAACATCCCCCATATGTCTACTTTAGATTGGCATTGTTTTTTGAACATCCTTTTATTTTTCTAGGACATTACAAGGCTTAGAACTTTAGCAGCAATTTCTGACATTTTCAAGAAAATTTCAAAAGGCTATTTTTACAGGGGCCAGTTCAGTTGTGAAGTGGCGTTGAGGTCCTTATATATTAGAAACCCCCAAAAAGTCACCCCATTTTAAAAACTTCACCCCTCAAAGTATTCAAAACAGCATTTAGAAAATTTCTTAACCCTTTAGACTTTTCACAGGAATTAAAGCAAAGTAGAGGTGAAATTTACAAATTTCATATTTTTTTGCAGAAATTAATTTTTAATCCAATTTTCTTTATAACACAGAAAGTTTTACCAGAGAAATGCAACTCAATATTTATTGCCCAGGTTCTGCAGTTTTAGGAAATATCCCACATGTGGCCCTAGCGTGTTACTGGACTGAAGCACCGGCCTCAGAAGCAAAGGAGCACCTAGTGGATTTTGGGGCCTTATTTTTATTACAATATATTTTAGGCACCATGTCAGGTTTGAAGGGCTCTTGCGGTGCCAAAACAGTGGAAATCCCCCAAAAGTGACCCCATTTGGGAAACTACACACCTCAAGGAAATTATCTAGGGGTATAGTGAGCATTTTGACCGCACAGGTTTTTTACAGAAATTATTGGAAGTAGGCTGTGAAAATTAATATCTAAATTTTTTCAAAGAAAATGTAGATTTAGCATTTTTTTTTCCTCATTTCCACAAGGACTAAAGGAGAAAAAGCACCACCAAATTTGTAAAGCAATCTCTCCCGAGTAAAACAATACCCCACATGTGGTAATAAACGGCTGTTTGGACACACGGCAGGGCTTAGAAGGGATGGAGCACCATTTGGTTTTTGGAGTTCACATTTAGCATGAATGGTTTGCGGAGGCCATGTCACATTTACAAAGCCCCTGAGGGGACAAAACAGTGGAAACCCCCCACAAGTGACCCCATTTTAGAAACTACACCCATTGAGGAAATTATCTAGGGGTATAGTGAGCGTTTTGACCCCACAGGTTTTTTTTCAGAAATTATTGGAATTAAGCCCGGAAAATAAAAATCGACATTTTTTTCAAAGAAAATGTAGGTTTAGCTAATTTTTTCTCATTTCCACAAGGACTGAAGGAGAAAAAGCACTGCAAAATTTGTAAAGCAATTTCTCCTGAGTAAAACAATACCCCACATGTGGTCATAAACGGCTGTTTGGTCACACGGCAGGGCTTCGAAGGGAAAGAGCGCTATTTGGCTTATGGAGATCACATTTAGCAGGAATGGTTTGCGGAGGCAATGTCACATTTGCAAAGCCCCTGAGGGGACAAAACAATGAAAATTCCCAAAAAGTGATTCCATTTAGGAAACTACAACCCTTGAGGAATTAATCTAGGGGTGTAGTAAGCATTTAGACCCCATAGATGTTTCATAGTTTATTAGAATTGGGCAGTGAAAATAAAAACAATCCTTTTTCTTCAATAAGATGTAGCTTTAGTGCAAAATTTTTAATTTTCTCAACAAATAAAGGAAAAAAAAGAACCCAACATTTGTAAAGCAATTTCTCCCGAGTACGGCAATACCCCATATGTGGTCAGAAACTGCTATTTGGGCACACGGCAGGGCTCAGAAGGGAAGGAGCGCCATTTGGAGTGCAGACTTTGTTGGATTGGTTTCTGGGCGCCTGTGGGACCAAAACAGTGGAAACCCCTCAGAAGTGACCCCATTTTGGAAACTACACCCCTCAATGCATTTACCTAGGGGTGTAGTGAGCATGTTAACCCCGCAGGTGTTTTGTAGAAATGAGTGTGCACCCCATGTTGCAGAGTGAAAATGGGATTTTTTCCATAGATATGCCAATATGTGGTTCCCGGCTTGTGCCACCATAACAAGACAGCCCTCTAATTATTATGCGGTGTTTCCCGGTTTTAGAAACACCCTACATGTGACCCTAATATTTTGCCTGGACATTTGACCAGGCTCAGGAGTGAGAGAGTACCATGCGAAATTGAGGCCTAATTTGGCGATTTACAAAGTATTGGTTCACAATTGCAGAGGCTCTAATGTGAAATAATAAAAAGAAACCCCTGAGAAGTGACCCCATTTGGAAACTGCACCCCTCAATGCATTTATTAAGGGGTGTAGTGAGCATTTCACCCCACAGGTCTTTTCCATAAATGAATGCGCTGCGGATGTTGCAAATTAAAAATTTATATTTTTCCCTAGATATGCTATTACAGTGGCAAATATGTCATGCCCAGCTTATGACACTGGAGACAACCACCCCAAAAATTGTTAAAAGGGTTCTCCCGGGTATGGCGATGCCATATATGTGGAAGGAAACTGCTGTTTTGGCACGCTGTAGGGTTCAGAGCGGAGGGAGTGCCATTTGCCTTTTGGAGAGCGGATATTGCTTGGTAGTAGTTTTGTTTGAGTATTGCTGGTGTTTCCGTTTATAATGTGGGGGTACATGTAAGCTGGGCAGAGTACATCAGGGGCATAGTTAGGTGGTATAATAATGGGGTAAAAAAACAATAAAATGATCCATAGATGTGTGTTACGCTGTGAAGCAATCCTTTCTGCCCAGGCCGGTGTCACACTGATATATGGCGTCCTTTCTTATGCCCCTTTTGGTCCACACTCCGCACCTTTGCAGTTTGGGGAATTTTGCTGGGAAAGTGTTGTCCTGGTATAATACGGGCACCCTCTCTTCCAGCGGACATGTTTGGGCCCTCCCTTTCCTGGTTCCCTAATTTTAGGTCCTTGATAAATCGCCTCTTCAAACAACTGCATATTTTTTATTTCCTGACTTATTGGAGCCATAACTAATTTTATTTTTTCATAGACGTAGTTGTATGAGGGCTTTTTTTTGCGGGACGAGCTGTAGCATTGGTACCATTTTGGGGTACATGCAACTTTTTAATCACCTTTTACCCTATTTTTTGGGAGGCCAGGTAAACAAAAAACCGCAATTCTGGCATAGTTTTATTTCGTTTTTTTATACAGCGTTCACCATGCGTTATAAACTACATGTTAACTTTATTCTGCGGGTCAGTACGATCCCGGCGATACCTATTTTATAGGACTTTTTTATGTTTTGCTACTTTTTGCACAATAAAACTACTTTTGTAAAAATAATGTATTTTTTCTGTCGCCAAGTTGTGAGAATTCACTGAAGTGACAATTGAGTAAAATATACCTTTTATTATAGTAACTCGCTAAAAACAGGGGTAACACACCACTGTGAAAAAAGCCCCACCGTGTATATTAAAAAATGTATTAAACAATAAACACTGAATCATTTAGATAAGTATATCTCAGTGTTTATAACGATATTCACCGGAATCAGCATTTAACCTGGGCACAACAATAGTACGAGCCCCAAGAACACATCAGGGTCCGTGATCAACACCAGAATCTCCTAGCGCTGGGTCCACCACAATGCTACTGTCCCCTATGCAACAATCCCATATACAAAAACGACCCTACGCGTTTCAAATACTCATCCTCAGGGGTCTGTATCTTGGTCACTCTGGCCTAATTACCAGCGATAAAATATTCAACAGCAGATATTCTGCTGCGCATCACGGAAGGATGCTTGCGTCGATGTCGAGCGGCCAAGTTGTGAGAACCATAAGTTTTAAAAAAAAAAATCGACGCAGCTGTAGGAGGGCTTGTTTTTTGCGAGACGAGCTATAGTTTTTATAGGTACCATTTTTGGAATACGTGCGACTTTTTGATCATTTTTTATTCCAATATTTATAAGTCAAAGTGACCAAAAAACAGAAACTCTGGTATAGTTTTTAGCGTTTTTTTTTTTTATGCGGTTCACCGCGTGCAATAAATAATATAATATTTTGTCAAGACAGGACAACCTAGGGGCACAAGACGCCTTCATAGTTGCACACCAACATTGGTTATTACAATTACCATGTACCTCATCAAATTTTACTGCAGCATGCCTCAAATTGAACAGTAATTTGGCATTTTTACAATCTGTTTCTAAAATGTGTACCTTTGGTAAATTGACTTTGCGCCCATTAATCCTGGCTATGTGATCAGCATACATAGGCCCTATGCACATAGTGGGTGTATTTAGTGGGCCAGCAATTTCTAAATATGTTTCTTGGTCTGAGAGAGCATTGTGAGGAGTGTGATTTACATCTATTTCAACATCATAGCTATAGTCTGTGAGATTGAGGTCATTCATTGATATCGACAGACCAATTAAAGGGATTCCTTTATGATTTGCTGGAACATGAGAACAGATCCAACAGTTGTGTTCAGCTGTTTGTTGATGTAGAAGCTAGATGGTATTCTTCCGCCGTTCTCCATTCACCTGTATACAATAGCATAAGATACAAAAGAACAGGCAGGACAGCAAATCTATTTTTGACATTTTCCTATAGTCAATCCTCCTTTCTTAGAGTGGCCTCACCCTTTTTGCACAAATCTGCGTCACCTGACCCGAAAGTTCACCTTTTTACAGTGAGAAGCGTGAATCTAGTTGGGTTTCCCCTCCACTTTTACTGAGGTAGAAGTGGTCAGTAATACTTGGTATGGGCCATCAAATCAGTGTTCCAGATGTTTCCTCACGTATCTTCTTATCATGACCCAATCTCCAGGTTGTAGGTGATGAGTTCCAGTTTTGTCTTGTGGGTCTTGTAAAAAAGAAAAGACAGCCATGCAAATTAGTCAGCTGCTTATGGAGCTGGACAACATAGTCAGAGAAGAGAAAAAAAGGGAGGATTCCTCCAGCTCACCTTATCATAGGTATAGTGGTTAGCGCATGGGTCCTCGTGTCGGCACACGTACTTGCATAGACAAAGAAGATAAAGGATTGAATCCAGTGCTGGAAATTGGTGCTTCTGGTAAAAACAGGAAACTTCTTCCAAGTTTTTTATTTTCATAAGTTTAAAAGCAGTGAAAAATAGTGAAAGCGGGTTTAGTCCAGAGTAATCTTGTCACAAGCCATGACTAAGGACGCAGCAGACGTCTGAAACGCGTAGGCTACAGCCTATTATCTTTCCAACCATCCTCTGTACTCTGGACTAAACCCGCTTTCACTATTTTTCACTGCTTTTAAACTTATGAAAATAAAACTTGGAAGAAGTTTCCTGTTTTTACCAGAAGCACCAATTTCCAGCGCTGGATTCAATCCTTTATCTTTGTCAGTTAGAGAAGCATACTGTCCATGTAATTCCTGTGGAAAGAAAAGTCCTGTTAGCGGTGGCCTGCCAAACAGTACTTCGAACGGTGAAAGTCCATGCATTCCCTTTGGTGTATGCCTCATTGCAAATAGAGCTAACGGTAGGGTTTGTACCCAAGTAGGTTTTGTTTGCTCACAGATTTTAACAATTTTGTTTTTTAAGACACCATTTGCTCTCTCAACCTTCCCTGATGACTGTGGATGATATGGAGTATGTAGCTGTTGATTGATTTGCAAACCTTCAACATTTCTGCAAATACCTGCCACGTGAAATGTGTCCCACGGTCAGACTCTACGTCTCATGTAGGCCATATCTGCACACAATCTCAGATATTATTTTCTTATCTATCTGCAGTCTCTGGAATGGGTAGTCAGGTTTTACAAGGTGTTTCATCTGTACCCTAGTCATTTTGCCTGGAATGTGCATGGCACAAATCATGCATTTCTTGCACAGCTGTGTCGCAAATTGTGAGAAGCCTGGTGCAACCCAAAATTGACTTGCAATAGCAACCATTCCTCCTTTGGAAACATGAGATGGAAGATGAGATAAGTTTGTTAAAAACTGATATATAGCTGGAGGGGCACACAATCGACCATCCTCATGATTCCAAACACCATTATCTGGTTTACAACCTTTCTTCCTCCATTTAGGCCCCATGCCCACTTCAGTTTTTTCCTTCAGGGTGCTAGCTGTTTTTCTGATGGCTAGCACACTGACCCATTAATTTCAATGGGGCCATGCACACTTCAGTTTTTTTGACGGTCCCGTTGCTCCGTTCTGATCCAAAGTAGAGCATGTCCTACTTTGGTCCAAGATTCCGTGACCGTGAGGCACATGCAAGTCAATGGGGCCGTCAAAAAAACTGAAGGCACACGGAAGGCATCCGTCTGCCGTCCGTGTGTGACGGAGCCGTTGCCTAGCAACGGGCGGGCGGGCAGAAAAATATTACAGAAATATTACACTAATCGGCAGCCACGTGTCTCTATCAATCACTCATAGCAGCTCCTGTATGAGGTCTGCATGCTTCACAACCTTCCCGCAAGAAACTAAGAAACCTCTGTGCTCCCACAGAAGACCAAAATCATGCACAACTCCGTTGTGTGTGTGTGTGTGTGTGTGTGTGTGTGTGTGTGTGTGTGTGTGTGTCTTTACCAGTTTACATGCCTTGAACAGGGCAAGCAACTCTGCGCTCATGGCATAATTTATGATCGTATCAAGGATTTCGGAGTACAAAACTGAGGTGTCTGGTGGTTAGGCCGTGAAGGGCTTCTTAGGGCCTGTTCACATCAGCGTTGCCCTTCCGTTGAGGGGTTCCGTCTGAGGTTTTCGTCGGGTTAAACCCTCAACGGAAAGGAATCCCTCATCATTGATCGTACTTTTATAATTAACTTTGCTTTAAACTTAAACTTTTTAAAGTATCAATTTCCTCTAACAACCTCCTGCAATTAACTTCAGTGTATTAACGTTACATGCATTTGTCATTAAAAGATGCTAAACAGTTCAATGAATATAACGAATATACAAAATAACTGAAATTATTAAAGCATATATTCTGTCTATGACAGTACAAACAATGTGACAGGCTATTCGCGGCTCTTGAAATTGGTAAATTTAAGACTCATACTAAACGATTGCCCACCTTATATCAAATGCATAGAGTTTGGGGGAAGGTGAAGGATCTATTGGGGATTCAGGCTCATACCCAGGTTACTCCTCTTTGGAATAACCCCGGGTTATCGGAGGTTGCCAGTTTGGAGGGTTTAGGGAGATGGAAATACAAGGGCATTTGGTGGTTGGCTCAACTATATAAAGGGGAGTTTGTGAAATTGTTCTCTGATCTGCAATCTGAGTTCGCTTTGCAGAATGACTCCTTTTTTTTAATATTTGCAATTGAGGCATGCGCTAGGGAAGGAACTCACTTGCACTACAAATCCAATTGTTACTCTTATTGGGGATGCAGTGAAATCTAAGGGCCTCATCTCGATAGTTTATACTTACTTGTTAGACAGGGAACATTCTAAAGTTCCTCTTGGCGTCAAGGCTAAGTGGGAAAGGGATGTTGGTCCTATTGAGGATGGGCAGGATATAGTGGCATACACCCCTAGATTATCTCTCAGTGAGGCGCATAAATTGTCACACTTGTATGTTTTGCACAGGGTGTATAAAACACCTAAATTTTTATTTGATATCGGCTTGCGTGATACTCCCTTGTGTAATTGATGTAAAACTCAAAATGCGGATCTCATACATATGATGTGGTCCTGTCCCAATCTTGAAACTTTCTGGAGGGAGGTTGTGGGTATAGTTAATGGGGTGTATTCTGCTGACATTATATTGACGCTATATGTGTGTATCCTTGGTTATGTGGATGATTTAAGGGGGTCCGAGATTTTTAAAACTGCAGTTGGTCGTCTGCTATATATGGCAAGGAAGCTGATTGCTCAGCGTTGGTTGCAGGAGTCACCTCCCACACGGTCAGAGTGCATTGCCAAAGTGAATTGGCTTATAGCTATTGAAAAACCTATATACTTTAAAAGGGGTGCTTCGAAAAAATAAGAGGAGATGTGGGATTCATGGCTGGCTGACTCGGGTTTGGCTTCTGTCGAATTGACCAGTGATAGGGGTATATCTAGAAATCTTGTTTACGGGGTAGAGCAACATACAGGGGCTGTACTCATGTGAAACTGCTACTCCTAATGCTGAAGAATGCTGTTGCTGTCTTGTTTGCTTGGGAGATGTCAAAGTATACGATCACATAATATTTGTATGGATGGGGGGGTTTCTCCTCAGGTGCACCGGGGTGGGGTGGGGGTAGGGGAGGGGTTCTATGTGTTATGTTGTGTAACGTGTGTATTTTTCTTACTTCATGTGCTTGTAGTGTGGAAAGAGCCCTTGTTTTGTGGAAAATGTAAAACTTGTTTGTTTTAATAAAAAGTTACTTGATTGAAAAACAGTATATATTCTGTTCTGATCCCTACTATAAAGATACCTTGGGCTCTTTGTTGCCTTCTAAAAGATGCTACAATCCATCTACTTCCATCTGCTTTCTCATTTGACACGGTCATTCTGAATTTACAATCCCTTAGTAAGCTTACACTATTTTAACAGGTGCTTGCTCACCCATGTGCCATACCTCATATTCATCTCCTTCTGTGGGGATGTAGGAGCATGCGTCCTCTTATCTGATCTGGTGATCAGCCAGATCCTCGTTTGCCGTGACTGTTGCCCATAGCCCTGTAATGATTGAGGGCTCTCATACCCATCTCTCTGTTTTTATTTTCACTAACAAAACTCTATGGCTGTTAGGGAAAGTTCCACACTACGTATCCGTATACACTAAACAAATCTTCCAACAGAGCAATATTACAACCAACCAAACAATCCCACAAATGATCTGCCCTCTATATCATCTATGTCAAACAATCTAAGAAAGGTATTTTCTAAGCATTATGATTTTTTTATGAGGGAGACAAGCCGGTAGCAGCTTCAGCACACGCGCCCTTAAATGTACCTAGATAAAGAACCAACACCAGTGTGACACAAGGCTGTCAAGCAACAGGCCGAGAGGTAATCAGAGATCAGTTTGCTCTCATTCCCTGGGAATAGCCTTACACCCGATGGCAACAGTGGACTGAAGCTGAATTTAATCAATAATGTCCAAAGGCCAAGTGCGGGGGGTAACCAAAGGACCTGTACTGACAAACCTAGACCGGTATGGAAACTACACACAAATACACAACCTTCGATTTTACTTTTGTTCTTCTGCTTAGGCAATGGTTAATATCATTTTACTTGACAAACATAGAAAAACACTCATGTCTGAGGAAAGTAGAGTCCTCTTACTTATCACTGCACTGCCCCCACTTGGAAAGCTACTGGATCGTAGGAACCACATGGGTTAGTAACTTTATTTGCTGTGCTCTACAGTAATCTACTTAGTTCCCACACCTATATTTATACTCTGGGAATATCTATGTGCTTTACTTAGGTTTAGTGACTCTTTGAACTTGTTATTTAGTGCTCTGTATACTAGCAAGCATGACTGCTGTTATTGATAATGTCTAGTTTATACTTTGCTTCTTACCAACGTTACTATAAGCCTGGTTGTGCCGGTTATGCGATCGACTTAGATACCGTATTCTGGCCTCCTACCTCTGCTTTATTCATTGTCACTTAACTTTTGTCTCAGCAACAGTTCACACTATATCCTCTGTTGGAAGTTTTCTTCCTTTTACTGTGCTATATAGAAGTGGTTCCTCCTTGTTCTCCTACGTTATTTGGAGGTATACAGTTGTCTGATTTGTAGTCTACTTTTTAATCTATATGTAACCTGTATTGTCAAATAAAATTTATTTTTCTATGCCTTTGGCAAATTATATTCTAATAGTGCATGACTCCTTCTTATTCTCTGTGTTTTCTCATGCTTTCTCCGTAGAGGTGCGTCTTGAGGCAGTTTCAATCACTCCGCCGTAAAGGCCTCTTTCACTGATGTGGCGTTCAACATCCTCATTCATTCATTTACATACATATCAAAAAGAGGTTAGTTCTTGGGAACCGTACCCACGACCGAGTACAGAGGGACTGGGGACCAAAGGAAGAGAATGAGAAAAAGATTTCTCGCTTGTTTCATGTCGCCACTTCGGTCTCCTGTCCTTAGTTCCCATCCTGGTTCTGTTCCAGCCGCTTTCAGTTCCCGGGTTTCGGCACCAAAATTGTTGTGGATAATTCAACGTCAAACAGTTGCTCCAGATTCATTCAAATTTATTTTCTTAAGAAAAGATTTTCACAGTAGAAGTGTCATATTGATGTCACTTTACAAGTGATGGCAAATGCTCCTTCCTATACATTATGAGTGTTTATATTCTGATTTTAGACTGAACTTTTACTACATCAGCTATAATATTTTCTCTTGAGTTTGCACAAAACAAAATAAGATTACTGTCACGAGGTGGGGTGTGGACCCACTGGGCCGTACCATGTTGCGTGATGGCAGCTGGCCAAACAGGTATGGTACAGAGTCTATAATCCAGAAAAGGGTACCTGAGGCAGTGTAGACATTAGCAAGGCGGGCTCGGCTGGGACCAGGCAGCAGGCAGACGTCAGGCGTGGAGTAGTAGAACAGGCGTGGAGATGCAGCACAAAACGAACACAGCTCAGCACGGCAGTAGACCAGGATGGTACAGATGGCACTGGAAACAGGATACAGGAACGGGAAACACTGGGAAGCTGAAAGAGACTTAGGAGACCATTTGCAAGACCGACTAAGGGAAACAACAACAATGCTCAGGCAACGCTAAGAAGGGCGGTGACCCTCTTATAGTCCAGGAGTTCATGAGTTGATAATGATGATGAGTTTCAGGTGCGCGCTGGCCCTTTAAGAGCGTGCACGTGCGCGCACCCTCCGGGAGAGAGGCTCAATACCCGGAAGTGAGTGCTGGTTCCTCACAGGGGGACGATGCAGCACAGCAGGATGTCCATGGCCGCGGTCATCAAGGGGTAAGTTAGAACAACAGACCGCGGCCATAGACGTTACAGTATCCCCCCTCTTACACCCCCTCTTCTTGGGACCAGAACGGGAGAGAAACTTCCTTATGACGACAGGGGCATCGATGTTCTCCTATGGCTCCCAAGACCTCTCTTCTGGGCCGAATCCCCTCCGATCCACCAAATAAAACGTCCTTCCACCTTCTTGGTGGCTAGAATCTCCCTTACCTCGAAAGTCCCTGACAAACCGCCAGGAGCCACTGCAGAACTAGGAGTCCTAGAGTAGCGGTTAAGGACCACGGGCTTCAAGAGAAGACATGGAAGGAGTTAGGGATCTTGAGTGTAGGAAGCAGCCGCAGCTTGTACGATACCGGGTTAATTTGTAGCAGGATCTTGAAGGGTCCGAGGAACCTGGGAGCAAATTTGCAGGACGGCACCCTCAGACGGATATTCTTTGAGGACAACCAGACTCTCGTACCTGGAAGAAACTGAGGAGGATCCCGTCTTATAGTATCTGCTTTTCTCTTCATGCGATCCACCGCCAGCAGAATAGAAGATCGGGTCTGTTGCCATATTTGCAGAAAGTCCCTGAAGGTCGAGTCAGCTGCAGGCACCTGAGACATAGTAGAAACAGGAAGAGGTATTCGAGGATGTTGGCCGTAAACTATGAAGAACGGGCTGGAAGTGGTGGACTCACTAGTATGATTATTATAGGAGAATTCTGCCCACGGGAGCAGCTGCACCCAGTCATCATGTCGTCTGGAAAGTGCCGCAGATTTTTCTCCATAATTTGGTTAATCCTCTCGACTTGCCCATTGGACTGGTGATGATATGCCGAAGAGAAATCCAACTTTACATCAAGGAGATCGCAGAGTGCTCTCCAAAACTTCGAAGTGAACTGGACCCTTCGATCCGAAACAATATGCAGGGGCCGAGCAGATGGAAGATGTGTTGTATGAATAGGTCAGCCAGTCGAGCAGCAGAAGGCAGGCCAGTCAGGGGAACAAAATAAGCCATTTGGGAGAATCGATCCACTACCACCCAGATCACACTGCAACCCGCAGAGAGAGAGAGATCCGTGACAAAGTCCATTGCAACATGCTGCCAGGGGGCATCGGGCACAGGCAGTGGTTGGTCAAGACCAGCTGGACTGGAGTGGGCAACTTTATTAGCTGCGCATACCGTGCATGAGGAGACGAAGTCCCTGACGTCTTTGGGCAGCGTAAGCCATCAGAACTGAGGGGCGATTAGGTCTTGGGTCTTACGAATCCTGCCAGCTTGGAGCTGTGACCCCAGCGAAGGATTCTTCCTCTGTCTCCCAGACGTACAAACGTTCTTCCTGGAGGAATGTCTCTAACCTGCAGAGGGTTCACAGAGAAGATGCAGGAAGGATCAATAATATTCTGTGGAGACTCCACAGTGTCCTCTGTTTCGAATGACCTAGACAAGGCATCGGCTCTCATATTCTTGTCAGCAGGTCGGTAGTGGAGTTCGAACCGGAATCGAGCAAAGAATAACGACCACCTGGCTTGACGTGGATTCAACCGTTGAGACGTCTGTAAATAGGTCAGATTCTTGTGATCCGTGAAGACCAGTATAGGGTGGACTGCGCCTTCCAGTAGGTGTCTCCACTCCTGCAGGGCCAGCTTGATGGCCAGTAACTCCCGATCCTCAATTTAGTAGTTGCACTTTGCAGAAGTAAACAGTTTGGAATAGTAGCCACATACCACAGTCTTGCCTTTAGAACCTCTCTGGAACAACAGTGCACCTGCACCAACAGAGGAAGCGTCCACCTCTAAAGAAAACTGTAGGGACACATCTGAGTGGTGAACTATAGAGGCTGACGTGAAGGCTTTTTTTCAAGGTCTCAAATGTGGCTTCAGCCTCCGGAGTCCACATTTTGGCATTCATACCCTTCTTTGTGAGGGAAGAGATGGGGGCTGTCAATGACGAGAAGTTGGGGATGAACAGCCGCTAGAAGTTGGCGAATCCCAGGAAGCTTTGTATGGCCCTTAAGCCTTGGGGGCGTGGCCACTCCAGGACAGCTTTTACCTTCTCAAGCTCCATTTTGAGGCCCTGATCGGAGATGATGTAGCCCAGGAAGGGAAGAGATCTTTTTTCAAACGTGCACTTCTCCGGCTTGCCATAAAGATGATTCTCCCTTAAACGAAGCAACACCTGGCGGACATGACTCTGATGAGTTACTGGATCTGGGGAAAAAAAACAAAATGTCATCGAGATACACCACAACACAGATATAGAGGAGATCACAAAAAATGTCATTGACAAATTCTTGAAACACCGCGGGGGCGTTACACAGGCCGAAGGGCATCACTAGGTATTCATAGTGTTCATCACAAGTATTAAATGCGGTCTTCCACTCGTCACCCTGACGAATCCGAATCAGGTTGTAGGCCCCCCGCAAGTCCAGTTTAGAAAAAATAATTGCACCCCGTATGCGATCGAACAGTTCCGAAATTAAAGGCAAACGGTACCTGTTCTTCACCGTTATCCAATTGAGGCCTTGGTAGTCAATGCAGGGATAGAGGGATCCATCCTTCTTCTTGACAAAGAAGAACCCGGCTCCGGCCGGAGATGAGGATTTACGAATGAAGCCCCTCTCTAGATTCTCCTTTAATATAGGTCGACATAGACTGAGTCTCTGGTAGGGAGAGAGGGTATACTCTACCGTGAGGAGGGGATGAATCGGGAACCAAGTCGATCGGACAATCATAGGCACGATCAGGCGGCAAGGTCTCTGCTTCCTTCTTGTCGAAGACATCAGTGAACTGAGAGAAACACGGAGGCAACCCTGCCAATGACTGATGCGGAGAAGGCTGCGGTGGATGGATATGACGCAGACAGCGGTTGAGACACTTGGGACCCCACTGGAGAACCTCTCCGGAGTTCCAATCCAGGACTGGGGCATGCAAAGGGAGCCAAGGCAAACCCAACAGCATGGGGTTGACGGCCTTGGGCAGAACAAACCGGGAGATGAACTCGGTGTGAAGAGCTCCCACTTGAAGTCTCAATGGCTTGGTAACGGAAAAAACTGTATCAGGCAAAGGCCGATCTACCAAGGCAACGATCAACGGCCTTTCCAGGCGGACAGTGGGTAACTGGAGAAGATCCACAAGGTCTTGACGGATGAAATTAGCTGCAGAGCCAGACTCCAGGTAGGCAGAAACCAGATGGAGCGTCTCGCCAGCGACGATGGTCACGGCAATAAACAGTTTGGAAGAGAGTTCACGATTAAATGCAGTAGCGCCCAGGGTTGTCTCTCCAACCAAACCCAGGCGTTGGGGTTTTTTGGTTTCTGTGGACACAGACGCACGACATGGCGAGCGAGGCCGCAATACAGACAGAGACCAGAGGTGCGCCTGCGCTGTTTCTCTTGTATAGACCATTATAGGCGATCGACCTGCATCGGCCCCTCGGGCGTAGCAGTAGATGAAGGCAAGAGGGGTTGTTGAAAGTTGGGCGCCAATCTAGGAAGCCGTCTCTCCTGTTGCATATCATGAGGCCTCTCCCTGAGCTTTTATATCGTGTCGCCAGCAGAATCAGGTCGTCCAAGGCAGGTGGTAGGTCTCGGGCAGCAAGTTCGTCCTTATCCTGGGTGACAGGCCATGCCAGAAGGGTGCCACCAAGGCCTCATTGTTCCAGGAACTGGATGTATTTGCCCACGGAGGAGTCCTCTTGGCGAAGGTTGAGGATCTCCGTGGCTGCCGACGAAACACGTCCTGGCTCCTCAAAAACAGTATGGAACAACCGCACGAACCCCTGGAAGTCTCGAGTCTCGGGTCCCTGTCGTTCCCAGATTGGGTTCGCCCATGCCAGGGTCTTGCCAGCAAGTAGGGACACGATGAAGGCGATCTTCGTTCCGTCCGACGGAAATGCTCGGCCGTGCAGGGAAAAATGGATATAGCATTGGTTCAGAAATCCCCTGCACGTACTTGTGTCTCCATGTAACCGAGAAGGTAATGGCAGCGAGCACCGGGAATCCGATACGTAACCGCCAGGAGAAGTAGCAGGAGGGTCGGTTGGAGGAGCTTGTATAGAGGAAATGGAAGCAGTTAGCGCCCATAGCTTCTGCACCATGGAGTCCACTGCTACAAGAAGTTGATTCTGTCTTGTTCGGAGATCCTGCAGGTCCGCCTGCATGGCTTGGGAGGGTGACATACCCTTAAATTGACCAGCGGGGTCCATGGCCTGAGCGTACTGTCACGAGGCGGGGTGTGGAACCACTGGGTCGTACCACGCAGCGGAATGGCAGCTGGCCAAACAGGTATGGTACAGAGTCTACAGTCCAGAAAAGGGTACTTAAGGCAGTGTAGACAGTAGCAAGGCAGGCTCGGCTGGGACTAGGCAGCAGGTAGATGTCAGGCGTGGTGTAGTAGAACAGGCGTGGAGATGCAGTACAACACGACAACAGCTCAGCACGGCAGTAGGCCAGGATGGTATAGATAGCACGGGATACAGGAACGGGAAACACTGGGAAGCTAGAAGACACTTAAGAGACCATTTGCAAGACAGACTAAGGGAAACAACAACAACAACGCTCAGGCGAGGATAAAAAGGGCGGTGACCCTCTCATAGTCCAGGAGTTCATGAGTTGAGACAGGCTCGATACCCGGAAGTGAGTGCCGGCGCCTCACAGGGGGACGACGCAGCACAGCAGCAGGACGTCCATGGCCGTGGTCATCAAGGGGTAAGTAAGAACAACAGACCGCGGCCATAGACGTTACAATTACATTCACAATTTTCTTAGCATTGCAATATTTTTCTATCAATTCATTATCTAGGGTTAATTTTATGTTAAGTCCTCATCATTTGCTGTATTCTGTATAGGAGGGCGTAGAGGGGGTGGACTTGAGTCATCAGTTTTCCCTTAGTACAGTCTTTATTCTTGTTGAGTCAATTCTTTTGTTGTCTAGTAAAGATTTCTCAATTTGTCAAAAATTGGTATTTTGCATTTCAGTCAATAAGTAGTAGATCACAGTAGGTTTCGTGTTGTTATGAGTTATATTCCATGTCCCACCTTTCGGTGCCTTTGTGTGGCACCGCGTTTCTCTGTAATACAGCATGCGATGGAGCAGGCTACAATCTTTTCTCACAGATTCTCTCGCAATTCTTGAGAAAACAAAATCTCCATGTGTGTCCATATAAAATCACAGTTACAGTATGGGACCACAGAAGGTTATGGGCGCCGTATTACGGATTTGTACAACATGGATCCATGCAATTACTGTTTGCATGAGTCAATGGGCCCCTGAATAACCTGGGGGCAGTGCCAAAGCGGTTTGACTACAGACTACACCTATGTGATCTCTCACATGTCTCTATATAACATATGAGAAGATTATTATGATTGGCTTTGCCCTTCAGACTAGTGCTCTACACTGATGGTGCCCACGAGTTGCAGTAAAATCGTGCTGCAACTTCAATTTTTCCCCATGGGAAAAGTCACTAGCAACCTTGCCACTATTACTGAATTTCAGACACATTTTTTCCCATAGTTACACATAGTTTACCGCTTCTTGCCAGCAATTTTATGCCACCTTGGAGCCCTAGTCTAAGGGTAGGGACACAGACCACGTAAACACTGCAGATTTTCCGTTCTGTAGGGACTCCGGCTGTAGAGTTCATGCAGGAGATGTCACCGACATACATTGGCATCAGTCACCCATAGAACCCATAATAAAATAACTTGTAATTTTTGCGGGATTTGGTGGGATGGAAAAGCATAGTCTTCTAAACTATTCCATCCCTCAAAAAAAAATATGCTTACAAATATCAGACACTGTCGGGCTAATGGAGACCTATGGATACGTCTGGAGCCTTCCCAATGTACACGCCAAAGGTGGGACCAAAACGCCAAGTGAACTGGGCTTATTGCAAACCACCTCTTTATTTGGTTAAGCACTTCCGGACTGCCCATAGACTATAAATGTCCGGTCCGCAATTAACTCTGCAGGGCCATCCCAGAACGTCTAGAGTTAGCAGGTTTGCCCCTCCCCAGCGGCATTTAGCTCTGTGATGCAGCGGTCTCTAGACAGCTGTATCATAGAACTTTAAAGGACCAGTGTCACGAAAAAAAAATTTTTTACATCAATTTCACTTTAGTGTGTTATTAAAAAAAATTAAATTTATTTGTGTGTTTGTGTTTTAGTTTTATTTTTTTGTTCACTTTTTGTTCCCTATGGGGGCTGCCATTTTTTTTTCCATTTCTGTATGTGTCGATTAACGACACATACAGACATGGAATACGGGGCCCGTTCCATCCACTATGCTGTACGCCGTGTGTGTGGGAACTGCGCATGCGCCGTTCCCACACAGTCCAAGTTGAACTGTGCGACGTCCGGCGCCATTTTCCTGTGGACCGGAAGTCGCGGCCGGACAGTAAGATTACTACTTCCGGTCGCGGCTTCCGGACTTGTGCACTTGGAGCAGCGGTAGCAGACGGAGCGGACGGACCAGAGGGAGCGGCGGCGGCAGGAGCAGGTAAGTTATTTCTATGTATGTTCGTGTTTTAGTGTGTGTTTACTACTGTATGTTAACCTACTACACTGTGTGTTAGCTCAAAAAATGGCGACACACAGTGTAGGAGGTTTGACCGTTCAATCCCCTCGTTTCTCCCGGCACTAGCCAGGATAAAGGAGTGGGGGGGTTCTGAGAGCTCACTAGAGCGAGTGAGTTTTCTCAAATTTTGCAGCATAAAGCAATGTGGTTGCTTTACCACATGCAATGCTGCAATTGCTCCATCTAGTGACCAGCGCTGGGAAATATTATAAATTAGAATCTAATTTATAATATTTCCTGACTCGTGAAAAAAATTAGAACAATGTCTAATCACCTATACAATAACTGTTTAACAAAAAAAAAAAAAAATGTTTTTCTAGCGACACATTACCTTTAACCAGAGACCACTCAGCGTGGTCTCCGGTCATGTGATCGTTGTGACAACCTGTCACAACGATCACATTGCTCCGAACAGCAGCGCTTACGCACCGACTGTGAGGAGCTCTGTGATACAGCTGTCTAGAGACAGCTGATATCACGGAGCTTTTGTCAGGGATCATTAGCCTGTATATTGTTTGCAAAAACATTATTGCTTTATATCAGTATATTCCACAAAGATTTGTAAATGAAACAAGATGGAACCTGTATCAGGAACACGCCTATGGAGACACTGCCCCTGGAATGCAAGAGGAGTGTACAGATGAACTTACAGCTGAATAGAGCCAATGGGGCTTAAGCATGTCCCACATCTCTACAGAGAAGATTTTTTGTAACTCTTTGTTCAATAAAAAGTTAGTCTTCACTTCCTACTTCACTGAGGGAGAATCTGTACCACCATTTGTCTGGTGTATTTCTTCCACGCATGCCCTCAGTTTCCAATTTACAGAGGTGGCTATTCGGTGTGAAATAACAGGGAAAAGGAAGTTTACCCTGACCATTGGCGCCCGAAGCGTGGGGCTGCAGTCGAGGGGATCTCAGAATCCGGACAACCGACAATCACAGGGTGAAACAGACGACCCAGGACTGCCCACTGAAGGAGCCTGATCACCTCCACAATAACACGGTAAGTCAGTTGATTTTATAAATCTTCGACTTATCTGTGTTAGTGGATGGTCTTGTGGTAGTCTGTATAACCCTTGTCAATTGCCTGGATTAGCTCAGGCGACAGGAGCGACATCCCTGCTGTGTGGTCACGTACCCATAAGAAATTAGTCACGCCTGACTAACCATCCTCTGGGTAATTAGGGACTAGATAGAAAATATAACCTGTCTTATACGCGGGGTGTAACGCACTGATAAGTCGTGGGACAGGCGCACGCGGGGTGTGTATAAAACACTGATAAGTCGTGGGTAATATATTGGCCAGACCAGAGGGTTGCAGGCCAAAAGTTGATATATAAATTACGTGAAGAATATAGACGGTTAGAATGGATGGTTTACGGTCCATATTCAAATTGTCAGAATCACCCGTACCCGGACGATCCTATTCGTATGATTTGGTGAAGGGAAGGGAAACCGTATGTGAGTAAAACGAAGAAATTGATGGAAGTGTATGTGGGATGCATAGGGGAGGGCGGCTACAAGCCGGAGACTGGGCAAAAGGTATTCGAGAGAACAAAGGGAAGTTGGAAATAATAAAGGCATTATTGTATGTTATATGTATTAGAAACCACAGGACCAGCCACCGCCCTATAATGAAGGCAGTCCCTCATGTTGGGTGTGTCCTCCATTGTGGGCAGCAAACCCCCCCCCCCCCTTACAGCTGAGCAATGTGCTTCCTGTGGGAGAGGCTGCCCCCCCCCCCACCCCCTGATGAGGTCACGCCCGGCCCAACCAAATCAGTATGAAATGATAGCCTTGTTCATTTTGTCATTTCCCTCAGTAAAGACCTGACCGTAACACATGCTGCAATGTTTTCTTCTATTCTAGATTCCGTCCCAGGGGTGCCGGACGCTGTGAACTGGTGAAAAGACACGTCATCATCATATAGATAGTGGCCGACAGATTGGACACTGTTACAGATTATGTATTTGATGTTTTGAACGTAGATAATTCCTATACAATAGTGTGATGAATGATTGCAGATACGTACGTTGTTTTGCCGGCATTGAAATTGTTAATATTGTGAGAACAGAAGCTGTGAGGAGTGAGTGTGTGATCCCCTCCTGTAGAATGCGATGACTGATATAGATTGTGTGGGGGAGGGGGGTTGTGGGCTGTGTGATGTGTGAAGTCTGAAAAGCAGACTGGTATGTAGAGCGTGGACTGATGAGACAAGTGATTACAATATTGCACTGATTTTAGATCTATATAGTATGCTCTTTATTTTTAACAGCAGTAATGTCTAAAAAAAAAAATTCTTAGTGTTTTGTGTATGGGGTTAAAATCAGTTTCTTTTTTCTGTGTAAAGGAAAGTTTCTTATCTTTGCGCATGCGCTGTTTTCCATAACTACACCAAGCGAGAAAAATATTACAGACCGCTCGATGTGTCTGCAAAACGATAAAGGTTACGCTGCATATTTATGTGTATGATGTGATAAGATTTAATGTGTTTTGATGTTAATGCAAATGTATTAAACTACAGATATTGTGAGACACAGGGTCTTGAAAATTTATGTGACCCCACTGTTCCCTATTCTTGTATATAGTTTATTGGTTTGCAGTAATTAACATTACCAGATATATTATTTTCTGTGTTATTGAATAACTAATTACAATTGTTTTGTTTTTCACACATGAGGCACATGCTATAGTGCGGCCTAAATGTTATTTTGGAAAATGTGAGATGTTTTCCAGGTAAATGGTTGCAAGTCATGTTAAAGATAAAATGTATTTTTGTCAGGACAAAGTCATTTTTGTTCCAGGCTGTTGTGTATTACAGGGGGCCAAACTAGTGCCCCCAGATAGTGCCTGTCCTTATTATGTTGACATGTAGTTTTGAACCCTGCTACATTACTTTCGCAGAGTCCAAAAAGGGGGGAACGGTGAAGGAACTGATCAGGTACAATTTTGGTTTGTTTTGAATTAATGAATTTGGTTCCAGGAGATCTACAAAATGTGTAAGAGACCATCCCCCTCCAGCAAATTTACACAAGAGGCCGAGGTCACTCACAGATGAGTCTTTACAGATTTAGTAGGGAAGGAGGTGAAAATTATCTGAACATTGTTAATTTTATGTAAAGATTTTAGTAATTTTTATTTGTTTATGTATTAATCAAGTATTTACAGAACCTGATAAAAGTGAGATTATCAAAGTGTTCTGAATTATCAGATGAGTGTGGAGAAGTGTATAACATTTGTTTTTATTTTTGAGAATGAAGACGCCACCCCTTTGAAATGTTCTATCTATATGTGACATGGTTTTCCAATGTAAATTTGTAATGTAGAAATACTTCATCATATACAGTATGTACAAGACAGGATATGAGGCACCAGGTAAATTATCCAGGAACCGCTCTCACCTTCTCATTCATCTCAAGGAGCGGAGCTGGAGGTGCTCGCTGAGGCTGCAACCTGGCAGAAGGACATTTACACTGACTCTAGGTACGCCTTTGGCATCGCCCACAATTATGGGCCGATTGGTAGTAGGAACTTTATTGGATCATCGGGTAAGCCAATTGAGAGAGCAAGAGAAGACAGAACTGACAACAAGAGTATGTGCAGCCAGGTGTCAGTAAATTGGCTTATCCCTGGATACAATAATGCCACCACTAGGTTTGTAGCAGCATGCATGATGTGCGCACTGCATGACATAGGTAAAACAGCAAAGGTACCTGTGAAAAGTGCAGCCCGGCCAGATTACCCATCCCAGCGACTGCAGAACATACAACTACCCGAGGTAGAAGTGTATGACAATGTGCTCTTGTGTGTAGACCTGTTCTCAGGGGGGCCTGAAGCCCGGCCGGTATCTTCCCCACTGCAGACGTTGTGTGCAAGTGACAGGGGAACAGTGTTATCCCAAGTATTGAGCTGGTGTTTGTACAATGATAAGATGTCAGCAGTTCTCCAGATGTTATTCCAAAGTTAGTTTGTTTAATAACGATATTCAAAAAGTGTTGTGGGAATATTATAGAGGCTCTGTCACCAGATTATCAAATCCCTATCTCCTATTGAATGTGATTGGCGCTGCAATGTAGATACCCGCAATGTTTTTTTGTTTTTTTGTAAAAACGATCATTTTTGCCCAAGTTATGAGCAATTTTATATTTATGCAAATGAGCTTTTCAATAGACAACTGGGCGTGTTTTCTCGTTTTACCAACTGGGCGTGTATTGTGTTTTTACCAACTGGGTGTTGTGAATAGAAGTGTATGACGCTGACAAATCAGCATCATACACTTCTCATCGTTCCCACCCAGCTTCTTTCCCTGCAGACACACAGCGTGACGTCACCCACAGGTCCTTCAACCTTGGCGTCGGACAAAGAAGATACATCGGCTCCAGGCGTCCAAAAGGTTAATATGCTCGTCTCTAGGGAGTTTGCTATGCTTACCTGCACATGGAGATGCTGCAGCTGATTCAACTATACCCTCTGATGCCTGGAGCTAATGTGTCTTCTCTCTTCCGACGCCAAGGTTGAAGGACCTGCGGGTGACGTCACGCTGTGTGTCTGCAGTGGAAGCAGCTGGGTGGGAACGATGAGGTCACCCACAGGTCCTTCAACCTAGAAGACTTTTAATATGATGAACTCCATCACTGAGATGCGGCAGGCGCAGCCTGAGCCAGTACAATGCGCCTGTCCTGAACTGACGGCAGTGTCACAATTCTAAGCAGCCGTGCGGACAAGTAACTTGCCAGAGGAAGAGGACAGATGCGGAGGGTTTGTGGTAGTCACAATAAAACTTCACTACTCTGTCTACGTGGGATCTCACCCCAGGCTCACAGCATGAGGTGCTATGTACAGCCCGGTGATGTATACTAAAAGAGACGGTGTCTGACAGATGAGAAGGACCAAGCCAAGTCCTGATGACATCTGCAAAGTAAAGTAAAGACCAAAGACCTGAGTGAATCCGTCAGAAGGATCAAGTGTTTTTATAAGTAAGTGACCAGGTGGAGGATAATAATAATTCCCCCACTGGACACCACTGTGCAGTCTGACTCGACAGAAGACAGGAGAAGAAGAGGACGATGATGTACAGGACTTGCATTGAACTGATGGGATCCAAAACCTGAGGGTGATAGCATTATATTATTAGTTGAGGTCCTATTGTTTATATTGTCTGAGGTTTATAATTATAATGTGTGTAAATATGCTTTGGCACTGCAAATTACAATCTGAGGAGTTTTATGTGGAGGTGTGAGGTGAAGGTCACTGGTTGTTGTCACTCATATGTAAGAAGTACATGGCAGCAATGACAGCCCGGAGGTTCTGTTATCTGGGTGTCTTTAGGTTTGGGGAAGATGCTGCCCATGACCTGTTATATCTGCAGGGGTAAAAGTCCCATTAAGACAGTAAGTGACAGTGCGACAATTATTACCGTTAATAAAAATGTAGACTGGATTAATTATATATATTACAACCAGCATAGCAGTATACCAAGACAACCATCCTGTATCCTGAGGAGAATAGGGAAAGTTAGGACCACTCCGAAACCTTGGAAGTCCAGGTACAAAGGAGGATTACTCATAAAGAGTAGCTCGTCTCAAGCTGGTGAAGAAATCCAAAACCCCTACCCGCCTGGTTCGAGTGGTCAGTAGTAGGTTGCTAGGCAAGACTCAGGGATAGAGTAATAATGTTTTTAGGGTGGACTGTCAGGGATCATTAGCCTGTATATTGTTTGCAAAAACATTATTGCTTTATATCAGTATATTCCACAAAGATTTGTAAATGAAACAAGATGGAACCTGTATCAGGAACACGCCAATGGAGACACCGCCTCTGGAATGCAAGAGGTGTGTACAGATGAACTTACAGCTGAATAGAGCCAATGGGGCTTAAGCACATCCCACATCTCTACAGAGAAGATTTTTTGTAACTCGTTGTTCAATAAAAAGTTAGTCTTCACTTCCTACTTCATTGAGGGAGGATCTGTACCACCATTTTTCTGCCTGGTATATTTCTTCCACGCATGCCCTCAGTTTCCAATTTACAGAGGTGGCTATTCGGTGTGAAATAACAGGGAAAAGGAAGTTTACCCTGACACTTTCACCCGGAGACTACTCAGTGTGGTCTCCGGTCATGTGATCGTTGTGACAGCCTGTCACAGCGATCACATTGCTCCTCCCAGCAGAGCTTGTGCGCCGACGGTAAGGTGCTCAGCTATGTGAACGCTGTGACAGCCTGTCACAGCGATCACATGCATGCTAACGGTAAGGAGCTCCATGATACAGCTGTCTAAAGACAGCTGTATCACCAAGCTTCAGAGTGGTCTCTGGTCAGGTGATCGCTGTGACAGCCTGTGACATTGGTTGATCGCTATGTCCCGTAGCCTACATTGCATGTAATAAAAGTCAATGTGGTTGTGTCGCAACGCGCAAGTTGCCACGACATGACAGTTGCAAGAACGCGACCTCATTGACTTTCATTACTTGAGGTGGGACATAGTGATCTTTGGTCGGACAACCTGTACATGGGGTATTTTGCAGGCAGAAAAAATCAGCCTCCAAATTCCTGAAGGAATTTTGAGGCAGATTTTAACCTGGCTACACTTTTTTGTCGTGTTTTTCGCCTGAGGCATCGAGGACCGCGGGCGTAAAACGCTTTTTCCGCCTCCCAGCCACTCGTTAAAAAAACATCAATTTCAGCTGTGTATTGGAGCCAATTCCGACGGGTTTCCATGTCAAAATCAGCACCAAAATACTCTGTGTGAATTGGGCCTTGTCGTGACGTTAGATGTGGCGGATTCACTGCAAATTTTACCTGCGGATTTGCGCAGGCAAAGACTGCAGTGGATTACAGTACAAGGCAAGTAGATGAGATTTTACAAAACTCATCTGCATGCTGCAGACATTTTACATGGCAGATTTTCAAATCTTTGATATGTCGTTAAGTTAATACCTTGGGGTCTGTTTTCCATAAAATAATAATTTTTGGGATATCAAAGGGGTTTCCAGTCCACAAAAATTTATGGTCCATCCACAGGATAAGGCCCTATTCACACGACAGGGTTTCTCTGCCGTGTGATGGCCGTTCAAAAAACATCCGTCACACTGCCACAGTAGGAACAATAGACCCCAAATGAGGCTATTCACATGACCGATTTTTTGACGGCCTGGTCAAAAAATGGGACATGCCCTATTTTTGACATCAGGGACTTCTAAAGTGGAATCCCCACCGCTGTGGCCGGGGATTCCGATCCAGGAGAAGTCCCTCACATCACTGTTCATATATGGACAATGAAGTGAGGGACTTCTCCTTGAGCCGTCCCCTACAGAAAGGTAGGGGGTGCCATCTATGGGGGGTGACTATGTACAAGGGGGCTGTGTAGCACTACCTACAGGGGGGCTGTGTGGCATTACCTACAGGGGGCAGTGTGGTATTGCTTACAGGGGGGCAGTGTGGCATTACCTACAGGGGGCTGTGTGGCAATATCTACAGGGAGGGCTGTGTGGCACTACCTACAGGGGGGGCTGTGTGGCACTACCTACAAGGGGGGCTGTGTGGCACTACCTACAAGGGGCTGTGGCAGTATCTACAGAGGGCAGTTTGTGGCATTATCTAGAGAGGGAAGTGTGTGGCAAAAAATTTACAAATGAAAGTCATCCGATTTTAAAACGGACAGGGAAAAAAACGGATGCAAAACGGGTCAAAATCGGCCGTTGAAAACGGAAACACGGCCCGGAACGGATGCAAAACAGGCAGGAAAAACAGACGTTTTTATCGGCCGACACTCGCACCCTGTCATGTGAATAGAGCCTTAGCCATCAATATCTGATTGGTGGTGGCCCGTCTCCCCGCAGCCCTGCCGATCAGCTGTTTTGAAGGGGCCGCGATGCTCGTACCATCGTCGGAGGCGTGTTTCATTGACTCCATTGAAAAACAGCTCCAAAACAGCCGTAAAATACGCAGCGAAAAACGCAAGTTGCTACAAAAACGTCTGAAAATCAGGAGCTGTTTTCGCCTGAAAACAGATCCGTATTTTCAGACGCTTTTGGTCACTGCGTGTGAACATACCCTTAGGGTATGTGCACATGACCTCTTTTCAGACGTAATGGAGGCGTTTTACGCCTCGAATTACGCCTGAAAAGACGGCTCCAATACGTTGGCAAACATCTGCCCATTGCTTGCAATGGGTCTTACGATGTTCTGTGCAGACGGTGTCGCTGTCAAAATACGGCGGCGGGTAAAATGACGGCTCGCCAAAAGAAGTGCAGGACACTTCTTGTGACATTTTTGGATCCGTTTTCTCATAGACTATTAAAAACAGCTCCAAAAACTACCGTAAAAAACGCAGCGAAAAACGCGAGTTGCTCAAAAAACGTCTGAAAATCAGGAGCTGTTTTTCGCTGCGTTTTTTGCGGCCATTTATGGAGCTGTTTTTCTATAGAGTCAATGAAAAACGGCTCAAGAAGTGACATGCACTTCTTTTTCGTGGGCGTTTTTTTACGCGGCCGTTTTTTAAAATGGCCACGTATAAAATCGGCCCGTCGGAACAGAACGCCGTATTTCCTATTGAAATTAATTGGCCGATGTTTGAAGGCATTCTGCTTCCGATTTTTCAGCCGTTTACGCCCTGAAAACGTCTGAAAATAAGCCGTGTGAACATAACCTAAGAGGTCCTTAACGTTCAAAAGAATCAATACATTTCCTGTCTCACTACTTTATTTTTCAGTGTTTACATTCATTAAGTGCCACCGAAAAGAAGTATGCATAGACAATGTTTATCTTTGTTTTACAGAAATGTCATTAAATTTGCAGATCTGTTTTAGGTCTTTTGTACTTGTTCTTAAAGAGGCTCTGTCACCAGATTTTCAAACCCCTATCTCGTATTGCAGCAGATCGGCGCTGCAATGTAGATAACAGTAACGTTTTGTTTTTTTCAAAAACGAGCATTTTTGGCCAAGTTATGAGCCTTTTTATATTTATGCAAATGAGCCTTTCTTAAGTACAACTGGGCGTGTTTAAAGTTAAGTACAAGTGGGCGTTTATCGTGTGTGTACATCTGGGCGTTTTTACTTGTTTTACTAGCTGGGCGTTGTGAATAGAAGTGTATGATGCTGACGAATCAGCATCTTCCACTTCTCTTCGTTAACACCCAGCTTCTGGCAGTGCATAGACACCAGTGCCGCATCTGCCATGAGGCCAGGTGAGCCGACGGCCTCAGGCTGCACCACCTACCCAAAGGGGTGGGGGGGCGGCATTTTCAGCCCGGGATGGACTGGACCGGGGAGAGACGTGCCGAACGTCTGTAATACTCCTCCTCCTCTCTGGCGCTGCACACAGCACATGCAGGCAGAGAGAGAGGAGCAAGTCTGCAGGTGGAGCTACGAGCAGCAGAGGTAAGTTCCTGCCTTGCTGGGACCGGGACCCGTGACGTGAGTATACTGCAAGGGGGGGTCTGGGCATTTTACCGACAGCAGAAGGCTCTATGGGGCTGGAATAATCCACCCCATAGAGCCCTCACATCACTATAATGAAAGGATTAGTGTGGGTGGGGGAGCGTCTGACTTACTGCAGAGAGCTCTATAGGGGGGGATTCTGCCCCCCCCTTTAGAGCAGTCAGTCAGATGCTCAGACCCCCTAACCTTTCAGTATAGTAACTAGTCAGGGCTCTATAGAGCCCTCTGCTGTCAGTAAAACGCCCAGACCCCCTTCCCCTTGCAGTATACTCCTGGCTTTGTAGCTTTCCTGTGCTTAATTAGCGTGGGAAAGCTACAAATAGGGCTGTGACTGGTGAGTCTCACAGTCACTCACAGTGCACACTGAATGCGGCAGCTGCGGCAGCCAGTCTGACTGTGAGTCTCTGACCAGTCACCACCCACACGCAGCAGAGAGACAGGAGAGACTAATAGTAAACCCTCAACTACTACAGTTTCACAGGCATTGTCTATGACAGCTTCTATAGTGTAGTGGTTAGCTTGTCTGCCTTATACATGGAAGGTTGTTGGTTCAAATCCCAGCTGGGGTTTGTTTTTTTAAATATTAATATCTTGTATTGGGCTTTGTTCACACTAGCATTAATATACGGTTACCTCTCTTCCGTCAGAGGGAGAGGATCGATACGTTAAACGGAAAGCAACGGTTCCATTAGAATTACCATTGCTTTCAATGGTAATTCTTTTGTATCAGTTGCTTTCCGTTTGTCTCCATTCACTAGGTTTCCGTTCTTTTGAACGGAAATAAAAGTTCTGCAGACTGCACTTTTGTTTCCTTTAAAAAAAACGGAAACTTAGCGAACGGAGACAAACGGAAAGCAACTGATACAAAAGAATTACCATTGAAAGCAATGGTAACTCTAATGGAACCGTTGCTTTCCGTTTAACGTATCGATCCTCTCTTCCTCTGACGGAAGAGAGGTAAATGTATATTAATGCTAGTGTGAAAGAAGCCTTAGGGCCTGTTCACATCAGCTTTGGCTTTCCGTTCTGGGGTTCCGTTGGAGGTAACCCCGCAACGGAAAGTCAAACTGAAACCACAGCTTCCGTTTCCGTCACCATTAGCACAGTCGACTGCGCTATTGATTCCGTCACAAAAACGGAAACCTGCCGGAATGGTGACGAACGGAAACCATTAGCAATGTTTCCGTCACCATTGATTTCAATGGTGACTGAAACGGAAGCTGTGGTTTCAGTTTGACTTTCCGTTGCGGGGTTCACCCGACGGAAACCTCCCACGGAACCCCGGAACGGAAAGCCAACGCTGATGTGAACAGGCCCTAATCCTTCCCCATAAACCTGCCCCCGCTAATTAAAATAAATATATTATATAATGTATATAGCGCTGTATCCTGTATCCGTCAGGTCAGCGGGTCCTGCAGGATCGAGCTGTTACCAATCACATCTAAGTTCATAACTTAGATGTGATCGGTAATAGGCGACCTAATGGATTCAGGTCTCAGCGCAATATACAGCTGCTCTGTATACAGGATACAAAGCAGCTGTATCTCAAAGTACAAATCATTTTCAATAAAAAGTAATTAAAACTTGCACCAATCGCAGTAATAGACATCTTTATATATCATAGTGACATGTCCGAAGTTTTCATCGGTGGGGGACCGAGCACTGAGGCCCCCACCGATCGCTAAAACGAAGCAGCAGAAGTGCTCGGGTGAGCGCTGTGCCGCTTCATTTATGATCGACTTTCAGCCGAGTGAGCGGTGTACGGACTCCTAGCCTTTCTATTGAGCCCGTACACTGCTCCAAGGAAAGCCAAACAGAATTGAAGCGGCACACCACTCACCCGAACACTTCTGTTGTTTAGTTTTAGCGACTAGTGGAGGGTCTCAGTGCTCGGACCCCACTGATCAAAACTTCTGACATGTCAAAAGTTTTTTAAAAAGTTGTTACACTTTAAGGAGAATCTTTCACCTGCCCACAGATTTGCATTTGAGTGCAGCATGTAATGGTCAGGGCTGCACAAACTCTGGGGCACTTTACATTTTTTTTTCCTACCCTCTTTCCTTACTTAGATATCGGTGCCGTAAAGTTTGGCGCCGATATTTAAATAACCCCATGAACTGCCAATGGGGCGGTAATCGGCAAGGGGGCGTGTAACATCGCTGTGACACTGTCCAATCAGCTACGGACAATGTCAACAGCAAGAGCTGGAGAGAGGAGAGCATGTGCTCACGCACGCTCTCACTCTTCAGCTCTCGGCAGGCAAGTACAAGACTGTGATCTCAGGTGAGAGATCAGTCTTGTCGTTCTTGTCTGCCGACAGCTAATGAGTGAGAGCGTGCGTGCGCGCACAGCTCCGATGCCATGAAACAGAAGAAGAAGAATTCACACTCTTCTTCTGTTCCTTAGTGGTGGTGGAGCTGCGCGCGCACGCGCTCTCGTGCACGCGCTCTCTGTCCAGCTCTTGCTCTGAAACTGTCTGTAGCTGATTGGACAGTGTCACAGCGATGTTACACGCCCCCTTGCCAATTACCTCCCAATTGACACTTCAGGGGGTTATTTAAATATTGGGCACCAAATATTACAGCACCGATATCTAAATAACGAAGGAGGCTAGGAAAAATTATGTAAAGTGCCCCAGAGTTTGTGTGGCCCTCCCCATTACATTCTGCACTCAGCTGCACATGGATGGGGAGATGAAAGGTTCTCTTTAAAAGAAAGGTGTTATAATTATTATTTTTTTATTTGATATGTTTTATTTTATGGGCCTAATTTTTCTAATTATTTTAATATGTTCCCGAAGGTAGCTATTTATTCATATGCTTGTACGTCTGTGGGGGCAGCCAACTTTATTTTTATTTTTCATACTGCTCATTTTTGTTTTGCAGGTTCCGCTCGACCATTTGGACTACGTCGTAGATTCGTTGGACTACTTCGCTGATTTAAGCTTTATTTTTATTTTTTTAATAAAATGGTTAAAGTGGATTGTGTGGAAGAGTTGTAATTTCAATAAAATAAATTTCTTTATGTCTCTGTTTTTTAATACTTCATTATCGCCTTAGTAATGGCTGCTGTCTGATCGAGAGCATCCATTACTAAGAAGGGGCTTAGTGTTAGCCAGTAATAAGGCCGTCACTAACCCCTATTATTACCCCGGTACCCACCGCCACCAGGAGTACCGGGAAGAGCTGGGTACGATCCAGCACCCGACCATCTGAAGTGAAGGGTACTTGGGTGGCCGCAGGCTGGTACTATCAGGCTAGGAAGGGACAAAAAACATGGCCCTTCCCACCCTGGTGATGCTAGGCTGCTTTTTTATTGTATCTGGCTGGCTATGAAAAATTGAGGGGATCTCAATAAATTTTTTTTTCAATTTATTTTAAAAAAATGACGAGGGGTTTCCCCAATTTTTCATAACCAGCCAGATACAATAAAGCAGCTGCAGCCTAGCATCCCCAGGGTGGGAAGGGCCACTTTTTTGGCCCTTCCCAGCCTGATAATACCAGCCTGCGGCCTAACAGTCGTTTCAGATGGCCAGGTACTGAATCGTACTCGACTCTTCCCGGTATCCCTGGCGGCAGTGGGAACCGGGGTAATAATAGGGGTTAGTGATAGCCTTGTTACTGGCTAATGCTAAGCCCCAGCCTTAGTAATTGAACGCTGTCAATCAGACAGCTGCCATTACTAAGGCCATAATAAAGTATTAAAAAAAAAACAGACATAATTTTTTTTTTATTGAAATCAAAACTCCCCCATGCAACCCTCTTTCACACTTTTTTTTTTTAAAGTAGATCATTGAAGTAGTCCAATGAATCTACGACGTAGTCCAAACGGTCCAGCGGAACCTACCAAAAAAAAGTTAGCAGTATAAAATGTAAAAAAAATAATAATTTGCCACAATAGAAACCCCTGCTCCGCCGTTTGCTCTTGTAGGCCACAGCCTGGTTTAGGCCTGAGGCCTACAAGAGATCGGGAGCACGCTGATGACGTCAACTGCCCGGCACGATGACGTCACTGCATCATGCCGACCACGCCGGGCCACTGAACTCGGTTAAAAATCATAAGTCAATTAGGTAATAAAAAGGGGGCATAGAAGATGTTAAACCATTTTCAGTGTTAATGCTGCGTTGCTGATCTATGATACTAAAGTAATACAGTAAAAAGAGTTCTTTAAATCTTCTCTATACATTAAACAGCACTTTACAAATAAACAACAAATGTTTTCCTATTTAATTTTTTTTTATATATTGCGTGTTTGATGTGCAAAGGTAGTAATGAGAAAACTCCGATAGATTGGGGGGGGGGGGCACCTTTTTATAGTTCGCCTCAGGCAGTAGAGGGGCTAGGTTCACCCCTGACAGACACACAGCGTGTTCTCGAGAGATCACGCTGTGACGTCACTTCCTGCCCCAGGTCCTGCATCGTGTCGGACGAGCGAGGACACATCGGCACCAGGCGACAGAGGTTACATCGACTTACCTGCAAACGCTGATGCTGCTGCAAAATCAACTGTAGACTCTGTCGCCTGGTGCCGATGTGTCCTCGCTCGTCCGACACGATGCAGGACCTGGGGCAGGAAGTGACGTCACAGTGTGATCTCTCGAGAACACGCTGTGTGTCTGTGCACTGCCAGAAGCTGGGTGTTAACGAAGAGAAGTGGATGATGCTGATTCGTCAGCATCATACACTTCTATTCACAACGCCCAGCTAGTAAAACAAGTAAAAACGCCCAGATGTACACACACAATACACGCCCACTTGTACTTAACTTTAAACACGCCCAGTTGTACTTAAGAAAGGCTCATTTGCATAAATATAAAAAGGCTCATAACTTGGGCAAAAATGCTCGTTTAAAAAAAAAAAAAAACGTTACTGTAATCTACATTGCAGCGCCGATGTGCTGCAATACGAGATAGGGGTTTGAAAATCTGGTGACAGAGCCTCTTTAAGCAATGATCCAAGTAGAAGCTACTTACTACTTCTATGTATTTAGACACTAAATTTAGCTGTCTTTCCTGTGTGTCCCATTCGCTCATATGGACATCATAGAGGGTAATCCCACGGGCCATTTACTTCATGGTTGCCCATTCCTTTGAATGGCTGCAGTGTAAGGGTATGTTCACACGCAGTGTTTTCAGACGTTATTCGGGCGTTTTACTAATTGAATTGCGCCTGAAAAAACGGCTCCATTATGCCTACAAACATCTGCCCATTGCTTTCAATGGGTTTTACGATGTTCTGTTCCCACGAGGTGTTATTTTACGCGTGGCTGTCAAAAGACGGCGTGTAAAAAGACGCCTGCGAAAAAGAAGTGCATGTCACTTCTTGGGACGTTTTTGGAGCCGTTTTTCATTGACTCCATTGAAAAACAGCTCCAATAACGTCCGTAAAATACGCCGTAAAAAACGCGAGTTGCTACAAAAACATCTGAAAATCAGGAGCTGTTTTCGCCTGAAAACAGCTCCGTATTTTCAGACGTATTTTTCTAAGCAAAACATACCCTAATATTACGGCAGCATCTACTGCAAGACAAATGAGCATTCGTCTGCAGCGTGACCTGGCAATAACGGCTGATCATCAAAAATTAGAGCAGATGGCATGCCACTTCATTCTGAGAGGCTTTTTTTCTGTTGAGTCTACCCTTTTATCAGGAGCCTTAGGTTTTTATAAGGGGGTGCTCACACAGAGTATTTTGACATGGAAACCGAGTCGGAAACAGCGCCAAAAAAGGCCAGAAATGTTCTCCCTTTGATTTCAATCGGAGGCGTTTTTTCCTGCGAGCGGTACAAAGTGGCCCCATGCCCTATCTTCGAGCGTTTCCGTCTCTGACCTCCCATTGGCATCAATGGGAGCCAGAGAAAGGCGTTTTTTGCCTGCGGTACTCTATGGCCGCCACGCCGAAAAATGCGGCAAACAGCATGCAGGTAGGCCAAAATTTGCCTCAAAACCCCTTCAAAATTAAGAAATGCATTTGAATTATCCTAAAGAAAGGGTGGGAGCAGCGTTCTTCTTTAGGAATAAGCGGACGGTCTGACCATACCACAGCATATTCCAAAATACAAATTCTGCCCAGCACCAGCAGGGCAGATTTTTCCACCTGCAAAAATAAACTCAGTGTGAACAGGACCTAAAGTGGTTTTACCAATCTTGATAGAGTCCGGACATTTAGGCCCCATGCACACGACCGTGTTCGGTCCGTGAAATACGGTACGCATGTCCCGGACCAAACAGTGCAGGGAGCCGGGCTCCTAGCATCATACTTATCTATGACGCTAGGTGTCACTGCCTCTCCGCGGAACTACTGTCCCGTACTGTAATCATGTTTTCAGCACGGGAAAGTATTCCCGCGGGGAGGCAGTGACACCTAGCATCATGCGGACCATATATATCACGGACCGAACACGGTCGTGTGCATGGGGTCTTAGGGGAGGGATCCACAAGTGATTACAATCATCCCTGTGGTTTCATACTAAGGCTGTATTCAGACGAACGTGGCGTTTGTGCGCGCGTGAAAAACGCGACGTTTTGTTTGCGTTGTAGTTGCGTGTGGCATCCGTTTGGCCAGCGTGATAGCGTATTTAACGCGCGTATGGCATGCGTTTTTTACGCGCGTCCAAACAACGGAGGGTGGAGTAATGGAGAGGCCAGCCTACAAAAAGACACCTTCTCCAACACCTGCTTGATGTGAGCACATGGTGGCATCAAGATTTCACGTTTCCTCTAACTTTGGCCCATGTTAGTAGGTTTTTGGGTTGTTTTACACGCCAAAAACAACAATATGCCCTTGACTCCGCTGGGCCGTGTGCTGCTAGCATGGATGGTTTCTAGGAGATTTGGTGAACGGCGACCCATGCTTCCGGAGGGAATCGGGAGAAGAGGGAGGATTTAGGTTCATCCACTAGTGGCCCAGCGCACCACCAAAGGCCATTTTCATACTCTATATGAGGAACTTCGCAGCCATCCCGAGAAATTCCGGTCGTTTTGCCGCATGTCTGTGTCTACTTTTGATATTCTACTGGACCAGATTCGCGCTGGAATAACCTACACGGACACAAATATGCGGCGCTGCATTTGCCCCGAGGAGCGACTCCTTGTGACGTTGAGGTATGTGGGTTTAAAACTATAGCAGCTTACAGGCTGGTGTGTGGTTGCCATGTCCTACAGCACGCTTATTTGTGTGGTGTGTTTTTGCATCTCGCCCATGTAGATTTCTAGCTAACGGAAACAGCTATCATTCGATCCATTTCGAATTCCTTCTGGGAGTGAGCACTATTTCGGCCATTGTCACAGCCACCTGTGTTGTCTTGTGGGTGCGTTTGAAGACCACAGTGATGCCGCAGCCGACGACAGACCACTGGCTTTCGATAGCATCTGACTTTAACACCACCACCCAATTTCCTAATTGTATTGGTGCCCTCGACGGGAAGCATATTAGGGTCAAGAAGCCCCCCCACTCAGGATCCCGATTCTATAAATACAAACAGTTTTTTTCTATCGTCTTGTTGGCCTTGTCCGACAGCAATTATTGTTTTACCATTGTACATATAGGGTCCTATGGAAGCTCAGCTGATGCCCGCATCTTCCGTACATCCCGGATGGGCCAACGTCTGATGGGCAATCTGCTCTCCGTGCCGGTGCCGAACCACCTGCCTGGCTCGCAAGGACCACCAGTCCCTTATGTGATCGTGGCAGATGAGGGTTTTGGACTCACAAGTCAAGTAATGCGCCCATTTGCTAGAAGAGGCTTGGATGACCGGCGGCGCATATTCAATTACCGCCTTAGCAGAGCAAGGCGATGTGTGGAATGTGCATTTGGCATAATGGCCTCCAAATGGCGTGTTTTCCTCACCACCATGCAACTGACGCCGCAAAATGTCACCCGTGTCATCCAAGCGTGTGTGGTGCTTCATAATTTTGGTCGTATACATGATGCAGGTTGTGATGCAGAATATATTCGCCAAAATGTTACCTCAACAACCATTTCGCTGCCACTTCCACTTGGAAGGGCGCAAACCTCTGGAATTAGAATACGCGACATATTTGCTCAATATTTTGACAGTCCGAAGGAGCTGGGCCATGGCAGGAGGATGTTCTGTGAGGCCTGTCCTAGTCACGATAAGTGTGCCACTGTATCATTAGTTATGTTAATTTGTGCTTCTTTGTGGAGGGCATATTTTGATTCTGCACTCGCAAGACATGAGGACCCTTGACGTGGGTTGCGAGCTTATGTCTTTGTTGGATTACCTTTTTACGTGACATCTCTTGTAGACACATTAGCTTTGGAGGCCGGATGGCTTAGCCCCTGAGCACTATTTGCATGCAAAAAGCCATTTTTTTTCCATTTCACACAGAACTGCAATGCAGGCGAGGGCAATATGAGGAATGGAGGTAAACCACCAAAGACAAACTAATACCTCTATCATGGCATGCTACAAACTTGCTCCACCGTCCTAATGTGGGAACATTACCTAAAATAATGTTTGGGGGAACCTGGGTACCAACACATAAATGGAGGCAAACACAAATAATGAAACGTGCTAACAACATAACCATTTAATCTGGTATTTCAAACGTAAACACTGAGCAGCATCCAGCTGTCATAAAAACATATCCAACGCACCAACATGATGCTACAGAAATAAACTGTGACTTCCATGTTTACAGTCCCACATAGAAACACGCGGCATCGGCCTACACAATTCTATAAGTCCTGATACATGTGTGAGGGAGACTGGTGGCTCTGCATCTCAGCACCACTATACTGTCCCTGGGACTGCTGAGGATGTTCCTCACCAGCATAGTGGTGCTGATACTGAGGGTTTAGCCCTGCCGGGGGGCGCTGGACAAAGGGAGGCTGGGGTCTGACGTAGGGGGGGAAAGTGCGGTCGCGAGGCACCACATGACCTGGTGACATTACCCTCACCATCGGCCGTTGGTACTGTGGCCGTTGAAAGGTGTGAGCAGGCTGGGAAGGGAGAGGAGCAGAAGAGGTCAGACAATCTTCAGGCAATCCACGCCATTGCTCTACTACCTGGAAGCATTGCCGTGGATTGTTAGGAGGAGTGGCAGAGTCAATAATAGCGAGGATGGCCCCTTGGACGCGTGCCATCCGGTAGTCCGGTACTCGCCGAAGTAGTGGCGCTATGGTACGCCCAAAAGCGTCACATCCATCCTCCTCCGAACAGCGCCTAAGGTACTCCAGGACTCTCGCGTCCACGTTGGCACCTGCTGGGGCAACCTGGGTGAGCCGGCGTCTGGCTGGTGGCGTCCGTGGATTGTCCAGGTCCACTGGCAGCTGGGGTTGGCTGCTTAACTGTGTGGCAGCTTGGGTTTGTGTACGGTCGGGGGTCAAGGGCAGCACGGGATGTTGTTCGGTGACCTGGTGCGCCTCCACATGGCCAGCCTCCTCCTCCGTGTCATTCAGATTATCACTGCATCTGCCAGAAACATTTATCGTTACTCATTTTACCATGTCCACAAGGGCCATACAGCTTTTTATACAGGCTATGCAGTGAACACACACATGTCATCAATGTAATGTCAGTACTTACGGTCGCATCTCCATAATGTCCTTGAGAAACATCAGCTGTTTCATATATATATAGGGCCTTTTTTTGGACGCCCCATCCCCACTTCGCCCTTTGTTTCCATATTCCCTCCTAAACTGATCCCGACAGCTCCTCCACCGTGTTTTGACATCATCAACTGGACATAGGAACAGGAGACAGACACCAAAATGAGACCATCTGACCGTACGGACAACTTCACTTGTCACAAACGTTGCTATACGTAATACACAACGACACACTAAACACTGGCCTATACATTATGCAGTGCCACACGCGCGACCAAGCACTGTACAGAACATATGAAACACAAGGCTATACACGATAGCATGGGCGATTGCATCAGCATTAATTTAGATCAGCACTTACCTATGGTTTTGCGGTCTCTTGTGGTACTTTTTTCCCACTCCTGCCCAAATAGGCTATGCGCCACCTCATCCCAGGCTACCTCCTTGCCCGTGCGGTCGTGGTAGGCCTCATCATTCGTGTTCCACAACTGGGGTCTGTCATGGACCAAGCAAATAAGTTTCTCCACATCACACGCACGTGGCATTGCTGCAGATGTGTGTTGAAACTGTGCGCATGTGCTCAGAATGTGAAAAGGCACTTCTTGGTGTGTAGTTGTTTTGTCTAGTCTGCTCAACTCATTTACATAGACTTAACAAGTGCTGCGTGAAAAACGCTGTGCGTATGGAGGTGCTTGCGTGTGCCCTGCGTTGTTTTCACGCACCCATTGACTTCAATGGGTGCGTGATGCGTTGAAAACGCTGAATCAACGGACATGTCGTGAGTTTTTTGCAACAGAGCAACGCTGCGCAAAAAACGCTGCCATGTCTGCACGGCCCCATTGACTAATATAGCTACGGGCAACGCACGTGAAAATCACGCACGTTGCACGCGCGTATTTTACGTTCATCTGAATAAAGCCTAAAGGGGTTAAATTTCAGATGGGAATAGCTGCCCTGCTGGTGCTGGCCAGAATTTGTATTTGGAATATGCTGTGGTCTGGTCAGACCTTCAGCTTATTCCTAAGGCTGGGTTCACACGACCTATTTTCAGACGTAAACGAGGCGTATTATGCCTCGTTTTACGTCTGAAAATAGGGCTACAATACGTCGGCAAACATCTGCCCATTCATTTGAATGGGTTTGCCGACGTACTGTGCAGACGACCTGTCATTTACGCGTCGTCGTTTGACAGCTGTCAAACGACGACACGTAAATTGACTGCCTCGGCAAAGAAGTGCAGGGCACTTCTTTGCAACGTAATTTGAGCCGTTCTTCATTGAACTCAATGAAGAGCAGCTCAAGATTTACGAGCGTCTCAGACGCCTCGCATAATGCGAGGAGGAGCTTTTACGGCTGAAACGAGGCAGCTGTTTTCTCCTGAAAACAGTCTGTCATTTCAGCCGTAAAAGCCTCTCATCGTGTTCACATACCCTAAAGAAGAACGCTGCTCCCACCCTTCCTTTAGGATAATTTAAATGCATTTCTTTTCATGTTATAGGCTTGTCAAGGCTTTTATTGTAAGGGGGTAAGTCGCTCAGTACTTTGAGTGGACAGCTTGTTTTTTGTAGGCTTGAATTTATGGCTAAATCTTGTTTAACCCCCTCGAGACTAAGACATTTTTTTATTTTTGGTTTTCACTCCCCGCCTTCCAAGTGCCATAACGTTTTGATTTTTATGTCAATAGAGTGGTGTGAGGGCTTATTTTTTGCGGGAGGAGCTGTAGTTTTTATCGGTACAATTTTTTTTGTACATACAACCTTTTGATCACTTATTAAGACATTTTTTTTGAGAGCTAAGTTGACCAAAAAACAGCGATTTTGGCGGTTTCTTTTTTTTATTCTTTAATGCGTTCACTGTGCGCGTTAAATAATGCTACATTGTAGTAATTCAGACTTTTCCGGATGCAGAGATACCAATTTTGTTTACTTTTTTACATTACTTTAACCCGTTAGTGACCGCCAATACGCCTTTTCACGGCGGCCACTAACGGGCTTTATTCTGATGCATAAGCCTTTTCACGGCACTGCATCAGAATAAAGTAAACAGAGCAGGGAGCTGTCAAATCTCCCTGCTCTCAGCTGCCAGACGTAGCTGAGGGCTGGGAGCGTCCCTGCTTGACCGGGTGAGATCGATATTAGTATCGATCTCACCCGTTTAACCCTTCAGATGCGGTGCTCAATAGCGTGCACCGCATCTGAGTGGTTTTGGAGAGAGGGAGGGAGCCTCCTCTCATCCCACTGACACCCGACGATAAAATCGCCGAGTGTCTGCGTCTGCGATTGCAGCCGGGGGCCTAATAAAGGCCCCCAGGTCTGCCTGTAGCGAATGCCTGCTAGGTCATGCCGGAGGCATGACCTACCAGATGCCTGTCCGTGTTAAACGGACAGGCAGTAATACACTGCAATACAAAAGTATTGCAGTGTATTACAATAGCGATCGGAGAATCGCATATTAAAGTCCCCTAGTGGGACTAGTAAAAAAGTAAAAAAATAAAGTTTAATAAAGTTAATAAAAAAAATGTGAAAAAAATGAAAAACCCACTTTTTCCCCTTACAAACTGCTTTAGTATTAAAAAACCAAAATAAAGTAAAAAAATTACACATATATGGTATCGCCGCGTCCATAACGACCCCGACTATAAAGCTATTACATTACTTAACCCGCACGGTGAACGCCGTAAAAAATTAAATAAAAAACTACGGAAAAATTGCTGTTTTCTGTGAATGCTGACTTTAAATAAATGTGATTAAAAAGTGATCAAAAAGTTGCATCTACTCCAAAATGGTACCAATAAAAACCACAAGTCTTCCCGCAAAAAAAAACCCTCATACAACCGCATCGGCGAAAAAATAAAAACGTTACGGCTCTTCAAATATGGAGACACAAAAACAAATAATTTTGAAAAAAAAGCGTTTTTACTGTGTAAAAGTAGTAAAACATACAAAATCTATAAAAATTTGGAATTGTTGCAATCGTAACAACACGCTGAATAAAGTTATTGTGTTATTTATACCACATGGTAAACGGCGTAGATTTAGGACACAAAAAAGCGTGGCTAAATTTCAGATTTTTTTCTATTCCCCCCCCCCAAAAAAAGTTAATAAAAGTTAATCAATAAATAATATGTACCTCAATAGGGTGCTATTAAAAAATACAACTTGTCCCGCAAAAAACAAGTCCTCATACAGCTATGTCGACGCAAAAATAAAAACGTTATAGCTCTTGGAATGTGACGATGGAAAAACGTAAAAAATAACTTGGTCATTAAGGTCTAAAATAGGCTGGTCATTAACGGGTTAAGGGAAAAATGGGGAAAATCTGGTTTGTGTGTTTTTTGAACTTTAAATATTTAATTTTTTTACACTACTAAAAACTTTATTTCACTTTTTTTTTTACACATTTCATTAGTTCCCCTAGAAGCCTTGAACCAACGATCTGTAGATTGCTGGTACAATACACTGCAATGCTAATGTATTGCAGTGTATAGTAATTTTTACAGGCTTCTGTTAAGCCCTGCCACAGGCAGGGCTTAACCTAGGCAGAGTGAAGGCAGTCCTAGGTGCCTTCAACAGGCCCCTGGGCTGCCATGACAACTGTCGGAACCCCCTGATCGCGTTGTGGGGGCGCCAATGAGCTGCCGCCCCCACTTTTTAGAGTCTCCGATGCTTCAGTCGCGATTGACCGAAGCATTTGAGGAGTTAAATGGCCAGGAACAGCACGATCGCTGTTCCTGGCTTTTAGTCCCCGGTGTCAGCTGTAAAACACAGCTGACACCCGCTGCATATGGAGCGCGCTCCAAACATCACCCCCCACACCAGGACGTAATGGTAGTCATGGTGCGCGAAGGGTTTAAACTTACAAAATGGTTATTTATGTTTATTGAAAGTTTATTAAAAGATTATTTAGCAACCTTTAACCCCTTCCCGACATTTGTCGTATAGATACGTCATGGAAATCCAGCGCTTCCCGCATTTTGACGTATCCATACAACAAATGGATGGCACCGGCTCAGAACCTGAGTCGGTGCCATCGTCGGATGTCAGCGGTGTATTACAGCTGACATCTGGCTGTAATGGCAGGGACCGAAATTAGCTTCGATACCCGCCTTAACCCCTTAAATGCCGCAGTCAAAAGCGATCGCTGCATTTAAGGAGTTTGCACCTCATCGGCACCCCAGCATGGTATGTTACAGCTGACCTTCACCTGTAACGGCAGGAACTGGAGCTAGCCATTAACCCCTTAGATCCAAAAAATAACCTGAAAGCACTCCAATGATCCTTTAGGAATGATTTTCAAAATAATTTTATTATGTATACTTCTTGAAATCGTCATATAAGTTTGAAGCGATTTTTATTTAACGTTTCGACCTAACCTAGGTCTTTATCACAATCGCTGTTGGTAGTGTCAATGTAATGTCGTAACGGCGTCTACCAGACGCTCTAATCCCGAGACCGTAATCGGGATTAGAGCGTCTGGCAGACGCCGTTACGACATTACATTGACACTACCAACAGCGATTGTGATAAAGACCTAGGTTAGGTCGAAACGTTAAATAAAAATCGCTTCAAACTTATATGACGATTTCAAGAAGTATACATAATAAAATTATTTTGAAAATCATTCCTAAAGGATCATTGAAGTGCTTTCAGGTTATTTTTTGGATCTTCATTGTGGGTCTCCAGCCCGAACCTCTACAGCACCAACACAGCGCTAATTTTAGGAGTGCATCCTTACATATTGGAAATATCATTAACCCCTTAGATGCAGCGATCGCTGCATTTTAGAGTTTGCTAGAAGATCGGCAGCCCTGCCATGCAATCACAGGACTGCTGCTATGGCAACAGGAGGCCTAACAATGGCCTCCTGCTCTGCCATTACGGAAGCCGATAAGGCCCCGGCGGGAGGCGAAGCATAATCGGCTTGTGAATGACCGACAGATCTAATACATTGCACTACATAGGTAGTGCAGTGTATTAGAAAAAAAATCAGACAGTTGGACCTTCAAGTCCCCTAGTGGGACTTAGAAAAAAGTGTAAAAAAAAGTGAAATAACATATAAAAGTTTCAAGTAATAAAATAAAACACAATTGCCCTTTTCCCTTTATCAAGTCCTTTATTATTGAAAAAATAAACTATACATATTTGGTAACGCCACGACTGTAACTGCCTGAACTATAAAAATATTATATTATTTATTCCATGCGGTGAACGGCGTAAAAAAACAAACTTAAAAACCTTAAAAAAAACGATACCAGGATTTAAGTTTTTGGGTGAATTTGCCCTACAAATATTGGAATAAAAAGTGATTAAGAAGCCGCATGTATCCAAAAATGGCACCTATAAAAACTATAGCTCATCTCGCAAAAAACACGCCCTCATACAGCTCCGTTGGCAAAAAAATTAAAGCGTTATGGTTCTCACAACTTTGCAACAGAAATAATACATACTTTATTGTGCAAAACGTTGTAAAACATAAAAAAGTGCTATAAATTTGGTATTGCCGGAATCGTACTGACCCGCAGAATAAAGTTAACATGAAATTTATAATTCAAGGTGAACGCTGTATGAAGAAAACCGATGCCAGAATTGCAGTTTTTTGCTCACCTGACCTCCCAAGAAATAGGATAAAAAGTGATCAAAAAGTCGCATGTACCCCAAAATGGTACCAATAAAAACTATAGCTCGTCCCGCAAAAGAACATCCCTTATACCACTACATCTATCAAAAAATAAAATTAGTTAAGGCTCCAATAAGTTAGGAAATAAAAAATATGCAGTTGTACAGGCCCGAGGGGAACATTTCTTCAAGAGGCAAATTATCAAGGCCCTAAAATTAGGGAACCAGGAAGGGGAGGGCCCAAACATATCTGCTGTAAGCGAGGGTGCCCGTATTATACCAGGACAACACTTCCCAGCAAAATTCCCCAAACTGCAAAGGTGCAGAGTGTAGACTAAAAGGGGATAAGAAAGGACACCATATATCAGTGCGACACTGGCCTGTGCAGAAAAGGATTGCTTCACAGTGTAACACACATCTATGAATTATTTTATTGGTTGTTTTTTTACCCCATTATTATACCACCTGACTATGCCCCTCATGTACTCTGCCCAGCTTACATGTACCCCCACATTATAAACTGAAATACCAGTAATACTCCAAACAAAACTACTACCAAGCAAAATCCACGCTCCAAAAGCCAAATGGCGATCCCTCCCTTCTGAACCCTACAGCGTGCCCAAATAGCAGTTTACTTCCACATATATGGCATCACCATACCCGGGAGAACCCTTTAACAATTTTTGGGGTGTGTGTCTCCAGTGGCACAAGCTGGGCACAACATATTTGGCACTGAATTGGCATACCTAGGGAAAAATTTACATTTTTACTTTGCACCATCCACAGCGCAATCATTTATGGAAAAGACCTGTGGGGTGAAAATGCTCACTACACCCCTTAATAAATGCCTTGTGGGGTGCAGTTTCTAAAATGGGGTCACTTCTCAGGGGTTTCTTTTGTTATGTCACATCAGAGCCTCTGCAATTGTGAACCAATAGGGCATGACCAGACGTGGCGGAATTGCTCTGGAATTCCGCTGCGAACAGTCCGCAGCGGAAATCCGCAGTGTACACGTTTATCCATTGCCTTCCACAGCTTTTTAGTAGGGTTCGTTTACACGTTGCGGACAATTCCGCTGCGGAGCATAAGCTGCGGTGCGGAATTTGGTGTCCGCAGCATACACTGGTTGTTGCGGACGTCTAGCGGACCTGTTGCAGACTCATTGCGGAATTTCTCCATTGACTTCAATGGAGAGTCAAAATTCCGCAATGAAGTCCGCAGATGTTATGTGTGCTGCGGAGCGTATTGGTTTTACTAACATGACATTTCTTCATTCTGGCTGGACCTATGTATTTCTAGGTCTACAGCCAGACTGAGGAAGTCAATGGGGCTCCCGTAATTACGGGTGACTACGTGTGTGCACCCGTAATTACGGGAGCGTTGCTAGGCGACGTCAGTAAATAGCCACTGTCCAGGGTGCTGAAAGAGTTAAGCGATTGGCAGTAACTGTTTCAGCACCCTGGACAGTGACTTCCGATCACCATATACATCAACTTGTAAAAAAAAATAGAAGTTCATACTTACCGAGAACTCCCTGCTTCTTCCTCCAGTCCGGCCTCCCGGGATGACGTTTCAGTCCAAGTGACGGCTGCAGCCAATCACAGGCTGCAGCGGTCACATGGACTGCCGCGTCATCCAGGCAGGTCGGACAGCATGGCGAAAGAGGGACGCGTCACCAAGACAACGGCCGGGTAAGTATGAATTTCTTTTTACTTTTACTAGGGAAAGGGCTGTCCCTTCTCTCTATCCTGCACTGATAGAGAGAAGGGAAGCCCTCTTCCCCTCAATACGCAACGGCTAGTCCGCATCAATATAATGCCAATTTTAGGCAAAGCCGCAACAGAATCTGCAACGCAGATTCTGTGCAGCATTGATGCGGACAGTGGCGGAAGAACTCCGCCACGTCTGGGCCTGCCCATACTTTGTAAATTGCCAAATTAGGCCTCAATTTTACATGGTACTCTTTCATTCCTAAGCCCTGTCAAATGTCCAGGCAAAAGATTAGGACCACATGTAGGGTGATTCTAAAACCGGGAAACACAGCATAAGGCTGGGTTCACACGACCTATTTTCAGGCGTAAACGAGGCGTATTATGCCTCGTTTTACGCCTGAAAATAGGGCTACAATACGTCGGCAAACATCTGCCCATTCATTTGAATGGGTTTGCTGACGTACTGTGCAGACGACCTGTATTTTACGCGTCGTCGTTTGACAGCTGTCAAACGACGACGCGTAAATTGACTGCCTCGGCAAAGAAGTGCAGGGCACTTCTTTGCAACGTAATTTGAGCCGTTCTTCATTGAACTCAATGAAGAGCAGCTCAAGATTTACGAGCGTCACAGACGCCTCGTATATTACGAGGAGGAGCATTTACGTGTGAAACGAGGCAGCTGTTTTCTCTTGAAAACAGTCTGTCTTTTCACACGTAAATGCCTGCTATCGTGTGCACATACCCTAATAATTAGGGAGCTGTCTTGTTATGGTGGCACAAGCTTGGCACCACATATTGGCATATCTATTGAAAAATCCCATTTTCACTCTGCAACATCGAGTGCATACTAATTTCTGCAAAACACCTGTGCGGTTAACATGCTCACTACACCCCTAGGTGAATATCTTGAGGGGTGTAGTTTCCAAAATGTAGCAGGGGCTATGCAGATGCGACATAGCGACCAGAAACCAATCCAGCAAAATCTGCATTCCAAAAGCCAAATGGCACTCCTTCCCTTCTGATCCTTGCCGTGTGCCCAAACAGCAGTTTATGATCACAAATGGTGTCTTGCCGTACTCGGGAGAAATTGCTTTACAAATACTGGATTCTTTTTTTCCTTTATTTGTTGAGAAAATTAAAAATTTGGAGCTAAAGCTACGTCTTATTGAAGAAAAGGGACTGTATTTATTGTCACTGCCCAATTCTAATAAAATCTATGAAACACCTGTGGGGTCAAAATGCTCACTACACCCATAGATCAATTCCTCAAGGGGTGTAGTTTCCTAAATGGAGTCACTTTTTGGGCGTTTTCACTGTTTTGTCCCCTCAGGGGCTTTGCAAATGCGACATGGCCTCCGCAAACCATTCCTGCTAAATTTGAGCACCAAAAGCCAAATGGCGCTCTTTCCCTTCTGAGCCCTGTCATGTGTCCAAACAGCCGTTTGCCATACAGGTTGAATAAATGGGTTAATGGCATGCATTTTTAGCTCTTTTGCCATTGTGGGAAAAACAAATGCCCCAATTATTTTGTTATGCTAATGTCTTATTGATTAGTGTATCGGTTACTCATAAGAACAATAATGACATTACATAATTCTACATGGTCGACAGAGCCCGTACTATAGTCCAGTGAAACACATGACTGAGGGTATGTTCACACGGCAAACTAAAAACGGCTGTAAAATACAGTATCTGTTTTCAAGGGAAAACAGCCTCTGATTTTCAGCCATTTTTAAATCATCAAGCGTTTTTTACAGACGTTTTTGAAGCTGTTTTCCTATTGAGATGATGAAAAACTGCTCCAAAAACGGCTCCAGAAACGACATGCACTTCTTTCTACGGGTCTTTTTTTTTTACGCACCTTTTTTTTCAAACGACTGCATAAAAAAACACCCCGTCAGAATGAAACGTCGTTTTTCCCATTGAAATCAATGAGCAGATGTTTGGAGGTGTTCAGCTTCCGTATTTTTCTGGGTGCTAACGGCCCGAAATACGGCTGAAAATAAGCTGTGTAAACGTGCCCTCAGGCTTCGTTCACATATCTGTCAGGGCTCTATTCTGACGTTCCGTCTGAGTTTTTCGTCAGAACGGAGCCCTGACTGAAACAAATGGAAACCGTAGGTCTTTGTTGTGCAAGGGTTCTGTCGTTTTGACTGAATCAGTACCGTAGTCTAATACGAAGCTCTGTCAGAACGGGACCCTGACGCAGATGTGAACGTAGCCTTATACTGCTTGGCTTTTTCAATTACATCATACAAGTAGAGATGAATATTGGTAAAAATCTGTCCTTTACTAGCAGTAGGGTTGGCAATCTCATTGAATCCTGAATGCTTGGAAGCCTAGCATCTCAATGGGACAGTCAGCCTAGATTCCTGTTATGACTACTCTTAAAGGGAATTTGTCTGCAGTTCTGAGGCCTCAAAACTGCTGACAGGGAGATATAGGGGAGATCTTAACCGTACCTTTTTTCTCAGAAACAGACATTTGATTCCCCCGGTGTCGTGGTTGCGAGTACAACTCTCTTCTCTGAGTATAAGCTCTAGCAGACAATCAGGAGACTGTTATAGCAGTCACTCAGTGCAGAGGGGCAGTGCTGGCAGTGTGCAGTGCAGGAGCACTTGCACATCAAATCCCGCCTCAGTGGCACTTGTGATCGGCGCGTCTGGGGAATTAAACATAATTTTCTCAGTTATGCAATTCGCATGACCGAGAAAACAGGTAAGATTAAAAAGCCCTCCCCTACATCACCCTGTCAGTAGTTTTGAAGCCTCAATCTTTTTATTAGAAGAGTCCCCTCATGATAAGCTGATCTAGGACAGGGCAATTAATCGAAAAATAACTGAAACCGATATTCAGCACAGATAACAGACTTCACCTTGCGCATTTAGTTTTTTTTCGGTTCGGTTACTACGTGCAGCCCAGCCTCTGCCGTCAGTAAGTGTATGCTATCCATATAGAACTTCGATTCTGATTGGATAGCATACAGTTACTGACGTTTGGTATAGCCAATGACCGAGCAGGCTTAATGTGACGGCATCAACGCTACTCCACCAGAACGCCGATGGTATGGCTGCCCGGAATGCAGGAATTATCAGCTTCAGGCTGGCTGCTGAGGCACATGCAGACCCACCAAATCACCCGGTAGGCCCTGCCTGAACTTAGAGTGGTCTCCCACCCCCCACATGAGCAGCACACGGCACAGTGCCTTCGTTGCAGTATTTACAGCTAGTCCACTAACGCTTCGTTTTGGTCAGCCGTCGCCGCTCACGCCCCCCCTGGGCAGACCCCATGCTTTCTGCTTTGTTCCGTCGGCTTCCTCTCTGCTGCCGTTGCTGCTAATCCCCCACCCCTGGACGGTCCCCATGCTTTCTGCTTTGTTCCGTCAGTTTACTCTCTTCTGCCGTTGCCGCTCATCCCCCCCCCCAAAAAAAAAGCAGAAAGCATGTGGACCGTCCGGGGGGGGGGGGGGGGAGAGAACCTGACTTTGAGATGCCTCAGCCAAGTGTTAGTGGAGTAGTATACTACTGTATATAATATATACTTCCTGAGCCTGCCTGTCTACTAAGATATATGCTGTATGTATACCCCCAGGCTCTAAACCTTCTGTATACTAGTAGTATACAGCAGGCTCAGGGGGTATATTATATACAGTAGTATAAAGCAGATTTGTAGTAACACATAAAAGCCGCCGGTCTGTATATACTACATTATGCATCCTGCTCATGTATGTCTGCTATATGTACATGTACATATGCATAATGCATTCTATACTGGCCAAGGATGGCAATTGCATTTGCAAGCTGTTGCTGTGAACCCACAACATGAGGTCAAAGGAGCTCTCAATGCAAGTGAAACAGAACATCGTTAGGCTGAAAAAAAATGAAGAAATCATCAGAGAGATAGCACAAATGTTAGGAGTGGCCAAATCAACAGTTTGGTACATTCTTGAAAATAAAAAAACGCACTGGTGACCTCGTGAACGCCAAAAGTCCTGGACAAGCTGATGCTTTGCTCGGGGTCTCCAGTACTACTCTGCCAACTTCATTGCCCATATATAGAAAGTTACAATGACGTGGGCAGAAGTTGTGGAGTCGCCAGGCAAAGCATCAGCTGATGCTTTGCTCGGGGACTCCAGTACTGCTGCCAACGTCACTGTCCATATTTGGACAGTGACGTGGGCAGAAGTTGTGGAGTGCCCAGGCAGAGCATCACTATTAGAAAAGCTCAAGCACTTCCTGAATAATTCATGATGTTTGAAAGACACCATTTAGTACAGAATTTTTTATTAAAGTATATTAGTAAGTTACTTAGTTTCACATAAATATATTATTGCGATGCAGAAAGACCCACAAACAAGCAACAACTGAAGATAGCTGCAGTAAAGGCCTGGCAAAGCACCACAAAGAAGGAAACCCAGCGTTTTTTAGATGTCCATGGGGTCCAGACTTCAGGCAGTCATTGCCTGCAAAGGATTCTCTACAAAGTATTAAAAAAACAACATTTTATTTATGGTAATGTTAATTTGTCCAATTACTTTTGAGCCCCTGAAATGAGGAGGCTGTGTAGAAAAATGGTTGCAATTCTTAAACGTTTCACACAATATTTTTCTTCAACCCCTTGAATTAAACCTGAAAGTCCACACTTCAATTGCATCTCAGTTGTTTCATTTTAAATCCAATGTGGTGGCATGCAGAGCCCAAATCATATAGATTGTGTCACTGTCCAAATAATTCTGGACCTGTCTGTGCGTGTGTTTATTAATTATACTATGTATCTGGAGGTAGGGCTGGGCAATTAATCGAAATTCAGCAGAACTAATTGACTTCTTGCAAATTTCGGTTTTAATACATTTTTTCTTCCCGGTTTAGGCCCTGTTCACACAGAGTATTTTGACGAGCTTTTTGGAGCGGAAACCGTTCCGCAAAACTCGTCAAAAACCGTCCGAAAATACCTCCCATTGATTGAAAGAAGGGACATGCCCTATCTTCGCGCGTTTACGTCTCTGACCTCCCATTGACATCAATGGGAGGCAGAGAAAGCATATTTCGCTGAGTTTTTTTCCGGCAAACGACGTGCAGGAAGGACAAAATCTGCCTCAAAATCCCAAATGGGGGGGCGTGGCCAGGCACGGATGTGAGCGGTCGCACTGAACATTAGCTCCGTGCGCTTATCCCTGTAATTCATCCTGTGGAGAAAGTATTTCAGCCAAAATTCCTTACCTGTTGAGGAAGAAGGGTAGGAAACCCATTCGGCACACTATGGGCCCCTTCAAGACTCCTGGAGCGGTGGAAAAACTTAGAGAATTCGCCAGGAACTCGGGACAAGATGGCGCCCGGGGTGAGACTTCCTTGTCGGCACATGCTCAGGCTGGGCAGCCTGCTATACTCACCACTGCAGAGGAGGCTGCGGCTCCCGAATTGACACTGAAGCAGGTGTCAGAGACACTCCTGGCTGCAATCCTGGAGACGCGCACCTCGGTTACCACTAAAGTGGAGGAGGCGAAGGTGGATGTCGGCCTGATGCGGCAGGACCTCCATAATCTGAGGGACCGGATTACTCAGGTTGAGACTCGGGTTTCGGACCTGGAGGAGGTTACGGCAGCCATGCCGCGCACGCTGAGTGACCTCACGGGGAAAGTGGAGTTGTGGCACCAAAAGGCAGACGATCTTGAAAACCGGCTGAGAAGAAACAATCTGAGGATTATCGGCCTTCCTGAAAGGGCGGAAGGACCTCGGCCGGATGAATTACTTGAAAAATGGTTGAAACACCTATTCCCGGACACCATATTCTCGTTGGCCTTTGCTGTTGAAAGGGCGCATAGGGTACCGGCTAAACCACCACCGCCTGGAGCGAACACTCTGCCTTTGCTGGCGAGGCTGCTAAACTGCAAAGACGCGACATGGTGCTGCAAGCCGCCCGACGTAAAGGAGAGATCAGGTTTGAGAATACGTCGGTATCCATCTTCCCGGATTTTTCCCCGGAGTTACAACGCCAGAGGGCCTCATATGCGCACGTCAAGAGGCGACTTCGTGAGCGCCAAATACCATATTCTATGGCATATCCTGCGCGCCTGAGAGTGGTGGATGGAGAGAGAGCTGTGTTTTTTACTACCCCGGAGGCGGCCGATGACTGGCTCACTAGACTGGGACGCTCTCCTCGCCGCTGATTCGGAATCCATGTTGTGTATGCTGGGGACTGTGAGTTTACAAGATCGTACGGTGATTTCATGAAGTGTTCCCCTGAATTTGTTACTAGTTAATGCATCACTTTGGGTACTGATAATTTATGTATTGACGATGTGAGGAGTCGGGGTGCTTTCTAAAACCTGAAACAAAAAGGGGGGGGGAGGGGGGTTCTGGAGAATTGGGGCATCCATTTTGAAGGGCTAAATGTGTATCTGTGATATGATTCTCATAAGTGTATAAAATGCCCTCCCCTTCCTGCATGCTATGTGTAAGGGAACATGGAATCTTCTATAGCTGAGATACAGCTTGCCAAGGGGTGAAGCCACTGAAAGGTATTACTGTCTATCTTGATTTCACTGTGTCACTACCCTTAACAGTGGAAACAACCCCCTTTTCAGTCTTATGCCATGTATGCTTCTACAGCTCCTGTTGAGCTTAGCTGTTCACCGTTATTGTTTAAAGGTTCTGTACTTTTCTGTATGCCTGCTTAATGATGACATGGAACCTAGGCCTCACCAGTGCACACTGATCATGGTAGGAGGGGGCTGCGAGTCCTGTGACCCACTCCTAGGGATATGGCATTTTATGCAATATGGCGACACTTAAAACCCTGTCGTGGAATGTGAGAGGGATGGGAACGCCGGGAAAGAGAAACATGACTCACATTATATGCCTTCAGGAAACGCATCTTACGGCAGATAAGGTGAACATGTTGAGTAAATCCTGGATTCAATGGGGGCGCCATGCCACTAGATCCTCAGCGTCACGGGGAGTGTCGTTGTTGATCCATAGAACTCTCAGATGGGAGGCCTTACACACACGAATAGACGCTGACGGCAGAGACGTGTTCGTACATGCTAATGTGAATTCTATCCCTTTTGTTATTTTGGGCATGTATAACCCGCCGCAGGGTTCAATAGACATACTCAGCGAGGCCATATCTTTTGCTTCTACCCAACAGGTTACACGGGTTATATTAATGGGGGATCTTAATCTCACGATAGACCCTTCTATGGACCGCTTTAATGTCAGGAACGTGCCCCGGGACCCCGAGAGTCCCACACAGCTAGCCTCCCTGATGGAGGAGATAGGGTGGTTGGATTTGTGGAAGGTGAGCCACCCGGGACTAAGAGAGTATACGTGTCATACCCCCAGTTTAACGCATTGGCACGTATTGACTATGTGTTTGGGTCTCCGGCAATTTATTCTCATATGGCATCAGTTGAGCATCTTCCTAGGGGGGTATCGGATCATAGCCCGATTCTTTTACAACTGAATCAGCAGTCAGAGGGCATGCAGGGTCCTCTCAAGATACATCCCTTCTGGTTGCAACTGTTTCAGGGCAGTGATAGAATACCTGACCAATTAGATGTATTCTAAGAGGTTCATTCTCAGGAACAGAATGGAGCATTGCTATGGGATACATTAAATGCATATCTGAGAGGTTGTTTACGATCTTCCATCTCCTTTGTTAAGCGCTCCTCAGCTAGACAAGAAGTGGATCTAGCACAGAACTGCAGGGAATTGGAGGATAAATTTGTAAGGGACCCATCCCAGGTTAATAGAGAAGAGTAGCTAGCTGCGGGTAGACAATATTTGCTCCTTGTTAGGGAAAAGGCAGCTAGAAGGATATTTTTTTCCAAACAATCATTTTTTGAACACTGTAATCAGTCAAGTAAGCTGCTGGCACACATAGCGAAGCAGAATGCCATGTTTCCCCCAGAGTTGCGCATTTCCCATCCTACCCAGGGCACTACTACCATGCCGTTAGACATACTAAACCGATTTGCAGATTTTTGTAGGGAGCTATACACATCAAAGGCACAGTACTCCATGGAGGACTTAGACACCTATTTGGCTGGGGCAAGCTTTCCTGTGTTATCAGAGGAGAATAGAATAAAGTTAGAGGCCCCATTTTCGGTGCAGGAGGTTATGGACTGCTTGTCTTCTATGACCAAAGGAAAGGCTTCGGGTCCGGACGGCCTTCCCCTAGAGGTGTATCTTCAGTATGCAGATGTTTTATCCCCCCAGCTGTTAGCTGTTTTCGACGCAGAACTCAGGTGGTGACTCAAATAGGTTGGTGGGAACCAACAGGATTGGGCATTGGCCTCATTTGATGCAGCCAAGGCATTCGTTCGGTGGAGTGGCCTTTTCTGTTTGAGGTCCTCCGCAGATTTGGATTTGGTGAGGGCTTCATCAAATGGATTAAAATCTTGTATAAAGATCCTAGAGCATGGTGGTTAATGGGATTCTGTCCCCCTCCTTCAGCCTCCATAGAGGCACAAGGCAGGGGTGCCCCTTGTCCCCTCTTCTGTTTGTGGTGGCTATCAAACCCCTGGCTATCCGCATCCATCAGGACGCGGCTTTTCAGGGCATCCGCATAGGACCGCATGAGGATCGTATTGGTCTTTACGCTGACGACATGATACTTTATATGGCTAATCCGAATGCCTCCTTGCCTAGAGCAATGATACTTCTGGAAGAGTTTGGTCGGTTCTCGGGCCTATATATCAATTGGAGCAAATCTTTTCTTATGTCCGGATAACTGTGAGTGGGGCGTGTGTTTCCAGGGCTTACAGGTGGTCTCATGTTTTAAATACCTGGGGTGCTTATAGTCAGGGATAGTGCAAATTCATATGACCTTAATATATACCTTTCGCTAACGTACCTGAAAGATAAATTTGCGATTTGGAAGGCGCTCCCTATATCGGTTGCGGGTAGAATTAATTTAATTAAGATGATAGTGTTGCCCAAGATGTTATATTTACTGGAGCATGCAGATTCCCTGGTCCCCAAACGTTTCTTTACCCTGGTGGGTTCCTTATTTTCCTCCTTTGTGTGGGGGGCGAGCCGTCCCAAGCTTAAACTTAGCACGCTCCAAAGACCCAAAGATCAGGCTGGGGCCACTTTACTTGATATGTTCCTTTACTATTTGGCAGGGCAGCTAAGGTATATTAAATCATGGGTGGCAACGGATCAAATGCCTAATGCGGAACTCCATCCAGCTCACTTCCTCCGGGTACCTTCTTTGTGGCCAATACTTGAGCCGCACGGATATAGCCTTAGGCACTCCTTGCCAATACTTAAACTAGCTAGGCAGGTTTGGTCCCATGCCAAGACAGTCTTGAATTGTTCACACAGAGTTGCCGAAATACCTCTTTGGTCTCACCCGGGTATGTCTCATTTCTGGGGTTTGCAGGACTCCGCTTTTTGGATAGACCTGGGAGTAACAGAGGTGCAGAACCTGATTGATGATGAGGGACATACGTTATCTGCCAGAGAGATACAGGATACCTTCCGGGTACCGGATAGAGATATATTTAGATGTGTCCAGATTAAGCACGCTTTGCGTTCCCAGTTCAGGAAGGATCAGAGGTCTATTTCTTCACTGCCGCTTATAGGAATTCTGAGAACTCAGGGACCTAGGGGGATGGTATCGGTCCTATATACTTACCTTTTGTCTCAGAGGGTCGCTCACGCTGAGTTGTCGGTAGAGGTCGGATGGAGGGGTCTTAATCCTACATTATCCGCAGAGGATTGGGGGGAGGCTGTTGGGTCGCATCTTGTGGTCTCGCCTGCAGCTAATAATAAAATGACGCAACTGTACATCATACACAGATGCTATATCACCCCTATCAGGCTATTTCATATGGGACGGGCATCCAGCACACAATGCCTTCACTGTTCTAAAGACCAGGCCGGTTTCGATCACATGATGTGGCTGTGCCCAGACATAGCAAATTTTTGGAATGAGGTAACACAACTGCTATCCGTAATTATGAATCGTTCGGTTCCGTGTGAACCCGGACTCTGTTTATTGCGGCTGCTGGACACAGGGGTCTGGACACATTATGAGGGAGCCTTCCTACGAGAAGCCCTGTTCTTAGCTAGGAAAGTGATAGCCATCCGTTGGATGGGGGACACCACTCCAGACGTCTCTCAATGGAAAAGACTAGTTAACTCTATTCTCCCATATGAAAATATGGTGTATAAGCATAGAGGATGTCAACATAAGTTTCTGAAGATTTGGGGAGGGTGGCGTTCTTCACCTCTTGCCTCTTTCAGCGTGGGCGACCTTAGAGCTTCCTTACCACACAGTGTATTGGGGGACTGAGAGTCATTTGGCTTGATATTCTCTATCTCACTGGTTTTCCTTGAGCAGGGACACGCAATGAGAATGGACCTTGAATTTCTGTGCGATCACTTATACGTGGGACTCTGACCTGCCTGCGTGCAGTGGTATTAAGGGGTCTATTGTGACTCATTTCTATGTATTATGTGATATTGCTGATTACCATGTGAATTCGTTATATGCAGGACTGTTAATGTTATGTTCCCATGAATGGATTCTGTATGTAAAACTACAATAAACCGAGTTTTAAAAAAAAAATCAGAAACTGAATTTTGAGGACAAATTTTCCTCCTGCAAAAAACTCAGTGTGAACGAGACCTTAAAGTTTATCTGCATCTTCATGACGCAGATACAGTTGAATCCAAGGGTAGAGCAAGGGACCGTGAGGTCCCTGCTCTACCATTCAATATGTATCGCTGGATGCGAAGCAGTGACGTCATTGCGCCTGTCTTCCGTTGTCATGTCCGTGGCTGCGGCTGTCGACTCCGTTCTCCCCCTGACAGCCGCAGCCACAAGTCGGCAAGCGCTGGCCCCAGCCTCCTCCTCAGGAGAAGCCAGTGCTCGCGTCTACTCACCACTGCCGGATCCCGTAGGGTGCGCGCGCACACTCGTGCCCGCTCTTAAAGGGGCAGAACGTGCACTGGACCTTGTTCCTGAACTTTGACCCGTGAGTACTCTGGACTATAAGAGGGGTCCAGCCCCCTAGTTCTATGCCTGAGCTTTGTTGTTGTATTCCTAGTCTGTCTTGCAAATGGCCCCCTAGTGTTTCCTGCTCCCAGTGTTTCCTGTTCCTGTTCCTGTAACGTGTATCCTGATCTAGTGTCATGCTTGCGGTTGCCGTGCTGTGCTGTATTCTACGCCTGACCTGCTTCTCCACACCTGACGTCCACCTGCTGCCAAGTTCCTGCCTAGCCTGCCTTGCTACTGTCCGAGCTGCCACAGGTACCCTATACGAACTATAGACTTTGACCTGCGTCCTGTTGGCCAGCTGCCATACCGCCAAGGCGGTATGGCCCAGTGGGTCATGAACCCTTCGTGACAGTAAGCTCAGGCCATGGAGCCTGCTGCTCGATCCAAGACCATGACGACGTCACAGGAGATGCGGGCGGATTTGCTGGACCTCCAGTCTCGACAGGACCAACTGCTTCAAGCTTTGAACATTCTCGTTCGTCAGCAGGAAGCAAGAGCTGCCGTTCCTCCAACTACACCTCCTGGCAGTGTTGATCCTCAGACTACACCTCCTGGCAGTATCGACCCGCGTTTTTCTTTGCCATTTCCGGACTGCTATAATGGAGACGCAGGTTCCTGTCATGGATTTTTGAACCAGTGCCAGATCCATTTCAGCCTGTATTCTAGGACATTTTCTTCTGACGGCGCAAGGGTTGCTTTCATCATCTCTCTCCTCACTGGCAAGGCTCTTGCATGGGTGAACCCTATCTGGGAGAGACAAGGACCTGAGACCAGTGACTTCCAAGCCTTTCTCTGGACTTTTCGAATGGTGTTTGAGGAGCCTGGACGGGTCTCATCTGCAGCGGCTGCCTTGATTAAACTACGCCAAGGAGACACCTCCGTGAGTGAGTACGCCATCCACTTCCTCACCCTGGCGGGAGAACTGTTATGGAACAATGAGGCCCTGGTAGCTGCAAGTTCCCCCTGTGTAGTTTTCGGCTGAGCTCTCACCTTCTTCAGGATCAAGGATACCCCACGAGGTGAGATTTTGCATGGAGCCCCAGATCGATGTCGATTGACAGTCATTTTGTATGTCTTCCATTTTCTTACTATTGCACCAACAGTTGTCTCCTTCTCACCCAGCGTCTTACTTATGGTTTTGTAGCCCATTCCAGCCTTGTGCAGGTCTAATGATCTTGTCCCTGACATCCTTAGGGTATGTTCACACGGCCTATTTACGGACGTAAATCGGACGTTTTTGCCCCGAATTACGCCCGAAAATAGCGCCTCAATAGCGCTGACAAACATCTGCCCATTGAAAGCAATGGGCAGACGTTTGTCTGTTCACACGAGGCGTATATTTACGCACCGCTGTCAAATGACGGCGCGTAAATAGACGCCCGCGTCAAAGAAGTGACCTGTCACTTCTTTGGCCGTAATTGGAGCCGTTATTCATTCACTCCAATGAATAGCAGCGCCAATTACGGCCGTAATTGACGCGGCGTTCAAGCGCCTGCACATTCCCGTACGGCTGAAATTACGGGGATGTTTTCAGGCTGAAACATCCCCGTAATTTCAGCCGTAACGGACGCCCTCGTGTGAACATACCCTTAGAAAGCTCTTTGGTCTTGCCCAAGTTGTAGAGGTTAGAGTCAGACTGATTAATTGAGTCTGTGGACAGGAGTCTTTTATACAGGTGACCATTTAAGACAGCTGTCTTTAATGCAGGCACCAAGTTGATTTGGAGCGTGTAACTGGTCTGGAGGAGGCTGAACTCTTAATGGTTGGTAGGGGATCAAATACTTATTTCTCTGCACAATGCAAATAAATATATATAATTTTGACTATGTGATTTTCTTTTTTTTTTTTTATATAATCTATCTCTCACTGGTAAAATTAACCTAGCCTAAAAATTCTAGACTGTTCATGACTTTGACAGTGGGCAAACTTACAAAATCAGCAAGGGATCAAATATTTATTTCCTTCACTGTATATTATTATTTTTATCAGGCACTCTTGGGGCAGCTGTGGGGGCATTATACAGCGTGGTGGCAACTATGGGGAACTTTATATTGTGTGGAGGGCAGCTATGGGGGCATTATACTGTGTGAGGGCTGATATAGGGGTTTCATACTGTGTGGAAGTCAGTTATGGGGGCGTTATTATATGTAGAGGCGGCTATGGGGGCTTTATACTGTGTGGAGGGCAGTTATAGGGGGCATTATACTGTATGGAGGCAGTTATAAGGGCATTATAATGTGTGGGGGCAGCTATGGGGCATTATACTGTGTGGGGAGCACTATGGGGCAATACACTGTGTGGGGGCAGTGTCAGGGGGTATATTATATACAGTAGTATACAGCAGGCTCAGGGGATAAATATGAATTCAATGGCACAGCATGCAAATAGGGGGTGTGGCATGCAAAAAGGGGTAGTGTCTAAATTGTTCAATAATCGTAATCGAGGTTACATGTTCAATTAATTGTGCTTTTTAATTGTCATAATTGCCCAGCCCTAAGCTGATCACATCTTACCGTATCTCTCCTGAGGGTCCAATTATTTACTATAATAAGAATAATAATAATCTTTATGTATATAGCGCCAACATATTCCACAGCACTTTACAATTCAAAGGGAACATGTACAAACAAAATCAGACATTACATAGTGACAAAACTACCAGTTCAATTAAAAGGACTGAGGACCCGGCTTGCAATAGCTTACAATCTATGAGGAAATAGGGTTGACACAAAATGTAAAAAGCGCTTGTTTTGTACAATAGTCCAGCCATCTTTCTCTTTTTTTTTAAAAAAAAAAGTGTAGTGCACATAATGCTGCATGAGATAGTATCTGAGAGATATAAATAGATTTATAATAGTGAACCATCGAGCTTACTTAATTTATTGGATTTTTTATGTATCTTACTTTTATTTGTTTTATAGCTAATTTAGTGTTAAAGGGGATTTCCCATGAGAGACATTTATGACATATCCACAGGATATGTCACAAATGTCAGATGCGGGTCCCACCTCTGGGACCCACACATATCTCCAGAACGGGCCCTCTAATCCCCATTCAGCCGCTCTGTGTTGCGGCTGAACGAGGTGAATTCTGATCATGAAAAAGGTTATATGGTCGTGAGTCACTGAGCTACGCTGTTTCCGTAAGTCCCATAAAACTTAATGGTAGTTACGGAAACGGCATAGCTCGCATTCACAAAGTGATCAAAAAGTCGCATGTACCCCAAAATAGTACCAATAATAACTACAGCTCAGCCCGCAAAAAAACAGCCCTCATATCACTGTGTCTATGAAAAAATAAAATTAGTTAAGGCTCCAATAAGTCAGGTAAGAAAAAATATGCAGCTTTGCAGGCCCAAAGGGAACATTTCTACTGTTTTCAAAAGGCGATATATCAAGGCCCTAAAATTAGGGAACCAGGAAGGGTAGAGTCAAACCTATCTGCTGGAAGCGAGGGCGCCCATATTATACCAGAACAGCACTTTCCCAGCAAAGTTCCCCAAACTGCAAAGATGCAGAGTGTAGACAAAAAGGGGGATAAGAAAGGGCACCGTTTATCAGTGCGACACTGGCCTGTGCAGAAAAGGATTGCCTCACAGCGTAATACACATCTATGGATTATTTTATTGTTTACACCATTATTATACCACCTGACTATGCCCCTGATGTACTCTGCCCAGCTTACATATGCCCCCATATTATAAACAAAAATATCAGTAAAACTCCAAACAAAACTACTACCAAGCAAAATCCACGTTCCAAAAGCCAAATAGCTTTCCCTCCCTTCTGAGTCCTACAGTGTGCCCAAACAGCATTTTACTTCCACATATATGGCATCACCATACCCGGGAGAACTCTTAACAATTTTTGGGGTATGTGTCTCCAGTGGCACAAGCTGGGCACGACATACTTGTCTCTGAAATGGCATATCCGGGGAAAAAAATAGCAATTTTTACTTTACACCATCCGCAGCAGATTCATTTATGGAAAAGACCTGTGGAGTGAAAATGCTCACTACACCCCTTAATTAATGCCTTGAGGGGTGTAGTTTCCAAAATGGGGTCACTTCTCATGGGTTTCTTATTATTTCACATCAGAGCCTCTGCAATTTTGAACCAATACTGTGTAAGTCGCCAAATTAGGCCTCAATTTCGCATTGGTACACTTTCACTCCTGAGCCTGGTCGAATGTCCAGGCAAAAGATTAGGGCCAAATGTAGGGATTTTCTAAAACGGGGAAACACACCATAATTATATAACCTCATATTGGCATATCTATGGAAAAATTTACATTTTCACTCTGCAACATCGAGTGCACACTAATTTCTGGAAACACCTGCAGGGTTAACTTGCTCACTACACACCTAGGTGAATACCTTGAGGGGTGTGGTTTCTAAAATGGGGTCACTTCTGGGGGGTTCTCACCGTTTTGGTCCCACAGGAGCTTTGCAAATGCGACATAGCACCCAGAAACCAATCAAGCAAAATCTGCACTCCAAAAGCCAAATGGCACTCCTTCCCTTCTGAGCCCTACTGTGTGCCCAAACAGCCGTTTATGACCACATATGGGGAATTATTGTACTCTGGAGAAATTGCTTTACAAATGTTGTTGTGTTTTTTCTCCTTTATTTCTTGCGAAAATGATACATTTTGAGCTGAAGCTATGTCTTATTGAAGAAAAAGGATTTGTTTTTATTTTCACTGCCCAATTGTAATAAAATCTATGAACTACCTGTGGGCTCAAAATTCTCACTACACCCCTAGATTAATTCCTCAAGGGGTGTAGTATCCCAAATGGTGTCACTTTTGGGTAGTTTCCACTGTTTTGGTCCCACAGGCGACTTGCAACAGTGACATGGTGCCAAGGAACCAATCCAGCAAAATCTGTGCTCCAAAAGCCAAATGGTGCTCCTTCTCTTCTGAGTCCTGCAGCAGAGCCGGCGTTAGGGGGGTGGGGGGCAAACTGGGTAATTGCCCATGGCCCCCATCCCCAAAGGGGCCCCCTCCTTCAGCATTGCTGTTTAGCTGCCCATCCGTGAAAGCAAGTGGGTAGGTAGCTGAAAAGCAGTAACAGTCAGGTAGAGAGTCTTTATCATAGAATCAGCACGGAAGAGTGCCGCCCCGCAGATATCAGTGATAATACCGGCGATCCGTAATGACAGCGCTCCTCCTTCTGAGTCCATGTTAGAGACTCCTTACTGCTTCTCAGCCTCCTTCGAGTCCTGTGGTGTGCTGTGTCTTCCTGGCGCTGTCAGCGTCATGACGTAGTGTATGCTGAGAAGCGTCAGGACACAGTAAACTGGCGCCCAGTTGGTGTATAGCAGCCTGGAGTGAAGGAGGTACACAATTATACATAGGCAGCAGCACAATGCCATACAATATTATCGCTAGTGTCGGATTTATTTATTCTATGGTCTAAGGGACTTCTGGGGTTTGATTCTGAGCAAGGAGGTACATATAATATGTGTGTATCATACACACGTATGTTCCTCCTCATTGCTCAAACAAAGCCAAGATTTAAGTCACTTGGACCATAAAATAAATAAATCCGACCCTAGCGATAATAGTCTATGGCATTATGGTGCATTCATACACTGTCTAAATACATGTTTTTACAATAATACCATGAAGCCAGCCCATATAGTGCGAAAGACTGTATATGAGAGCTGCATATATACTCTTCAAGGCCTCGTTCAGATCAGCGTTGGCTTCCGTTCATGGGTTCCATTAGACCTTTCTGTCGGAGGAATCCATGAATGGAAAGCCAAACGGAAATTATAGCTTCCGTCGCAAATGGTTTCCGTTTGTTTCTGTTTTCGGAAGGTTTCCGTTTTTCACTGGAAACAATAGCATTATTTGCAACGGAAGCATTACCATTAAAATGAATGGTAATGCAAACGGACGCTATGGTCCCGTTTGGCTTTCCGTTCATGGGTTCCTCTGACGGAAAGATCTAAAGGAACCCATGAATGGAACCCGACACTGATGTGAACGAGGCCTTATAGGAAACTGAGCGCTGACATAGAACAGAATGTGTGCGGCCCCCTCTCCACTAGTCCCCACCTGGAATCTGCTAAGGCTATGTAAACCACTGAAAATAAGTTAGGTATTTTTTTTAATAAAAAGGTCAATCTGTGATTGGTACAACTGTATAATTAGTTTTTAATTATTTTTACTTTTTGAGATACAGCTGCTTTGTATCCTGTATACAGGGCAGCTGTATCGTGCGCTAGGACCTGAATCGGTCATGTGATTGAGACACGCAGGACCCGCTGACACGGAAGCAGTCGGTCCCACGGACCTAATGGATTCAGGTCTTAGCGCATGATACAGCTGCTCTGTATACAGAATACAAAGCTGCTGTATCTCAAAAAGTTACAATTATTTTTAATAAAAACTAATTGTAAAGTTGCACAAAACGCACTGATTGTCCTTTTAATAAATGTAATTACATTTAAAAAAAATAAAATAAAAATAGCTTTCAAAGGTGTATATAGCCTTTAAACTGGTTGTCCAGGCACAGACAACTGATGACCTATCCACAGGAAAGGTCATCAGTATATGATCAGTGGGGGTCCGACACCTGGACCCCGCACCGATCAGCTGCTCTGGCTGCCTTCGGGCACAGCATTTGGCTCTAGTCACAGAATAGCGGCCGAGCTGCAGTATTTAACCCCTTAAGGACGCAGCCTAGTTTGGGCCTTAAGGCTCAGAGCCCATTTTTCAAATCTGACATATTTCACTTTATGTGGTAATAACGTCGGAATGCTTAAACCTATCCAAGCGATTCTGAGATTGTTTTCTCGTGAGACATAGGGCTTTATGTTAGTGGTGAAATTTGGATGATATATTCATTGTTTATTGGTGAAAAATTGCAAAATTTAGAGAAAATGTATAAAAAATAGAATTTTTCAGAATTTAAATGCATCTGCTTGTAAAACAGATAGTTATACCACCCAAAATAGTTACTAGTTCACATTTCCCATATGTCTACTTTAGATTGGCGTCGTTTTTTGAACATTCTTTTATTTTTCTTGGACGTTACAAGGCTTAGAACATAAACAGCAATTTCTCATATTTTTAAGAAAATTTCAAAAGCCTTTTTTTTTTAAGGTACCTGATCAGTTCTGAAGTGGCTTTGAGGGGCCTATGTATTAGAAACCCCCATAAAACACCTCATTTTGAAAACTAGACCCCTCAAAGTATTCAAAACAGCATTTACAAAGTTTATTTAACCCTTTAGGCATTTCACAGGAATGAAAGCAAAGTGGAGGTGAAATTTGCAAATTTCATTTTTCTAAATATGTATTGTGCAGATTCTGCAGTTTTTAGAAATGTCCCACATGTGTCTCGTGGACTAAAACACAAGTCCCAAAAGCAAAGAAGCACCTAGTGCATTTTGAGGCCTCTTTTTTATTAGAATATATTTTAGGCAGCATGCCAGGTTTGAAGAGGTGTTGAGGTGCCAAAACAGTAGGAATCCCCCAAAAGTGACCCCATTTCGGAAACTACACCCCTAAAGGAATTAATTTATGGTTGTTACCATTTTGACCCCACAGTTTTTATACGGCACGTATTTGAATTGGACTGTGAAATTTAAAAAAATGACATTTTTTCCAATAAAATGTCATTTTTCATCAAAATTTCTTATTTTTACAGGGAACAAAATACCCCATTTTGTTGCCCAATTTCGCCTGAATTTAGACATTCTGTGGATAGGTCATCAGTTGCCCGTGCCCGGACAACTTCTTTAAGTACTATATGGCCTGGCTGCAGCAGTTGTCTGGTCTGGGGGGGTCTGAATTATTTTTTTTTTAATTCTCTGTTATTGTGACCTGTATTATCTTTGGTCTGAATATATATTGCTGCAATAACACTGTTTAGAAACGTCTTTTAGGTTGTCATGAATACTAGTCAAGCTTCTGGGTGGCCCTGGTTTGAGTTGCAGAGCCACTCCTATTTCTCATTCTGCACCGATCCGGGCCAAGGCTGGAGTATTTTAATCTGTTCAGTTTTCTCTTTATTGCCTGTGATTTCTTGTGTATGCATGTGTTTGATCAAGCTCCTGGTTACACCCTGTATCACCTTGACTGTTTGGACTCTTTGAACTGGACTTCGGCTTGTCTTTGAATTTACCCTCTGCTCACTGATTTAGACATTCTGCTCTCGGCTGGTTTTTACCTCTGCTACTCCTGGTACTCTTCTGTTTTGCGATTTGGAGTTTTAGTTTCTTCTGGTTTTTTACTCTGATTGCCGATTACCCCTCTGGCTTGTCCGGTAATCTGTTATGGTATTGCCTGCAGTTGCACCTCTTTCTGTAAAAGAAACCTGGGTTCTATGCAGCCAAATTGACCAGAGTGGTGACTGACTTGAGGTAGCCGATTTACCTGCACGCTTGATCCAGACAGTCTCCAGCTGTCTTTGGGGAATTGCTTGTATAGCAATTCCATAAACTTGCACTCTTTGGAATTGCACAAGTAGTGATTCCTTGACAAATACTATTCAGCCAGAGTAAAGTAATGGAAGAGAAGAGGTTGGTGTTCTGTAGCCCAGTGAGTGTGAAAAGGGGACCTTATTAATGCCTTCCCTCCGCAGCCATTTTTCAGATTTTCACTTTTGTTTTTTCCTCCTCACATTCCAAATGCTGGAACTTTTTTAGTTGTCCTGCGATATAGCCGTATGAGGGCTTGGTTTTTGCAGGACGAGTTGTAGATTTTCATGGCATCATTTATTGTACCATATAATGTACTGGGAAACTGTAAAAAACAAAATAGCGAATCCTCCATTTTTTTTTGGGGGGGTGTTTTTACAGCGTTTACCATGCGATAAAAATGTCATTTTAACTTTATTCTGTTGGTCAATACGGTTAAAGCGATACCAAATTTATATTTGTTTTCATTTACCGAATTGACTGTGTTGTTGGTACATTGTTGTTGGTACAGTATTTTTACATTTGGGGCCCCTTTTGTAATTTTGCCCGAGGCCAAACTTTGCCTAAAACCGGCCCTGCCGTGTGCCAATAAAGCAGTTTATACACACTTATGGGGTATTTCCCTACTCCAGGGAAGCTGCTTTACAAATGTTGGGGGGCTTTTTCTTCTTTATTCCTTGTGGACATTGTAGTTTTTTGTTTTTTTTAAACTAAAACAAATTATTGGAAACATTTAAATGTTTCATTTTCACGTCCAAATTTTAATAAAATCTATGAAACACCTGTGGGGTCAAAATGCTCACTACAACCCTAGATGAATTCTTTGTGGGGTGTAGGTTTCCAAAATGGAGTCTTTTTTGGAGTGTTTCCTTTGTTTTGGAATCACAAGACTTCTTCAAACCTGACATGGTGCCGAAAACCTATTCTAATAAAAAGGAGGCCCCAAAATCCAGTAGGTGCTCTTTTGCTTCTGAGGGCAGTGTTTCAGTCCATTAGCACAAAAGGGCCACATGTGGGATATTTCTAAAAACTGCAGAATCTGGGCAATACATATTGAGTTGCATTTCTCTGGTAAAACCTTGTGTTACAGAAAACAAATAGATGAAATACGAATTTCTGAAAAAATTTTTTTGTAAGTTTCACCTCTACTTTGCTTTAATTTTTGTGAAATGCCCAAAGGGTTAAGCAACATTCTATATGCGTTTTTGAATACTCTGAGGGGTGCAGGTTTTTAAAATGGGATGATTTATGGGGTTTGTATTGTATAGGCCCCTCAAAGCCACTTCACAACTGAACTGGTCCCTATAAAAATAGCCTTCTGAAATTTTCTTTAAAATGTGAGAAATTTCTGCTAAAGTTCTAAGCCTTGTAACGTCCTAGAAAAATCTATTTTCAAAAAACTCTGCCATTCTAAAGTAGACATATGGGAAATGTTAATTAGCAACTATTTTGTGTGTTAAGTTTTACAGGCAGATACATTTAAACAATGATACAATTTTTCGCTAAACTTTGGTGTTTTTCACAATTAAATACTGAATGTATCAACCAAATTTTACCACTAACTTAAAGTACAATGTGTCACGAGAAAACTTGGATAGGTAAAAGCATTCCAAAGTTAATACCACATAAAGTGACACATCAGATTTGAAAAATAAAGCGGTCATGTAGGTCAAAAGTGGCTGCAGCGGGAAGGGGTTAAGATTTCCCTTCACTGGAACTAAGGGGCCTAGGCCAACCCCTGAAAACACAACGTCATAGCATTATCCCTCCACCAAATTTTATCGTTGGAACAATGCAGTCATGCAGGTAACGTTCTCCTGGCATTTCCCAATTCCAGACTCTCCGATCATACTGCCAGATAGAGGATATTTTGTCACTCCACAGCACATGTTTCCAGTGTCATCATGCTTTATACCACTCAATCTGATGCTTGACAATGTGCTTGGTAATGTAAGGCTCGCGTGAAGTTGCCCAGTCTTGGAGACCCATGCCATAAAGCTTCCGATGCACAGTTCTTGTGCTGATGAGGACAGAGGAGGTTTGGAACTCTGCAGTTACTGAGTCAGCAGAGCTTGGGCGACTTTTATGTACTATGCGCCTCATCACTCGATGACCCCGCTCTGTATTTTTGCCGTGGTTCCTAAACGCTTCCACTTTGCAATAATACCACTCACAGTTGATTGTGGAATATCTAAGAGGGAAGAAATTTCAGGAACTGACTTGTTATAATGGTGGCATCCTATTACAGTACCACGCAGGGGTGTAGCTAAAGGCTCATGGGCCCCGATGCAAAAGTTCTTATTGGGGCCCCCCCCGCAAACTTCTCATGGCCGACGGTCCGCAGCTTTCAGCTGCATCGCTGGGTCTCCTAAGTGACCCAACGATGCAGCACTAGCAGCCAGGGCGTCACTAAGGACAAAAAATTTCAGGGGAAATAGCCCCAATACATATGTGTCCGCCCCAAAAAAATGTGTGTGTGTATAGGAGACAGCATAGCATATCTATAGCACTACGATCCTATCAACTACGGATAGGATTAGATACAGTGGCTCAGCAGACAGTATCACACATGATAGGATTAGATACAGTGGCTCAGCAGACAGTATCACACATGATAGGATTAGATATGACCCAGCAGACAGTATCACACATGATAGGATTAGATACTGCGGCTCAGCAGACAGTAACACACATGATAGGATTAGATATAAGGCCCAGCAGACAGTTTCACACATGATGGGATTAGATACACAGCTCAGCAGACCGGATCACACATGATAGGATTAGATACAGTGGCTCAGCAGTCAGTATTACACTTGATAGGATTAGAGATAGGGCCCAGCAGACAGTATCACACATGATAGGATTAGATACAGTGGCTCAGCAGACAGTATCACACATGATAGAATTAGATATAGGGCCCAGCAGACAGTACCACACATGATCGGATTAGATACATTAGTTCAGCAGCCAGTATCACACATGATAGGATTAGATACAGTGGCTCAGCAGACAGTATCACACATGATTGGATTAGATATAAGGCCCAGCAGACAGTATCACACATGATAGGATTAGATATAGGACTCAGCTCACGGACATTGTGGCTCCAGCGCTGGACCCAGGAAAGGTAAGAATAATAATTGTTTTGCTTCTTTATGTGTGAGGCCCCATGCACACGCCTGTAAAAAACCTCAGTTTGCAAAAACGGACCCATTCACTTTCATTGAACACGGACACCTTTCCGTAGCACTACGACAGGGTGTCCGTGCCGTGGAAATGTTCCGGGAATTATGGAACATGTCCGTTCTTTTGCATTTTAAGGGCCGTGCTCCCATACTTTGTATGGGAGCACAGCCCGAAAATGCGGCTTTCAGTCGGCGGCCGACCGTGCCCGCAATCGAGGGCCGTGATTGCGGGCATGGTCGTGTGCATAGGGCCTTACTAATTATTTTTGTGTGTTTTTTGTTTTTTTACAAGTTCGGTTGTTGGACTACTTCGGATACAAGGACTACTTCAATGACAGCGTTTTTTTATTCTCAATAAAATGGTTTATGGGGGTTGTGTTTTTTTTTATTCCAATAAAATATATTTTCTACGTGCTTGTATTTTTTTAAACTTTATTATTACCACCTTAGTAATGGCCGCTGGGTGATTAACAACCTCCATTACTAAGGCGGGGCTTAATGTTAGCAGGTGGAGAGGCTAACACTAACCCCCATTATTACCCCGCTACCCACCACCACCAGGGGTACTGGGAAGAGCCGGTTACGAACCAGTACCCGACCCTCTGTAGTGACGGTCAGGCATCGGGGCGGCCGCAGGCTGGTAGTATTAGGCTGGGGAAGGCCAAAAACAGTGGCCCTTCCCACCCTGGTAATGCTAGGCTGCTGCTGTGTTGTATCTGGCTGGTTATAAAAATTGGGGGGAACCCCACATCGTTCTTTCCAATTATTTATTTATTTTTTTAATGACGTGGGGGCCCCCCCCCCCCCATTTTTCATGACTGTGCGCATACCACTATCGTGTACAGGCTAGGGTGGATTTACCTCAAACCTACAAATAATTTGACCGACACCAACTGAACTTTTAAATGTGGGTTGAAAAGAGGGTAATATTATTCCAATATTTTCAAAATAAACTGTTTACCTCTTATACCCATATGCCAGCCCGCCTAAGGCAGGGCATGTAGGTTACTCCTTTAAATAACAAAATACCGCCTGCTGGGACATCAGTTTCCAAACGAGTCAAAGGCTTCGAAACCACAAAATTTACAATCCCCATTACAACTTGGAGACGATCAACAAAATGATAATTGGACGGAGTACAATTCTGTATAAAATATAGGTGAATAATGGAAAAAGGCAGGTTCCAGCGCAAAAAGAATTCTTGAAGGATGAATGGTTTAAAATGGAAACATTGTTCCAATTTTATTATGGAAGCAATAAATCAGGGAGACACTATCCCACAGAGAAAGGTGGATGTAAATGGTGCACGCTGCCTACGCGTTTCAGACGGCTTCACTTCAGCAATGACTAAGGACGGGGAAGCCGTCTGAAACGCGTAGGCAGCATGCACCATTTACATCCACCTTTCTCTGTGGGATAGTGTCTCCCTGTTTTATTGCTTCCATAATAAAATTGGAACAATGTTTCCATTTTAAACCATTCATCCTTCAAGAATTCTGTCTGCGTCCTGCTGGGAACGGTTTTTCACCCACCCACTTAGTAAGTATGGCCTTTTTCGTGGTTTTGAAGTTATCCATGTCCCATTTTTTCTGCTGGTGTTTTGAAATTAGGAACGAAAAGTTCTAGTTAGAGACTCGCAAGGCACTGGGGACCCTTGACGTTGGGTTGCGAGCTTTGCGTATTTTGGCCAAAATAACAACTAATGCCCCATGTTTCATGGATATGTTTACTATGTATACTTTTTTTCAGGACGCAGCCAGGTCTTATATGCTGGGAGGTTATGATGTGCTGGCGTTTGGCTTGGCATGCAGAGCAGCCCACCTTAGCTAACAGTAGCGGCGTTACAAATAGGCTGTGATTCGGCAAGATATGCTATGCCTGACGACCAGCACATTGTCTCTCCACATATTACACATAGTACTGACACCCCATGTACTATTCACAGCACTGACCCCCATTCATCACACATTTATTTCTTATTACATTATCACACAGTTCTGACACTTCCATACATACTTTTCTTTTTTACCATACATTCACACCTTAGCACTACACTAACGGTGACATTCATTTATCACACACTTGTGAGCACTTAGTTCACCACTCCGCCCAAGACTAGTGGGAGTGGCTATCACTATTTCATGCACCCTCCTTCTGCAGCATTTTTTGACCTGTCTGGGTCCTGCTGGGAACGGGTTTTCACCCACCCACTTAGTAAGTATGGCCTTTTTCGTGGTTTTGAATCCACCTTTCTCTGTGGGATAGTGTCTCCCTGTTTTATTGCTTCCATAATAAAATTGGAACAATGTTTCCATTTTAAACCATTCATCCTTCAAGAATTCTTTTTCCATTGTTCACCTCCATAGATCGTGTGCCGACACGAGGACCCAGGCGCAGCTAGCAGTGGGAGTCTGCTGAAGGTGAGCTGGAGGTTTCTTTTCCATGTATAAAATATACACAGTGTTTCAAAGACATGTCCTGTACTGGAAACATGATTACAGTACGGGAGAGTTGTTCTGCAGCGAGGCAGGGACTCCTAGCATCGTACATAAGTATGATGCTAGGAGCCCGGCTCCCTGCACTATGTTCGGTCCGGGACTTGCGGCAGAAATACGTCCGTCAATTACGGACGTAATTAGTGTGTGTGCACATACCCTTAGCCTCTGCACTGGCTAACACTAAGCCCCACCATAGCAATGGATTCTGTCAATCAGCCAGCGGCCATTACTAAGGCGGCAGTAATATAGTTAAAAAAAACACAGACATAGAAAAAATATTTTATCGAAATAAAAAAAAAACACAACCCTCATTAACCATTTTATTGATAATAAAAAAAAAGCCGTCATCGAAGTAGTCCTCGAATCCGACGTAGTCAAACGACCGAACCTGTAAGAAAACACAAAAAAAACGATTAGTAACACGTGTGAGGCTTAGATACAGGGCCCATGTGTGATACGGTCTGTGGGACCCTGTATCTAAGCCTATCACAAGGTAGGCTTAGATACAGGGTCCAGCAGACAGTAATCTTATACAGTATAAGATTACTATGTGCTGGGGCCCTGTATCTAAACCTACCGTGTGGTAGGCTTATATACAGGGCCCATCAGACAGGATCACACATGGGCCATGTATCTAAGCCTACCATGTGATTGGCTTAGATACAGGGCCCAGTAGACAGAATCACACAATCTGTGATCCTGTCTCATGGGCCCTCTAAGCCTGCTACATCATAGGCTTAAAGGGGTTGTCCAGTCCCTAAACATTGATGACCTATCCTCAGGATAGGCCATCAATAGCTGATGTGTCGGGGTCCAGCTCCTGGGAGCCGGCCAATCAGCTGTTTTGAAGGGGCCGCAGCACTCGTACGACAGCTGCTTCCCCTTCATTTCCCTTAGGGCTTATTCAGACGAACGGGATATACGTCCGTGCAACGCGCGTGATTTTCACGCGCGTCGCACGGACCTATATTAGTCTATGGGGCCGTGCAGACAGTTGCGTGATTTTTGCGCTGAGTGAGTCTGCAGCGCAAAAGTCACGACATGTCCGTTCTTTGGGCGTTTTCGTGCATCACGCACCCATTGAAGTCAATGGGTGCATGAAAATCACACGCACCACACGGAAGCACTTCCGTGGGACTAGCGTGATTTGCGCAACAGCTGTGAAAAGGATGAATGAAAACAGAAAAGCACCACGTGCTTTTGTTTACAAACATACAAATGGAGTGTCTGTTTACAAACATACAAATGGAGTGTCATAATGATGGCGGCTGCGCGAAAAGCACGCAGCCGCGCATCATACGGGGCTGGCACACGGAGCTGTCAAGTGCCTTTTGCGCTCCCAAAACGCCGCGTTTTTGGCGCGTGCAAAACGCACACGCTCGTGTGAATCCGGCCTTACTCACTCCCACTGTGAATCGCCGACATGGATTCACAGTGTGAGCAAGTGACCGGAATGAAGGGGAAGCAGCTCTCGTACGAGTGCTGCGGCCCCTTCAAAACAGCTGATTGGCTTGCTCCTGGGAGTCGGACCCCGCCGATCAGCTTCAGCAGACAGGGATATTAATCTTCCCCTCCTCATCAGCCGCGGCGGAAGTTCTGCCCTGACTCTATCCGGGATCACGATGTTGTGCGCGGTGCATAGCGTTGTGACATCATGCGCTGCGCACAGCACTATGACGTCAGGACCTCCGCTGCGCTCCGGAACCAGGAAGCTAAGTACTGTCAGTTACTATAGTAACAGGGGCCAGTAACTTATTATTGATGTGGTGCGGGGGGCCGCGGGCCCCCTGGCTTAGGGGCCCGGTCGCAATTGCGATCGCTGCGACCCCTATAGCTATGCCACTGGTACCACGCTGGAATTCAGTGATCTCTTTAGAACGACCCATTCTATCCACAAATGTTTGTAAAGGCGACTGCATGGCTAGTGGCTTTATTTTATACATCTGTAGCAATGGGACTGAATGAAAAACCTGAAATCAATGATTAAGTGGTGTATCCGAATACTTTTGTCCATATAGTGTATAAGAAGGTATTGGCAGGAGTGCTGCATGGTGGCCAAACTTTTGGCTTGCAGAAGCTCTGTGTTCTGGACATTTTGTCACAGAAACCGAACAAAAAGCCAAGTCATGAGGAGAGGAATTAAAAACAGAGCCCAAGACTCCGTATCTGGTGCTTGAACAGTTGTATAGTGACATGGACCCTGGTGTTTAATGGTTTACTGACGTCTTCTATGGTGTTCAGTTGTTCAGTGCCTTGTGTACATTGAGTTTGTGCCAAGCTCTATTGTGTCTAGTTAATCACATAAGGACCTTAAAGAGGCTCTGTCACCAGATTTTCAAACCCCTATCTCCTATTGCAGCAGATCAGCGCTGCAATGTAGATAACAGTAACATTTATTTTTTTTCAAAAACGAGCATTTTTGGCCAAGTTATGACCATTTTTATATTTATGCAAATGAGCCTTTCTTATGTATAACTGGGCGTGTTTAAAGTTATGTCCAACTGGGCGTGTATTGTGTTCGTTACATCTGGGCGTTTTTACTTGTTTTACTAGCTGGGAATTGTGAATAGAAGTGTATGATGCTGACGAATCAGCATCATCCACTTCTCTTCGTTACCACCCAGCTTCTGGCAGTGCACAGACACACAGCGTGTCCTCGCTCATCCAACGCGATGAAGTTCCTGTGGGAGGAAGTGAGTGACATCACAGAGTGATCTCACGAGGACACGCTGTGTGTCTGTGCACTGCCAGAAGCTGGGTGGTAACGAAGAGAAGTGGATGATGCTGATTCGTCAGCATCATACACTTCCATTCACAACGCCTAGCTAGTAAAACAAGTAAAAACGCCCAGATGTACACACACAATACACGCCCAGTTGGACATAAGAAAGGCTCATTTGCATAAATATAAAAATGGTCATAACTTGGCCAAAAATGCTCGTTTTTAAAAAAAAAACAAAAAACATTACTGTTATCTACATTGCAGCGCCGATCTGCTGCAATAGGAGATAGGGGTTTGAAAATCAGGTGACAGAGCCTCTTTAAACCCACGCTAATGTGTTTTTGCCACTGCCTCTGTTGGTCTTGGTGGTCACGTGACTGATGACTTATCACCGGGATGCTGACAGCAGGAGGCTGTTGCTACACCCAGCATAGCCCTTGCAGTGATATTTGTCACTGAAACATGACAAGTTTACCCTGCAGCTGACAGGTAAAATAATATAATAATATTTTGGTGTAAAAAAACAAACTAATAATTCATTAACTAATGAAGTATTTTCCTACCTATTAGAAACATTAAAGGGGTTGTCCGAGATCCCAACATTTTTTCAAAAACTCTGTCATACATTACCCCTTATACAGACAACCTAAATAAAGCATTATTTTTTAAAAAAATTCTACTTAACACATTTCTTCTTTGAATTCAGCACAGTTTGTTTACATGCAGTTCAGCTCTGGTTTGTTGATCTTTCCTTGTGATGAAACTTTTTTCACGTGCACGCTCATTGCAGGCTGCAATGAGCGTGCACGTACCTTCCAAGAGTTCATGTGAGCTGTCCTTGCTCCTCCCGCTGACCTCCTTCACTGCACTTGTCTTCTTGATGACATTCTTGAAGGATGATGAGCAAATGTTCTCCCCCCCATTATGTTTTTCACATTTATGTTTTATTTCTCTTTTCACCTCTTCGTGTCTACCCTAAGGGTATGTTCACACGCACTAATTACGGACATAATTCGGGCGTTTTTGCCCCGAATTACGTCCGAAAATAGCGCCTCAATAGCGTTGACAAACATCTGCCCATTGAAAGCAATGGGCAGACGTTTGTCTGTTCACACGAGGCGTATATTTATGCGCCGCTGTCAAATGACGGCGCGTAAATAGACGCCCGCGTCAAAGAAGTGACCTGTCACTTCTTTGGGCATAATTGGAGCCATTACTCATTGACTCCAATGAATAGCAGCGCCAATTACGCCCCTAATGGACGCGGCGTTCAAGCGCCTGCACATGCCGTTATGGCTGAAATTACGGTGATGTTTTCAGGCTGAAACATCCCCGTAATTTCAGCCGTTACGGACGCCCTCGTGTGAACATACCCTAACCCTTGTCCGCCCTCCTATCTCATGTCTCTCTCCACTAAGGCTATGTTCACACAGAGTTTTTTGGCAGGAACAATATCTGCCTCAAAATTCCGTCTTGAAGATTGCGGCAGATTTACCTCTCCCTGCACGCTGTTTTTTGCGTCGTTTTTCCCGGCGTTTTTTGTGCGCTGTTTGCGTTTTTCTTTGCCGATTTTTTTCGGGGCGTTGTTCGCTTACTTTATCTTGGCGTTTTTTGCTTGTTTGTTTGCGTCTTTTTTTGCGATGTTTTTGAATGTGTTTTCCGTTTCGTTTATCGTATCCTTTTTTTCGCGTCGTTTATCGTTTCTTTTTTTGCGTCGTTGTTGTCGGAAATTTTTTATGCGTTTTTCGTTGCGTCTTTCGTGTGGTTTTCCCCGTTTTTTTTCGCAGCCTTCTTTGCCTCTTTGTTTGCGGCTTTTTTCGCGTCATTTTCCACTATATTTTTTTCGTCGTTTTGCGTGTCGTTTATCATAGCCTTTTTTTCTACGCTTTTCGCGTATTTTTGGGGGGTTTTTCATTTCTGCGTTTTTCGTTGCGTCTTTCGTGGCGTTTTCCCTGTCGTTTTTCGTGGCGTTCTTTGCCTCTTTGTTTGCTGTTTTTTTCACGTTTTTTTTTTAATGTTTTTCCCCGCGTTTATCGTAGCCTTTTTGGCGTTGTTTTTTTATTGTTTTTTGCGGCGTTGTTTGCGGCTTTTTTTGCGTTCGTCCAGCCCCGTCTTATGCCTCATGCACACTTGCGTGTAAGATTGACGCCCGTGAGAAACGCATATGAAAACAGGCCAATTTAAAATAATGGGTCGCGTGTGCTGTGCGTGGTTTTCACAATCAGCACACGGGCGAGATTCACCCTGTTGAGAATGGGGCCTTAGGCACGATTTACACAAGCGTGAATCACGTCCGTGTGCTGTGCTTTGAAAAAACGCACAACACACGCGACCCATTTATTTCAATGGGGCCGTTGACACATGCGTGACTTTTCACGCAGCGAGAGTCCGCTGCGTGAAACATACTGCATGTCCTCTATTGGTGCGTTATCCTGCACCTACACTCACATTGAAGTCAATGCATGCGTGAAAACCACGCACCGCACACACGTGTTTGGTGCGTGATTTACACAATTTGTTAGATGAAAAAAATGTGCTGGCTTTGTGAGTGCGTGAATAACACATGACAATCGAAAAGCACACTGATGCATAAGGGCGGATTTACACGAGCGTGTGCGTTTTGCGCACGCAAATACAGTGGCGTTTTGCGTGCACAAAATGCACTTGACAGCTCCGTGTCATGTTCATATGGTGCGCAGCTGCGTGCTTTTCGCGCAGCCACCATCATTATGACACTACGTTTGGATGTTTGTAAACAGAAAAGCATGTGGTGCTTTCCTGTTTACATTCATACTTTTTACTGCTGTTGCGCGAATCACGCACGTCCCACGGAAGTGCTTCTGTGTGGTGCGCGTGATTTTTACGCACCCATTGACTTCAATGGGTGCGTGATGCTCGAAAAACGCAGAAATATAGAACATGTCGCGAGTTTTACGCAGCGGACTTACGCTGGGCAAAACTCACGGACAGTCTGCATGCCCCCGTAGACTTGCATAGGTCCGTGCGACCCGCGTGAAAACCACGCGGGTTGCACGGACGTATAGCACGTTCGTGTAAATCCGCCGTAACGCACACACAGACATGATTGACGCAAGTTTTTCACGCGTGTAAAATACACACGCTCGTGTGCATGAAGCCTTACTAATGGACGCTGTTAGACAGTAATGAACTAGTAATACATTTTAAAATAAATGAGGACATAGAAAAAATATTGTAATGAAATAACACACACAACACTGGTTAACGATTTTATTAAAAATAAAAAAGGGTGTCATTGAAGTAGTCCTTGAACTGTAAAAAACACATAACTAAGAAAAAAAAAGTGATGCTTAGATACACTGCTCATGTGTGATACTGTCTGTTTGACCATGTATCTAAGCCTACCACAAGGTAGCCTTAGATACATTACCCAAGCAGACAGTGTCACACATGGGCCATGTATCTAAGAATACATGTTAGGCTTAGATACAGGGCCCCAAAACACAAATCTTATACAGGAATAAAAAGAATGTCATCTGGGGTCCTGTATCTAAGCATACATTGTGTTAGGCTTAGATACAGGCTCCATGTGTGACAATTTTTTTTAGCCACTGTATCTAAGCCTAACAATGTAGGCTTAGATACAGGACCCCAGAAGATCTTTTACAGTTTAATATTATACGCTCTGCTCCGGGACTCCTGACATCGTAGCAGAGCCTATAATAGCGTAGTGCGGCTCCTCCTTGGGCCTGCTCGGTGCTACGGCGCAACGGTGTCCCGCGGGCCGCAGATAACAGCCTCAAGGGCTGCATGCGACCCGTGTACTGCATCGAGTTGTCTGATCCCCTATCAAAGCCTACTATGTGTAGACTTTGATAGGGGAAGAACTAAAAGTACAGAGGTCACTGTACCTCTCTAGTCCGCGGGTGCCGTCCCTCTTCACTTTTTTCACTGTGAACACGCATAGGCGCGCTCACAGTGAAAAAAAGCTGCATAGGCTGGGCGGGCACCCGCAGAAACGACACATCTCCAGTGACGTGTCGTGTCCCATCCGAGGTCTCGCTGGGGCGAGACCATGTGATCGGGACACGACACGACAGTGGAGGAGGAAGAAAACGTGACGTCAGAAGACATGTGATCGGCAGAAAAGAGCTGCCAGAACGGAGAACAGAAGCAAGATTGCACAGGTAAGTATATTAGGGAATAGTTAATGTGTGTATTGTGTGTTTAACTTTTAAATAAAAATATATCTCGGACAACCCCTTTAAGTAGAATGTAAAAAAAAAGCATATTTTATAAGCCTAAAAATTCTACAAAAAAATTATATTAGGTGTATAAAAATGATAAAAATTCATTCTAAAAATGGCCAAACGGTGTCTGGTCTTGTAGGCCATAAAAATCCGTGGACATGAATCAGTTAATTTATTCCCTTGACTCTGGTGTCATTGGTATGTTATCCCAGTTCTTGTTGTCTTAGAAGTTTAGTACTGCAGTCCGGTGTCCACTAGATCCAGCCTCTCTTGTCCACAGGTTGGTCACCAGATTAAGAACTGCTTCAGTGAGGCATGTGACCAATCACATTCACCGTTGCTCAGCTGTGTATGTGAGGCAATCTGACAACCCAATACTGCTGTCAGCATGCAAATCTTTTATCCTATCGACTGTACCTGTATACAATGATCATTGTTTCACTGGATGGTATCAATATAGCCCCTTGTACTGAATCAAAAGTTTTCCCATATCCACATCAAATGCATAAGAGAATATTTTAAATATATCCAACAATGTTAGCTCTGAGGGTATGGTCACACGCAATGTCAAAAATGGCTGAAAATGACGGTGCTGTTTTCAGGGAAAACAGCCCCTGATTTTCAGCCGTTTTTGAAGCTGAAAACGTTTTTCTTAGGCATTTTAGGAGCAGTTTTTTCTATTGACACAATGAAAAACGGCTCAAGAAGTTACATAGTACGGTTGAAAAAAGACCTGTCCATCAAGTGACATGCTCCTTCTTTTTACGGGGCGCCCTGTCTGAACCAAGCGCCGTTTTTCCCATTGAATTCAATGGGCAGATGTTTGCAGGCGTTTAGCTTCCATTTTTTCAGGCATATTTCGAGGCGGTGACGCCCTGCAATACGCCTGAAAACTCTGCGTGTGAACATACCCTAATTCTCCTGTCAAACTGTGCAAAAAAATCTAAAAATATTTTGTCATGCTATAGGATTTAAAGTATATACATAGTCCATTCTGTATCATGAAATTGTTACGGAATTTAATCATAAAAATTTTTACATTTTTGCATTCTAAAATATTGATTTATAGGGAACATTAAATGGCAGGGGTTGATTCTCATTTAGGAAAAAAGGAGGAGTATATTTTGTGCAGCTCATCACTGCTGAGACAAATCTCTAAAATACAGTATAGCACTAAAATGGGCGCAAAGACAACAGTATTTTACAGTATATTCAGAATTTGACAAAATTGTTGGCATTTGTGCACATTATGCAACTCAAACCTATTAACATAGGAACTGTGACACAGTAAATAATCGTGTGTTGTCAGAAGCCACATTCCTGATAAACCGCAAACAACTTTTAGCACACGAGCTGGACTTCAATCCCTACAGTTAGAGCCACTACAGGGGGACGGAGCTCCTTTTCTGTCGGTTTCATTTCAGAATTTTTCAGTTTAACTTTTCCTGTTTAACAAAAAAAACGAAATGGGATGAAGCTGATAACAATACCACATAAAGCATAGATCAATTATCTCCAAATATAAAACGACATAAAACGTGTGACTGCACACTTTGGTTAGGTTCCCACAGGTCAGATTTGCTGCAGATTTTGCATGCGTTTTTTTTAGCCAAAACAGAATTGGATCCAAGAGAGGAGACCTATAAGACCTTTCTTTATATATTTCTTCTGTTTAGGTTCCGTTCCTGGTTCTGGCTAAAAAAGCCATATGCAAAATCTGCAGCAAATCTGCACTGTGGGAACCCAAACGTACACATATCTATGAGGCTGGGTTCCCACTGTGCATTTTTGTTGCATTTTTAACAAGTGTTTTTTTGGTAGATGCTCATGTCTCTCAATAGGAGTTCATCAACCAAAAAAAAAATGCATAGTGTGAACCCAGATGGAATCTAAATATGTGAAAATAAATTTGATTCCTCTGCTGGCCCGATCTATACTAAAATCGGAGGCGTGGCACAAATTATATCAGTGGGTAGAACCAATCTCCTCAAGATGGTTTGGATGCCACACTTATTATAGTTACTACATATATGCTCGTATTTGTCTCCCACAATTCTTTTTCTACAAAGCTAATACATTTTAAAAGGGGTTATCTGGGTTATGAAAACTTTGCTAATGGCTGAAAAATTTTATAAATTAGCAAAAGAAAGAGTACTCACTTATCCTTTCCCCTAGAATTATGCCAGAAATAGGATTGGTCACCGCTTAGCCCTCTGGCTGCAGTGGTCACAATTTACTTGCATGTAAACAATCACCGGGATTGCCTCTGGAGCATCAACGCTGGATCGTCGGGGAAAAGGATAGGCGACTACTGCTTCTTTTGTTCATTTTCAATCATTAGCAAAAAAAATCAGAACCCAGATAACCTTTTTAAATATCTCATTGGGGTAGTGGTCATGCGCCATTAAATTGGAGAACTTACAACAAGGTAAAGGGGGCTTGGTGTTTCCAAATTCTCTGATATATTATTTGGCAGCCCAACTACAACATCTGAGAGGGTGGGAAAGAGAAGGCGATATAGACTCTAGCGCTACTATACTTTTACATTATTTGACAACAGACTCATTATACGAGGTGTTAGACGCTAACATGTTTAAACAACAAACGAAAAAGTCATCCACTCTATATGTTATGCATACATTATGGTTGTGTATCAGAATTCTGCAAGGAATAGATGGTTGTACACAATTTACTATTATCTGGGACACCGTTTGGCTCCCTGACTTAAATATCTTTTCGGGATATGAAGCCTTGAGATGGACTGGAATGAGCCGCATAGCACATCCTGTCAAGTTACAAGGACTTCTAATTTGCTCAGATACAAATAGAGTTTGCCTTCTTACATGCCCAATTTTATAAATACCTTCAATTACTTCATGCTTTTGATGTTGAATCTCGAACATGTGCCTAATCACTGATGATAGTATAATGGATCTGGTCAGGAAAAGTGATACCCAAGGGCGTAGCCAGGAGTACAAGGCCCCGTGTTGGGCTCACCCCTCCAATTTGACCCCCCACTATCGGACCTCCATAGATCAGCCCCCCAGCATCAGGACTTTGTGTGCTGTGCCACATTTAACGTCCTGACGTTACCCAGCGTCAGGACCTTGTATGTAGCGCAGCACACGCTGCCAGACGAGATCCGAAGTAGGCCCGCTTTGCTCTCCGGGCCTGGTCGCACCCCTGCAGCCATGATCGTTACACCGCTGCTGGTATCACTTCATGGTTTAATCTCTCTTCTCTACGAAAGCCCCCTGCTCCAATTCCTTGATAAATTCCCATCTCACAAGAAAAGAAAAATGGGAAGGTGATTTAGGACCTATAGAGATGACAAACGACATTCTTCAGACAAAACCGAAATTCTCAGTAAATGAAGAACATCGCATGACTCTTTTTTTACTTGCCACAGAGTATATAAAACTCCAGTATTTTTATACAAAATACAGCTATGGGACTCACCATTTTGGCAGAGATGTAAAACTTCTCAGTGGGACTTACTCCATATGATGTGACATTGTCCTAATCTCCAGGACTATTGGCGTAGGGTAGTAAACATAGTGAATACCATTTAAAATTTGGGCATAGTCTTAAAGCAGTAGTCTGATAGGTGTGGGTGCCACCTCTGGAACCCGCACCTTCCTCACCCCGTTCCTGCCTGGTGAGGCGGCCACTTCTCTGGAAGTCACAGAAACATTGTAGCTCAGCTGTTTCTCTACTCCTGAACACCTTGTCATTCAGTGGCCGGAGAGCAGCAAGAGAAGGTAGGACGGGGGTCAGGGAGACCTGTACTATAGAAGGGTACGAGTCCCAGAGGTGGGACCTGCATCTATCAGACATTTATGGGATATCCTGTGGATATGCCATAAATGTCCAAGATGGGAAAATCCCTTTTAACAATGTTATGGGCAGAGAAGCCAGCAGTGAACATGATCACAACACAATTCTCAATGAGGATTTTAAGACAGATGGGCCTGTGACAACTCCCCATTCATTTTCAAGAAGTTGTCATTAGTAATAATAGTAAAATGACAGTTAGCCTTTAAACTTTTAGGCCTTGTTCACACAAAAGACAGAATGAGGATTGGATCCAACAAAGTAGAAAAGGTGAATTATTTCCTTTATACGCTTCCTATGATTAGGATCCACTCCTGGATTTGGCAAATAAAAAACAACTGCATTTAAATGTGCTGTATGATCAAGGTCTACTTTTTATATTAGGAAACTGCAAAAAATAGTAGTTAATTAATGTAATGTATTATTAAAATTGCTCCCTTTCCTATCGATAATAATTACAACCCTTCTGTCCTCTGCCCAAAATGTACTGCCTACAGAACTCACAACTGGCTGTATTCTGTCAAAGACAGACTATGCCATGAATGGACTTCTCTAGTTATACAACTTCATAATAAAATTATGCAGTTGGCTCCAAACCAAGGTTCAAAAAGGGAATCCGTCATTAGACAGATCCCTTTAATAAAGAGTATCTATAAGATGCTCATGGTATTGTGCTTTAAGGTCCAAACTCCTGTTCGGGATGTCGTTAAAAAGAACAAGCCTTATTCGATAAACAGTTCCTGGCCAAGAGGCACCATGTGGTCACAGCTGCAACTCCTTTTGGCACACAGGAGCCAAGGCCATGACTACATGGTGCCTCTTGACAAATAGGCCAGTAGACAGAATTATTAGCAAACATCACAAGCACTTCCAAAACAGCAATAGCACCCATTGTAGAACTATACCATGAGCACCTTATAGATGCTCTTCATTATGTTTTACAGCATTTATGGAAACGTTGCATTTTTTTAATATATTTTTAAGCAATTCTGTAATATAAACCAATACGACTTCTTGTTAATACAGCAGTCTAATAAAAAAAATCCAAGGTACCTGATGAAGATCGAGATGTTTCTGCATTTTCCCTACCACTTTTTGGCTTACGCTCGGTGGTTTTGTTGCTGTTCCCTTGGTTCTGAAATAAAAGCATAGTTAGTTTCACAAGAATTACAGTTGCCTATACAAGAAGAAATGAAAAATGTAAATATGACAGCCTCATCAAGTTCCTTACCTTGTACACCCCTCGAACCCCCCCCCCCCCTTCTGTACCCTTGGTTGAAAAAAATGAAAATGTTCAATAAAAACATTGTTGAAAAAAATGAAAAACATTTGGGTATCCCTAACATATTTATAGTGATTGTAGTGACTCAAACATAAGGTCAATATGTATTTATAATATAGCTCAATTTTATTAGAATATATAACAAAGTAAAACATGATAAAGACGCAGGAAGTCACACATATACTTGGTTTCAGTATATATATTCAAGTAACACCAAAACACAATAGCCTGGTCCAAGCAAACCTCCAAGGGGTAGATAAATCATGATTAGAAGTACCCCACATAAAATCAACTACTCATATTGGCAAGGGTAAATTCAAAGAACATATACATATACATATACAACCTGAGCTTCTTTAATAAGAACCTAGTGATATATGAAGAATTTCCAGATAAGCTAAACTACTACAGTAGAAAAATGACTTATGATTGCCTCACCTTGTCGTCTGCATGCTGCTGTTCTATGTTGTTGTAAAATGGCTCCAAGTTACAAATAGCAATTATTTGCGTCTCTCCTGAGACAAGATTTTTTAAGGGCACGATAGCAGATCCAAGTGTCTTGACAATTGGGGGATCATGACGAAGTTCAAGCAGATTTTCATTTTTCTTCTTACTCTTTCCATCAGTTTTACTTCCCTGGAACAAAACAAATGACATTCCAAAGTAATATCCAAAACACCTTTGTGTTTTTTAATTACCTGCTGATATTGACAGCTCTGTAGCGGTTGGCCGTAAAATGAGCGCCGATCAACAAGACAGCTCGTTGATTGGCGCTCGTTTGCTCCTTTTACAAGGAGAAATGATCAGTAATGTCATTTCCTTCATGTCTGCAGTACATCTCTCTGTTTACACAGGGAGATGGGCGGCCGACAACGATAATGTTTTCTGCTGCATAAACGATCCGATCAGCCGATGAAGGAGCGTTTGCTCGTTCAGGAGCTGATTGTTTACACCGGGCAATGATCGATGAACACTCATTTGCACGATCATTGGCCCGTGTAAAAGGGCCTTCGAGATATAAATGGTATTACCGTCCCTACATCCTAACTGAAGGCCCCTCCATTTCTGTGATGACACTACTTCCTTTGTATGGTGATGATAGTCCCAGGCCTTTCATAATATATGTTTAACCCCTTACCGCACCAGGACGCACCGGTACATCCTGTATTGCAGTGCTTTAAGGCACTGGGACGTACCGGTGCGTCCTGACTAAAAACGGTCACCCTGTCAAAGGACAGGGTGACAGAACGTCCCCAGCCGGCGATTGCTGTGACTGGTCAGTTACTGGTCACAGCAAACTGACCAATCACAGCTAGATGAGAATGTGTATGTGATGGCGCTGGCTCAGAAGCTGAGCCAGCGCCATCATCGCCGGGTATCGGCTGTCCGACACCCCGCTGTAATGGCCAGGACCGGAGCTAGGCTATCGCTGCATCTAGGTGGTTAGATCGCACCCTATGGTTGCTAATGCCAACTATCGGCACCCGCGGGGGTGCTGATGGTTGCTATGGCAATCATAGCCTAACAATGGCTTCCTAGTACGGAAGCCTATTAGACCCCGCCGGGAGGCGAGGTCTAATAGGCTTGCGGTCAGTGAAAAGCTGACAGCTATAATACACTGCACTATGTAAGTAGTGCAGTGTATTAGAATAGCGATCAGGGTTTCATGCCTGTCCCCTAGTGGGACAAAAAAAAAGTTAAAACAAGTTAATAAAAATGTTTTAAAGTATAAAAAAATAAACGTTTCACGTTAAACACTATAACAGTCTTTTTTCCCATAAGTATTTTATTATAGGAAAAAACAGAAAACATTAAAAAAAAAAGTATTCATATGTGGTATCACCACGTCCGTAACGACCCGAACTATAAAAATATCACGCTATTTTACCCACACAACACCGTAATAATTTTTTTTTTACAAATTACAGAATCTCTGTTTTTTAGTCACTACCCCTTCCGAAATCAGAATAAACAAAGGGAATCTTAAAGTTGCATGTTTCCCCTGAAATTATAACATTAAAAACTACAGTCCATCCCGCAAAATACAAACCCTCCCAAAGCTTTTTTGACGGAAAAATAAAAAAAAGTTATGGCTCTCAGAATATGGTGACACAAAAAATTAATTATTTGAAACAAAAGTGATTTTATTGTGAAGACGCTGCACAACATAAGAAAAACTATATACATACAGTATGGCATCACCGTAATCGTACCGACCCACAGAATAAAGTAAAATGGTCATTCATAGCTCATGGCGAACACCGTAAAAAAAAATAAAAAAAAGAATAAAAACAACATGCTTGCCAAAAAATGAAAAAAGTGATCAAAAAAAAATCGCATGTACCCCAAAATGTTACCAATGAAATCTACAGATTGTCCCGCAACAAATAAGCCCTCACACCGCTTTGGTGGAGAAAAAATAAAAAAGGCCTGGCTCTCTGAATATGGCGATGCAAAATGTGCAGTGTTCCAAAAGCGGATCAGATCGGGCACCATTTATCAGTGCGACATCGGCCACATATCTATGAATTATTATTTATTTACCCCATTATTATACCCTCTTATTATGCCCTGATGTACCCCACACAGATTACATATGCCCCCACATTAAAAACTGAAATACCAGCAAAACCCCAAACCAAACTACCACTAAACAAAATCTGCGCTCCAAAAGCCAAATGGCGCTCCCTCCCTTCTGAGCCCTGCAGCGTGCCCAAACTGCAGTTTACGTCCACATATATGGCATCACCATACCCGGGAGAACCCACTTAACAGTTTAAGGCATTTGTCTTCAGTGGCACAAACTGGGCACAACATATTGTGCACTAAAATGGCATATACCTGTGGAAATTTGCGATTTTGACTTTGCACCATCCACTGAGCATTAATTTCTAATAAAAAAAACAAAACTGTGTGGTCAAAATGCTCACTACACCCCTTAAAAATGACACATTTTTGGGGGAAAAAAAAAAATTTTTCTTTTCAGTGCCTCATTCTAATACAATCTATGAAACACCTGTGGGATCAAAATGCTCACTACATCCCGAGATGATTACCCTGAGGGGTATAGTTTCCAAACTGAAGTCACTTCTCAGGGGTTTCTACTGTACTGGTACCTCAGGGGCTCTGAAAATACGAAATTTCACCCAAAATACAATCAACCAAAATCTACATGCCAAGAAGCACTCCTGCCATTCTGAGCCGTGTGTCCAAACCGCAGTTTATGACCACTTATGGGGTATTGCCGTACTCAGGAGAAATTGCTTTACAATTGTTGGGGCGCTTTTTGACCTTTATTCCTTGTGAAAATGAAAAAATTTCTAAAATTTTAGTGGAAAGAATGTCGATTTTCATTTTCACTGCCTAATTTCAATAAATTCAACAAAAAAACAGTGGGGTCAAAATGCTCACTTATACCACTAGATAAATTCCACGAGGGGTGTAGTTTCCCAAATGGGGTCACTTTTGCGGGGTTTGCACTATTTTGGCCCCTCAGTGGCTTTGCAAATGTAACATGGCGCCGCAAACCATTCCAGCAAAGCTTGAGCTCCAAAAATCAAATGGCTCTCTGTCCTTTCTCCGCCCTGCCGTGTGTCCACACAGCAGTTTATTACCACATATGGGGTATTGCTGTGCTCAGAAGAGTTTGCTTTACAAATGTTGGGTGCTTTTTCTCCTTTATCTATTGTAAAAATGAAAAAATATGAGCTAAGACTACTTTTTAATCAGAAAAAAATTTAGATTTTCAATTTCACGGCATAATTCCCATAAATTCTGCAAAAACCGTGTGGGGTCAAAATGCTAACTATACCCCTAGAAATATTCCTTGAGGAGTGTAGTTTCCAAAATGGGTCACTTTTGGGGGTTTCCGCTGTTTTGGTCCCTCCAGGGCATTGCAAACACGACATGGCACTGAAAACTATTACAGCAAAATCTGCTCTCCAAAATCGAAATGGTGCTCCTTCCCTTGTAAGCCCTGTCGTGGGTCCAAATAGCAGTTTATTACCACATATGGGGCATTTCCATAATCGGAAGAAGATGCTTTACAAATGTTGGGGTGCTTTTTCTCATTTATTCCTTGTAAAAATGTAGATTTTCATTTTTACAGACTAATTCCAATAAGTTTAGTGAAGAAACTGTGGGGTCAAAATTCTAACTATACCGCTAGATAAATTTCTTGAGGGGTGTACTTTCCAAAATGGGGTCACTTTTGGGGGGTTTCCACTGTTTTGCCACCACAAGACCTCTTCAAACCGGACATGGTGCCTAAAATATATTCTAAAAAAAGGCGGCCCCAAAATCCACTAGGTGCTCCTTTGCTTCTGAGGCATGTGCTTCAGTCCAGTAGCGCACTGGGGCCACATGTGGGATATTTCTAAAAACTGCAGACTCTGGGCAATAAATATTGAGTTGCATTTCTCTGATAAAACTTTCTGTGTTAAAGACGAAAATGTATTAGAAATGAATTTTGGCAAAAAAAATGAAAATTGTAAATTTCCCCTCTACTTTGCTTTAATTCCTGTGAAACGCCTAAAAGGTTAAGAAACTTTCTAAATGCGGTTTTGAATGCTTTGAGGGGTCTAATTTTTAAAATGGGGTGATTTATAGGGACTTTCTAATATATAAGGCCCTCAAAGCCACTTCAGAACTGAACTAGTCTCTGAAAAAATAGCCTTTTGAAATTTTCTTGAAAATGTGAGAAATTGCTGCTAAGTTCTAAGCCTTGTAACTTCCTAGCAAAATAAAAGGACTTTTAAAAAAAACAATGCAAACATAAAGTAGACATACGGGAAATATTAACTAGTAACTATATTGTGTGGTATTACTATCTGTTTTACAAGCCAATACATTTAAATTCAGAAAAATGCCAATTTTTGCACATTTTCTCTGAATTTTGGGGTTTTTCACAAATAAACACTGAATATCGACCAAATTATACCACAAACAAAGTACACTGTGTCACGAGAAACAATCTCAGAATCAATTGGATACATAAAAGCATTCCAGAGTTACTACCATATAAAGTGATGTCAGATTTGAAAAAATTGGCTGTGTCCTTAAGGGGTTAAAAATGTAGTAACTTCATGTGTTGTCTTTGTGTAGTCTTTGTTTTTCCACCTGAAATTACTTATCTATCCCAAAATTCCCTGCGTGTGCCTGACCACCTTAAAGTGTCACCTCACAGTGCTCTAGGTCTTATGGCATCTATAAGATCCTATAAATATGCCATGAGAGTATGTATTACAAAAACTCCTTTAGTACCAAAAAAAAAGAACAGTTCAGATCATTGTAAGGGTATGTGCACACACACTAATTACGTCCGTAATTGACGGACGTATTTCGGCCGCAAGTCCCGGACCGAACACAGTGCAGGGAGCCGGGCTCCTAGCATCATAGTTATGTACGATGCTAGGAGTCCCTGCCTCTCTGCAGGACAACTGTCCCGTACTGTAATCATGTTTTCAGTACGGGACAGTAGTTCCACGGAGAGGCAGGGACTCCTAGCATCGTACATAACTATGATGCTAGGAGCCCGGCTCCCTGCACTGAGTTCGGTCCGGGACTTCCGGCCGAAATACGTCCGTCCATTACGGACGTTAATGTGGTCGTGTGAACCCAGCCTTATCATTTACCATGTTACCATTCGGGCTTAGGGACAGGTATGAAGATGAGCAGGGCAGCAGAGTACTGCAGAGTGTACAGCTCATTGCATGCAAACGGAAGTGAGGAGTCATGTGCCACAAGCTGAGCATCCAAGGCCATGCAGTCCTGGTGTTGCCAGTTGCCCATCACTGATCTAATCACCCATGAAGTGCATAGACCTTTTTATTTTTATTTTTTACCACTGGGCTTAGTGACTGCATTGTAACATTTGCTGTTCAGTTTGACAAGTCTTAAACCAAAGTTACCTTAGAACTACTTCTGGCCTTGTCCTTTTCACCACGTTTTTTGTCAAGCTTTGATACAATAGTGTTCTCCTCTGGATCTTTGGGCCAGGAGAGGGTCTAAGGGAAACATGGATTTGTGCGTGAGTAGCAATATTGCAGAAGTAACAAAAACTAGACAAAATTATTGTTAATAAATACCTTCGCATTATGTAATATGTTGCCACTATGTATAAAGGATGATAATTTAACCATCCCAGCATATACACTGGCCGAACATAACCATAGGACCCCATTCACTCGGCGTATACCAAGAGAGCGTCCCATCGGCATAAGCTGGGTCTGGTATGTGTTGGTGTACTACTTTTTTTGCGGTATGGAATAGTGAATTAGACGGCACTATTCCATACAAAGTTATACAGTAAAATAAACGTACACTGTGCTGTAGATAAGTTTGTTTTTTTACAGTGGGAGCCTATTAGGCTGGGTTTACACGAGCACATTAACGTCCGTAATGGACGGGCTCCTAGCATCATAGTTATGTACGACGCTAGGAGTCCCTGCCTCTCCGTGGAACTACTGTCCCGCACTGAAAACATGATTACAGTACGGGACAGTTGTCCTGCAGAGAGGCAGGGACTCCTAGCATCGTACATAACTATGATGCTAGGAGCCCGGCTCCCTGCACTGAGTTCGGTCCGGGACTTCCGGCCGAAATACGTCCGTCCATTACGGACGTTAATGTGCTCGTGTGAACCCCGCCTTACCGACTTATCCCACTGTATGCTTATACAACGGGATATGTCGCAGCCTACCTCTATAGTGTGAGATCCTCTCGACATATACCTCTGACGTTGGGCTCTGATGTGGTGTGAACAGAGCCTTACTTTACCTGATACAGTAGGTTTTTTTTCCCTCTATGGCCATTTTCTAATTAGATTATCCTCGGCTGGTATAAATAATTTATGTTAAACGTGTAAACATAGATCTCGTTTCAACCATTGCAAGCCTCAGCGGTGGTAACACTTTACACTACTTTGTTTTTTGTCAATCTTATCATTATTCGACCCAGAGTCGGACAGGATTTTTCACTGTAACGCAGGTGCAAAATGTGCCCATATTACACTCATGTGAAGCTGACCTTTAGGCTGGGTTCACACAACCTATTTTCAGGCGTAAACGAGGCGTATTATGCCTCGATTTACGCCTGAAAATAGGGCTACAATACATCGGCAAACATCTGCCCATTCATTTGAATGGGTTTGCCGACGTACTGTGCAGACGACCTGTAATTTACGCGTCGTCGTTTGACAGCTGTCAAATCACGACACGTAAATTGACTGCCTCGGCAAAGAAGTGCAGGGCACTTTTTTGCAACATAATTTGAGCCGTTCTTCATTGAAGTCAATGAAGAGCAGCTCAAGATTTACGAGCGTCACAGACGCCTCGCATAATGCGAGGAGGAGCTTTTACGTCTGAAACGAGGCAGCTGTTTTCTCCTGAAAACAGTCTGTCTTTTCAGACATAAAAGCCTCTCATCGTGTGCACATACCCTAAGCAATCGAGGATTGTGTTTTTGTTCCACACAAGCCTCTACAGGGAGCTGTGGAGGTGCTCATTCCATTATAGTCTCTCACAACATCAGTATACACGCTGACTGCCATGGCCTGCTTAGTGTACAGAGGGCCAGCAGAAGTGTATTATTTTGTTGCCGCACAGAATAAGCCTATTCACAATAAGCAAAAAATACAATGGAGCGGACCTCAATAGTTGGTGGGCGTGCAACAGTTAAATTCAAAAAAGGCTGCCTGCCGGCAGAAATAAGCCCTGTTTTCCAACCATTATTAAAGAGTAAAAATAAAATAAAAAAGTCTTTATTCAATTTGCAACAAGGACAGACATGAAATTTAAAAGTTAATGTCCATTTCTGACAGCAATTAGCACAGTGCCAGACGTAAGAGCTCTGTCTAGAAAGGGTTAAGTACCACAACCACAGAGCGCTAGTTATTAGTTAGATCCAAAGGTGTCAATAGGACAATTATTAAAATAAAGGTAGAAGCCCCCCCGACATGTTTCGCTACGATGTAGCGTCCTCAGGGGTATCGGGGCCAATGACAGCGAGCGGCGGTGTCAGTCTCATTAAGTATTCACTGCAACTAGCTGAACATGTGTCCACAATCAGTCGATAGCCTATCCAAGGAGGAATAGAGGACCGAGCCTCCTCCTCCGTTGATTGACAGATTCTGCCACCAATCACTTACTAGTTAGATGCCACCAATGAACAGCACTCAAGTGCACAAGCACACCAGGCTGCTTGATGGTAATCGCTGTACATATAATTATAACATTACTATAATACAAGAAAGAGGTCACCGATGAGTTTATAGATAAGTGCACAGAGGCACAAAGTGAGGAAAGTGATGGGATAGTAACGAATGTGATTAGTAATAGTACCATTCTAGGTACAAACGCTGTGCCCTGATTAAAGACGATATTATAGTTGCTGTGAGCGGCACAACAATATTACTATGATCTAAAGAAGTTATTAGTGGGCTTATAGATCAATACGTTTATAGGGTAGAAAGACATAATAGGCAGAGTTATCATGGACACTGTAGATAAGTGTACGAGTCTACACACGGAGACAGACACACTGGTGTACTGGCATGACTGAATCAGAATGCCGTATATGCCGGACAGCAAGATAATCGCTATACACAGTATCGGGACACTGCTACTATGCAAAAAAAAAAAAAAGGTTTACTGGAGAATTTGTAAAACGGTGCACAAACGCACAATGTGAACAGAGTGATACAATAATAATACAATTTTATTTTAAAAAAAAATAAAAAAAAAAGTTTACTAGAGAGTTTGTAAAACGGTGCACAAACGCACAATGTGAACAGAGTGAAACAATAATAGTAAAATTTAACACGCTGGCGCTGTGAGGTGATTAAAGGTGATGTTACAATTACTGTAAGCAGCACAAAAGATGTTACTGTGATCTGGGAAGGTTATCAGTGGACTAATAGATCAATGCGCTAATAAACTAGGGTAAATCAAAATGAGCAGATTCATGATAGGCATTGCAAATTAGGGTATGTGCACACACACTAATTACGTCCGTAATTGACGGACGTATTTCGGCCGCAAGTACCGGACCGAACACAGTGCAGGGAGCCGGGCTCCTAGCATCATAGTTATATACGATGCTAGGAGTCCCTGCCGCTCTGCAGGACAACTGTCTCGTACTGTAATCATGTTTTCAGTACGGGACAGTAGTTCCACGGAGAGGCAGGGACTCCTAGTAGCATCGTACATATGTATGATGCTAGGAGCCCGGCTTCCTGCACTGAGTTCGGTCCACTACTTGCGGCCGAAATACGTCCGTAAATTACGGACGTAATTAGTGTGTGTGCACATACCCTTAGTATACAAGTATACACGCTGAAATACCAGAGATATACGCGCAAAGGTGTACCAGAACGGCATAGTAAGAATGCCATTTATGTCAGACAGCGATATAAGTAGTATACAGAATAATACAATAATATCTATGGATAGATAAAAGGTATGAGATATTACACTCATCGGGCTTAGTAGAGACCAAGCATTCAGAGTCAGTTGCTATCAAAGTGACTCATAAAGAAACGCAGTGAGTTATAATTGATCAAAATATTCAAACCGCCGCTATGTCGCTTACCAAGCTGTAGCCTGGGGGGTACCTGAAGCAAATACTAAGTATGATTGATAGTAGTATATTCATATAAGAAATGTGGATAGTAAGGCAGATTATAAAGAGTTTAATGACTACATTGTCAGTACAGTACCAGAATAATCACACAAACTGAAGTATAGTTCCAGTGTTTGGGTAACGTGTAGGATTCACAGAAAAGCAGCAAACGTAAATCCCTCATTGAGGCCTCCTGGGCTGAGAGATCCAAGGCGATGGATCCAACGTGCCTCCTCCTGTAACAACTTGCGGTTACTTGGTGTATCCTCTTTTTGGTTTATAGTGCTTAGATGTTTAGAAATTCTCCTCTGAGGAGAATTTCTAAACATCTAAGCACTATAAACCAAAAAGAGGATACACCACTGTCTAGGCACATCCGTCTTGTACATGATGGGGACATTCGCTCCTTGAAATTCTGGGGCATTACGCAAGTCAAACTTGGCCCTAGAGCAGGTAACCTTGACCGCAAGTTGTTACAGGAGGAGGCACGTTGGATCCATCGCCTTGGATCTCTCAGCCCAGGAGGCCTCAATGAGGGATTTACGTTTGCTGCTTTTCTGTGAATCCTACACGTTACCCAAACACTGGAACTATACTTCAGTTTGTGTGATTATTCTGGTACTGTACTGACAATGTAGTCATTAAACTCTTTATAATCTGCCTTACTATCCACATTTCTTATATGAATATACTACTATCAATCATACTTAGTATTTGCTTCAGGTACCCCCCAGGCTACAGCTTGGTAAGCGACATAGCGGCGGTTTGAATATTTTGATCAATTATAACTCACTGCGTTTCTTTATGAGTCACTTTGATAGCAACTGACTCTGAATGCTTGGTCTCTACTAAGCCCGATGAGTGTAATATCTCATACCTTTTATCTATCCATAGATATTATTGTATTATTCTGTATACTACTTATATCGCTGTCTGACATAAATGGCATTCTTACTATGCCGTTCTGGTACACCTTTGCGCGTATATCTCTGGTATTTCAGCGTGTATACTTGTATACTAAGGGTATGTGCACACACACTAATTACGTCCGTAATTTACGGACGTATTTCGGCCGCAAGTAGTGGACCGAACTCAGTGCAGGAAGCCGGGCTCCTAGCATCATACATATGTACGATGCTACTAGGAGTCCCTGCCTCTCCGTGGAACTACTGTCCCGTACTGAAAACATGATTACAGTACGAGACAGTTGTCCTGCAGAGCGGCAGGGACTCCTAGCATCGTATATAACTATGATGCTAGGAGCCCGGCTCCCTGCACTGTGTTCGGTCCGGTACTTGCGGCCGAAATACGTCCGTCAATTACGGACGTAATTAGTGTGTGTGCACATACCCTAATTTGCAATGCCTATCATGAATCTGCTCATTTTGATTTACCCTAGTTTATTAGCGCATTGATCTATTAGTCCACTGATAACCTTCCCAGATCACAGTAACATCTTTTGTGCTGCTTACAGTAATTGTAACATCACCTTTAATCACCTCACAGCGCCAGCGTGTTAAATTTTACTATTATTGTTTCACTCTGTTCACATTGTGCGTTTGTGCACCGTTTTACAAACTCTCTAGTAAACTTTTTTTTTAATATTTTTTTTTTGCATAGTAGCAGTGTCCCGATACTGTGTATAGCGATTATCTTGCTGTCCGGCATATACGGCATTCTGATTCAGTCATGCCAGTACACCAGTGTGTCTGTCTCCGTGTGTAGACTCGTACACTTATCTACAGTGTCCATGATAACTCTGCCTATTATGTCTTTCTACCCTATAAACGTATTGATCTATAAGCCCACTAATAACTTCTTTAGATCATAGTAATATTGTTGTGCCGCTCACAGCAACTATAATATCGTCTTTAATCAGGGCACAGCGTTTGTACCTAGAATGGTACTATTACTAATCACATTTGTTACTATCCCATCACTTTTCTCACTTTGTGCCTCTGTGCACTTATCTATAAACTCATCGGTGACCTCTTTCTTGTATTATAGTAATGTTATAATTATATGTACAGCGATTACCATCAAGCAGCCTGGTGTGCTTGTGCACTTGAGTGCTGTTCATTGGTGGCATCTAACTAGTAAGTGATTGGTGGCAGAATCTGTCAATCAACGGAGGAGGAGGCTCGGTCCTCTATTCCTCCTTGGATAGGCTATCGACTGATTGTGGACACATGTTCAGCTAGTTGCAGTGAATACTTAATGAGACTGACACCGCCGCTCGCTGTCATTGGCCCCGATACCCCTGAGGACGCTACATCGTAGCGAAACATGTCGGGGGGGCTTCTACCTTTATTTTAATAATTGTCCTATTGACACCTTTGGATCTAACTAATAACTAGCGCTCTGTGGTTGTGGTACTTAACCCTTTCTAGACAGAGCTCTTACGTCTGGCACTGTGCTAATTGCTGTCAGAAATGGACATTAACTTTTAAATTTCATGTAGTCTGTCCTTGTTGCAAATTGAATAAAGACTTTTTTATTTTATTTTTACTCTTTAATAATGGTTGGAAAACAGGGCTTATTTCTGCCGGCAGGCAGCCTTTTTTGTATTCACAATAAGCAGCGCACTAAAATCTCCAGCACTAGTTGTATGAACCGAGGATTGGTATCTGTCTGACATATACACATGTTTATACCGCCTCTGACCATTGTCGCATGCATAATTACCTTCTAACCATTGTTCAGAGATGTCAGATGGTGAACAAGCATCAAGGAAGTCATGTTGTAAACAAGTCCATGTGAACTACAATACTGTTTTTCCTTGCGGAAACAATAATTGAATTCTATGTGCTTAATAATCTGGATGATAAAGGACTGTTTTACGTTACCTTTTCCTCTGTGACAGTGACCTTCATTCCTGAGAGTAGAAAAGACTTCACGGCCATTAATTCTGAAGATGTGTGTTCCTTCATATACTCATACTCTATACTTTCTTTCCAAAAGGATCCAGCAGATTTGTGTTGACCTGAGCAAGAATTTAATTAAAATATATATGGAAGGACATGTAAAGACAACAATTTATTTTATTTTTGCAATTTATTTATATAAGAAATATATATATATATATATATATATATATATATATATATACATATACACACACATATATATATATATATATATATACATATATATATACATATACATATACATATACATACACACACACATACATATATATAGATACATATATATATGGAATTATTTTTCCACTTCAGTGAAACTAGCTATAAATATAGTAGATGCAATATAACACCCACATTTCTATTTTTTACATTGTCAGAAACAAATAAGTTACCAGTGCAAAGTTTCAACGGATTAAGCTGCTCTACATTCCCTTCTGTGGTCCTCGGTTGCAGCTGGTTACACAAATATGGCTGAAAAAAAAAAGAATATACTCAACAGCGCTCTACCTTTCTTAGCTACATTTTCATCTGTGAGAAGTGTGTATTACAATTTTCTGTGCTCTTAGGCCTGATTCACACGAGCGCTGCACATCTCGGACGTGAAAAACTGCCGTTTTGCACGTCCGAGGTGCATCCGTGCTCAGCGCTGCGGGACGCGATGTCTCGCATCCCCCATAGATGAGAGTCTATGGAGGGATGCGTGATGCGTGAAAAGATAGGACATGTCCTATTATCGCACGGACCTTTCACACAGTCCGTTGAAACAACGGCTGTGTGAACAACCACATTGAATTACATAGGTCCGTGCGACGGCCGCTGTTTCAACGGCCGTCCCACGGACGTTTAACACGTTCGTGTTAATCAGGCCTTAGTGTCATGCATACATAATAAATGTCCTGTACGCTATTTTATGTGAAGATCTATGATACTTGTCCTTGAATGGTTACAGAACCATATGTGACTTTAAATACCTTTATAACTATTAGTACAAGGTATACTCCGTTCAGCTATAACATTAACTCCTTAAGCCACTATGACTTAACTGTACGTCAAGGATTGCCTTACAAAAGGCCACAATGATGTACAGTAACATTATGGTGATCGCGCAGGCACAGGAGCTGTGCTTGGGTCCTGGCACTCATGTGGATGTTACTTACACATGTACCACCTACCTAAACATTAGAAATTTTTTAATAAATGTTATTTTTGCATAAATATCAAATATATCAGATCACATCCCCCTCGTCCCCGTTGGAGGTCACAGTTTTGTCAGTTTAATATAACAAAGCATTAAAGAAGCAATCAAAACATTGCTTTGTGAGGTCCCCTAGTGGTACTAAAAAAAATTATTCATTTAAATTAAGCCTATTAAAAAATGGTTTGATTTTTAAAAGCATAAAAACTTATATGGTATTGCCGCAATCGTAACAACCCAAACAATAAAGTTGACACTTGGTGAATGGCGTACAAAAAAAACAACCCACAAGAAACCGCATAATTGGTTTTTTTTTTTCCAATCCCCCCCCCCCCCAAAAAAATAATAAGATAATAAATCCGTCCCATCTCCAAAAACGGTAGCGATAAAAACAAAAAACATCTTGCCCTGCAAAAAACAAGCACACATACAGCTATTTTAATGGAAAAATAAAAAAGTTATGGCTCTAGGAATGCACCGAAACTACTTCAGTTAGAAGGTCAGAGCGAAGTACCAAAGGCCTGCCACCTGCTTGGTACAAAGACTAAGCTATATTTTGCCAGCGACTAGGCCCAAATGGCCACCAGCTAACTTGTAAAAAGTTATGTCATGTTTACAAGTATCTTGCACTTTATAACATATGTTTTCTTGCACTATACGCCTAACATATCCAGGATTTACCTGTTTACCATACTTTATGCAACGGTTTAAGCCAAGGTACCTGGCCCACAAAGCCAAGCTGTTGGGTTTTTTCATGCAACTGTTTAAACCATTGTGCCTGACTGCAAAGCCATGAACATCTTTCTCCCAGAGTGACTTTCACTACCTATGGACACTTGGTGATGTTATATAGTGCCAGAGAGCCTCTGGGAATCCTTATGTTTATTGCCCTAATGTTATGGACTAACATGTTTGCCAATAAGTGTTTTTCTTATGGATATTATGCTAATAATGCCTGAAAGGTTCTATCCCTTGTCAAAAATATTTTAATTATCTTTATATGTGTGAACATATATTGCTTTAAATGGACAGTTGAGTTGTCACTAAAGCTCACAGATCTGCTGAAACAAGAGCCTACATGGGGGATGGCTATTCTATTTCAAGTCGTTTAGTTTATGGCTTTGCATTTCAGCTGTTACAAAGGCAACGTGAGAAAACGTGCTGACATTGTATTTCTTATGGCTAAAGATATATGTGGAGTTTTGGGATATTACCATATTTAGAATGCTCATGCTTTGCAAGTATGAAGTTACCACCTACTCTCATTTTCTTATAAATAAAGATGGATCCGCCCCCTGTGGGCAGAGACTGTTTGAACACTGACGCTGCGTGTCATGGTCTCTCTCCAGCCGGCCGGCCTCTCTCAGATCCACCATTGAGAGAGCATTCATTAATTTGGAGCTCATAGACAAATGCAGATAATGTCCAACGTTAATGGACAATGTAAATTCTGCAGCGGCACCCTACAGCAGTGCTCTCTGAGTAACCACCCGGTTCCATGCTCATGTGCTTCTTCTTGTGTTTCCTCTCCTTTTGTTGTGGTTTCAGGAACCATCCTCCAACTAAGAGGCGCCGAGGACGGCTTTCCTTAAGAGGGGGAGAATTGTAGTGTCCCAGTACACTCCCTACTTCCATAATAGGAGTAGTTGTCGTATGGTAGTAGGTTTGTCACAATGTAATAGTGCTGTGTGTGAGTATGCCTCTGTATATAATGTATTTCCTGTGCATACACTGTGTATATTATCATTTGCTGCCATCTATGGTTGACCCACTGTAAGTGCATGTGAGTGTAGGATTTCAATTACTGCTGAGTCAGAACCAGTTCTCCCTCCAGAAACTTCTAGTATTCTGTGGGTGGAGACTGTAACCCAGCCTACCTCTTACCAGAGGGCAGGAAAACCAGTGCAGGCGAGTTCTGGGGAGTCTGTCCATATGCCCTTTTAGGACATATGGGCATCATATGAGCCAGACATGTATGAAAGGGGTTGTCTCTGGCGAGACAATCCCTTTAATACCTTCTATGGCCTAGCTTATTAACTCATGCATATCTCTGATTAACTATCAACAGTACATTTGCCATTTTTGACTCCAATCTTTTCTTTCCTCCTTATGTTAAATCACTTACACGCTCCTGTCACCTTCACTTCAAAATAATCTCCAGAATTTTCTCACCGTGGAAACAGCCAAAACTCTCATTGTCGCTCTGATTCACTCTCGTCTTTATTACTGTAACTCATTACTAATCGGTCTTCCACTCACGAAACTCTCCCCTCTCCAATCTAAAATAAATATATAGCCTGACTTTGCTGATGCAACTCCGAAGAAAAGGATATCCTTTTTTTTAAATAAAAAATTGGGAGCTGCAGGAAAATACAGTATGCGGTTTCCTGCTAAATTACTTGTTATCCACAAGGAACAAACTATTCTCCACATGGCTAGACTCTCATTTAAATCAGAATAAAGCATAGTTACCGTGACGGACACATCCTTTTTCATGTAAAAATCAAACAAACATTAGTATACGTTCTACCTTTCAAATAGACTTTTACATAAAAAAGGATGTCCTTCACGGTTGCTATGTGCAACCACATGATTATCCAATAAACATTGCAATTTTTTTTTTGGGCAGGCCTTTTTCCTTCACAGAGGATCTGTCACTAGTTTAGGAACGCCCAATCTCCTAGCTAATCTAACCGGCGCTGTCACACTGATAATGCTAGTGAAAATTGTGTCCCCAAAAAGTTTATTATTTTAAAAGTTATGAGCGTATTTCGAAATATGCAAATGAGGCTATACTAGACAAGTGGGTGTCAACTGCAGCGTTTCTCGTGAAGTGGAGCTACATCACAGACTGAGGCTGTCCTTTTAGCATGAAGCTGCTTTACACAGTGCGAGACTAAAGCTGGAGGGAAGGGGGATCACTTCAAACAGCCATATCTCCGACTGTGGACCACCTAGAATAGCGGTTCTGATGGCATATTAAAGATGAGATTCTAGTGTTTCATATGATCTAGCTGTGAAACAACAAGAGATATCACCAGTTGAAAACAGTCGGGAATGGAAGCTGTATACTATATGATCACGCTGTGTTGCTGGACTTGGAAGAGGAGAACTGTATGCGGATTGGACCACGTCATACAGAAAACATTACACCGCCCAGAGTGAAAAGAGTTACCTCCCATTTTACAAGTTTAGCCAAATTAGCATATTTAGAAAAATGCACATAACTTTGCAAATAATAAAAAAAATACACTGTAGCATCACAGCACCTATTAGATTAGTTAAGAGATAGGGAACTAATAAACTAGTGACAGATCCTCTTTAAAATCACTGACCTGACTGTTAACATCACACAGTGTTTATAGCTGATAAAGAGCCTGGTTCGGGCTCGAAACGTGTAATCTTGTGTACTGCAATTACTTTTTATGCGATAAAGCTTTTATACATGAAGACAAAAGAGCCTTTGCGTTTTTCCCTGAGGAACAGTGCCACAGAGAGTCTCAGAGTAACTACTCATTTTTATACCTTTTACTTCCTATTGAATTACCGTCTTCCTTCAAGAGACCCGGGAACGACTTAAGGCTGACCGTTCCATGGATAGGATACATTGAGTATAACATGCGTTGAGTAGTTGTTGTAACACCCATGGCCACGGGCCGTCAGGATTATTCACCTACCGCAGCCATGGATCTCCTCAGGAGACGCCAGCGTTCACTTCCGCTTCAATCTGCGGTGTCCCGTAGGGTGCGCGCGCATGCTCGTGCCCGGCCTTAAACATGAATTTAATATGTAATTAGCCCATACCCACCCTGGACTATAAGAAGGGCCCTGCCCCTTCCCTCATTGCCTGAGCGTTGTTGTGTTAACCCGTGTTAGTCTTTGCAAATGGTCCCTTAGCGTTTTCAAGTTCCCAGTGTTCCCATACCTGTATCCCGTGCTACCTTGTTCCTGTGCCATAGAGAGTTAGTCGTGTTGTGCCATTTACTATTCCTTCTGTGTTACACCGCGCCTGGTGTCTGCCTGCTGCCAAGGTCCCATCCGAGCCTACCATCGCTACAGTCTGAATTACCACAGGTACCCTTATTCGAACTATAGACATTAACTTGGTACCCACAGATCGTGACAGTACGCTCATTTCCTGGACCCCACTGGTCAATCCAAGACCATGACAACGTCACAAGCCATGCGGGCAGATATGCTAGACCTCCGGTCACGACAAGACCAACGTAGGCGAGTATGCCAATCCGTTCCGCACCCTGGCTGCCGAACTAACCTGGATCAACGAGGCCTTGGTGGCTACATTCTGGCAGGGACTGTCCCCTGAAATTAAGGCCGAGCTTGCCGCCTGAGATCTGCCATCTACCTTGGATGACCTCATTCTTTTGGCTGCCCGGATTGACATGAGGATCCAAGAACAGTCCCAAGAGGTTCGTCGGGAGGGAGGACTCCCTAGGCCGGCTTCTACATTTCAGCAACCCCTGCTGCCCTCATCAAATGTTCCACCAGAGGAGTCTATGAAGATGGACCATCTCAAGTTGTCTATCCAGGAGAAACCGCGCAGACGCACTTCGGGACTCTGTTTGCATTGCAGCCTCGGAGGCCATCTTGTGCGTCTGTGCCCCCAAAAGCCCCAGAGCCTAGGGTTGGTTGGGGAGACAACTCTGGGTACAGAAGGACTTGCTTCCAAATTGTCCATCTCCGTGACCATAGTGTCCGGTGAAAAGACGCACCGGGTCTCTGCCTATCTGGACTCCGGATCCGCACTTAACTTCATTCAGAGAGACCTGGTGGATCTTCTCCAGTTGCCCCCCTGGAGAGGCCGTTGATCGTTGCCTCGGTGAATGGACTGCCTCTGCCCGACCCAATTATAGCTGTGACCAAACCGCTGAAGCTCCAAGTGGGATCCCTTCATTCAGAGCTAGCCTCGTTTCTTGTCCTGCCCAAGGCCATCAACCCTGTGCTGCTGGGCCTGCCTTGGCTTAGACTACATGCCCCAGTTCTGGACTGGAATTCCAAAGAGGTTCTCAAGTGGGATCCCAAGTGCCTCAAACGCTGCCTGGGACAGATTCATCCGGCCCAGCCTCCCCTGCCTCAGTCATTGGCAGGATTGCCTTCTCACTATTCACAGTTTGCGAATGTCTTCAGCAAGAAGGAGGCAGAGACGCTGCCCCCACACAGGGCGAATGACTGCCCTATTGAACTCATTCCGGATGCGTCCCGTCCCCGTGGAAGGGTATACCCTCCCTCCTTGCCAGAGACTCCGCCTATATTAACCCCTTAATGACCGAGCCTGAAAAGGTCTTAATGACAAGCTACATTTTTCAGTTTTTACATCTCTGCATTTCAGCAGCCATAACTTTTTATACTTTTTCATTGACGTGGCCGTATGAGGCCTTGTTTTATGTGGGAGAAATTGTATTATTTTTTTTCATAGTTTGGGGATAGAAAAAAATAATTTTTACGGCGTGAATATAAAAAAAAGCGATTCTCCGCATAGTTTTTCTTGTTTCTTTTTTATCCCGTTCATGTTTCATGCTAAATATTCCATTAGATTAATTCTTCAGGTTCTTACAGTCGTTTAGATACCTAATATATGTAGGTTTTTTGTTTTTATTTAGTGTAGGGGCAATAAAATATATTTTATGCAAAATAATGACACTTTCTTTTTACTTTTGTTTTTTATTTATTTTTTGTTTTTTAATCCCATTTAACCTAAAGCCGAATGACGGATATATCCGTCCTCTGCAGCTGCTAGTTCGCACAGGAGGATGGATATATCCGTCCTCTGATTGCATGGGTACTGCCAGTGTACCTCCGGCATGGCCTAATAGATTGCGTGTCAGTTTTACACTGACAGGCAATAATGCCTTGGTATACTAAGTATTTACCAAAGCATTATATATGCGATCAGCAGATCGTATAGTGAAGTCCCCTGGTGGGACTAAAAAAAAAGCTGTTAAATAAACTTTGTGAAAAAAAAATAATAATAATTTACAATCAAAATAAAATAAAATAAAACTTTTATTTAGTAAAAGTGGCAAAACAAATAACACATACATATATATGGTATCCCCGCGATCGTAACGACTTGAACAATAAAATGAACACATTAATTAAACCCCCGGATGAACGGTGTCCAAAAAAAATAATTCTCCCTTTTCTCCCATTTCCCCCATAAAAAATTAAATAAAAGTTAATCCATAAATCCTATGTACCCCAAAATAGTACTAATCAAAAATCAAGCCCACATACGGCCACATTGACGGAAAAATAAAAAAGACACGGCTCTTGGAATGCGGTGATGCAAAAACAAGTAAATTTTTTCTAAAAGGGTTTTTATTGTGCAAACGTAGGAAAACATATAAAACCTTTACATATTTGATATCCCCTTAATCCAGCCGACCCATAGAATAAAATTAAGATGTTATTTACGCTGCATAGTAAATGGCGTAAATTTATAACGTGAAAATCAATGCTGGTATAGCTGCTTATTTTCAATTCTCTCCTAAAATAAAGTTAATAAAAGTTAAATCGATTATATTATAAGCATCTAAAAATTGTACAATTACAAAATACAACTCGTCCCGCAAAAAACAAGCCCTTATACGGCTATGTCGACGGAATAAAAAAAAGTTGCGACTCTTGGAATGCGACTGTGAAAAAACAAAAAATAATCCTTGGTCATTAACACGCAAAATGGCCTGGCATAACTTTATTTATAACCTTATTTTTACTTGTAATGTATAAGCATACTCCTGTATGCTAATACATCATACTGTGTCACTATGACACAGGCTGCTATTAGGGCAGCACATAGTGTGCCCGAACAGCAGGCTTACTGAACAGACAGCCCTGGGGTCCTTTGTAGATCAGGCCAGGTGGTCGCTGTTCTTTGCCCGGTTCCAGTTTGAGCTCCACTACCGCCCGCCAACAAGAATGTGAGGGCCGATGCCTTGTCCACGTCGTTCGAGACAGAGGACACCATGGAGTCCCCCACAAAATATTATTGATCCGTCCTGTATTATCTCTGTCAACCCTCTGCAAGTTAGAGACATCCCTCTGGGGAGGACTTTTGTGTGCCTGGTAGACAGAGGGAGAATTCTTCGCTGGAGACACAGCTCCAAACTGGCAGGTCACGCGGGTGGCCGTAAAACCCAAGACCTCATTCCCCGTCATCATGGACTTTTTCCTCATCCTGCACGGTGTGCGTGGCTAACAAGGTTGCTCACTCCAAGCTGGCTGGCGTGCTACAGCCGCTGCCTGTGTCCAATGCTCCCTGGCAGCATATAGCAATTGACTTTGTCATGGACCTGCGGGGGGCAGTCCATGACCAAGTCAATTGCTATATGCTGGATGCAGTACAGTCTGGGTGGTGGTGGACCGATTCTCGAAAATGGTTCATTTTGTTCCGCTGACCGGCCTACCTTCTGCTTCTCAACTGGCCAACCTCTTCATCCAAACACATCTTCCGCCTGCATGGCTTACCTCTGCATATTGTGTCCGATCGGGTGGTTCAGCTCACCTTAAAGTTCTGCAGAGCCCTCTGTAAAATCCTCGATGTAAGTTGGACTTTTCCTCAGCCTACCATCCCCAATCCAATGGTCAAGTCGAGAGGATCAATCAGATCATGGAGAACTACCTACGACACTTCATCTCCAGGCAGCATGAGGACTGGGTGCAGCTTCTTCCTTGGGTAGAGTTCTCTTATAACAACCATACAAGAGAGTCCGCAAGAACCACACCATTCTTCATCATTTACTGCCAACACCCACGAATCCCTCTCCTGGTGTCCGTTATGTCCCAGGTGCCCGCAGCTGACTCTGCATTCAGGAACTTCCTGCAGATCTGGTAGCAAACCCGATCCTCTATTCTGCAGGCGGTCGACCGCATGAAACCAAAGGCAGACACAAGGAGAAGAGAGCATCCCCAGTTTCTTCCAGGTAATGAGGTCTGGCTGTGCTCCAGGAATATCCGGCCGAGGGTGCCGTCATACAAGTTTGCTCCCTGGTTCGTCGGACCAATCGAGATCCTACAGCAGATCTACCCTGTCTCCTACAAGCTTCGGCTGACCCCCACCTTCAGGTTCCCCAACTCCTTTCATGTTTCCCTCCTGAAGCCTGTGATCCTGAACCGCTACACCAAAACTCCTAGGCCTGCAGTTTCCCCCAGTGGTTTATCTGATTAATTTGAGGTCAAGGAGATCTTGGACACCAAAAAAGTGGGAGGAAGAACTTTTTATTTGGTTGATTGGAAGGGGTTTGGTCCAGAAGAGAGGTCCTGGGAGCCAGAGGAGAACCTCAATGCTCCTACCCTCATGAAGAGGTTTCACCCCCACTCTGATCACAATAATACGGGGCATAAGAGGGGGGATACTGTAACACCTATGGCCACGGGCCGTCGGGATTACTCACGTCCCAACGGCCGCAGCTATGGATCTGTGAGCGATGGCCCGCATCTCCTTCTCAGGAGATGCCAGCGCTCACTTCCGCTTCATTCTGCGGTGTCCCGTAGGGTGCGTGCGCAAACTCGTGCCTGGCCTTAAATGGCCAGCGCGCACATGAATGTAATATGTAATTGGCGCATACTCACCCTGGATTATAAGAAGGGCTTTGCCTCTTCCCTCATTGCCTGAACATTGTTGTTTTTACCCGTGTTAGTCTTTGCAAATGGTCGCTTAGTGTTATCCAGTTCCCAGTGTTCCCGTACTTGCTACCTGTATCCTGTATCCCGTGCTACCTTGTTCTTGTGTGTAATGTCCATGGATGCGGGCTGTCCGCTCCGTTCCCCTCCTGACAGCCGCAGCCACGAGTCGGCAAGCGCTGGCCCCAGCCTCCTCCTCAGGAGAGGCCAGCGCTCGCGTCCAGTCACCTCAGCCAGATCCCGTAGGGTGCTCGTGCCCACTCTTAAAGGGGCAGCGCGCGCACTGGACCTCTTGACGAACTTTGACCCGTGAGTACCCTGGACTATAAGAGGGGTCCAGCTCCCTGCTTCTATGCCTGAGCATTGTTGTTGTTCCCTAGTTTGTCTATGTGATGGCCTCCTAGTGTGTTACCTGTACCAGTTCCTGTTCCTGCTCCTAGCATTCCATACCTTCCTGGTCTAGCACTGTGCTGTGCCAAAGTCGTGTCGTGCTGTATCCACGTCTGACCTGCTTCACCTCGCCTGACGGCTGCCTAGTCCCAGCCGAGCCTGCCCTGCTGCTGCCCGAGCTGCCACAGGTACCTATACGAACTATAGACTTTCACCTGCTCCCTGTTGGCCATCTGCCTTACCGCCAAGGCGGTACGGCCCAGTGGGTCCACAGACCCTTCGTGACACTGTGCCATAGAGAGTTGGAGTCGTAGTGTGCCGTATACTACGCCTTTTGTGTTACACCGCGCCTGGTGTCTGCTTGCTGCCAAGTTCCCATCCGAGCCTACCATCGCTACGATCTGAATTACCACAGGTACCCTTATTCGAACTATAGACATTGACTTGGTATCCTGTTGGCCAGCTGCTATCCCGCTACGGCGGTACGGCCCAGTGGGTCCACATACCGACAGATCATGACCATTCTGTCTCACTGCACAACTAAAAAAAGTGAGAATAACTGCAAAACCCCCCCCCCCTCCCCCAAAACAACCCCACACATGAAGCGCTTCTCTCTTTTTATCTCCCTATCTAACAAAATATAATAGAATCATGAGCAGAGCTATCCAAATTTCTAGCAGAGCTAGTTTGGCTTGATGTGTGTCACTCCAAATAGAGAGAATATACATGTTTTTACAAGGCGTATATGGATGTAGCCATCTTGTATATGTTAATGTTGAGAATAGATTTGGTAGTTTGTAATAAACTGCTGCTACCTGCCAAAAAAAAAAAAATATGCTTCGGATCGAAGTCCTTGTCGGACCATGTACCAATAATGTTGAATATAAACACTAAAAATGGTTAGGGTATGTACACACACACAAAATCAAATACGTCTGAAAATACGGAGCTGTTTTCAAGTGAAAACCGCTCCTGATATTCAGACGTTTTTCAAGCCACTCGCGATTTTCGCAGTTTTTTTTACGCCCGTTTTTGGAGCTGTTTTTCTATAGAGTCCATGAAAAACTGCTCCAAAAACGTCCCAAGAAGTGACATGCACTTCTTTTTCACGGGCATCTTTTTACGTGCCGTTTTTGGAAAACGAGGCGTAAATAAACGCCCTGTCGGAACAGAACGCTGTATTTCCCATTGAAATCAATGGGCAGATGTTTGGAGGCATTCTGCTTCCATTTTTTCAGGCTCCGAAAACGCTCCGAAATACGCCTGAAAAGACCCAGTGTGAACATACCCTAAGAGTCATTGTGTTAGTTTTATAAAATGAAACTCCAATTACATTGCTTTATTGGGAAATAGGCTGAATGTTGGGCAAGGAGCTACTTTATTTAAAGGGAATGTGTTGCCAGCAAAACATGCTTCTTTTTTTTTTTAGTTAAACAATTAGTGTGTAGGTGATTAAACATTGTTCTAATTTTTTATTTTTTTTCACGAGTCAGGAAATATTATAAATTGGATTCAATTGGATTCTAATTTATAATATTTCCCATTGCTGGTCACTAGATGGAGCCATTCCCAAAATTGCAGCATTGCATGTGGTAAAGCAACCACATTGCTTTATGCTGCAAAATTGGGTAAAAAGCCCTCGCTCTAGTGAGCTCTCAGCATCCCCCCCCCTCCTTTATCCTGGCTAGTGCCGGGAGAAACGAGGGGTTTGAACGGTCTAACCTCCTACACTGTGTGTCGCCATTTTTTGAGCTAACACACAGTGTAGAAGGTTTACATACACTAGTAAAACACACTGAAACACAAACATACATAGAAATCCCTTACCTGCTCCAGTCGCCGCCGCTCCCTCCGGTCCATCCGCTCCGTCTGCTGCCGCTGCTCCATGTGCACAAGTCCGGAAGTCGCGACCGGAAGTAGTAATCTTACTGTCCGGCCGCGACTTCCGGTCTACAGGAAAATGGCGCCGGACGGCGCACATTTCAAATTGAACTGTGTGGGAGCGGCGCATGCGCCGTTCCCACACAGCGGCGTACATGTTAGTGGATGGAACGGGCCCTGTTCGCAGTCCCTATGGGACTGCGGTGTTGCTATCAGTGTGTGAAGAGTGGGAGAAGAGGGTTGCATTGACAATCCAACACAATGGGCAGCACTTTGAACACATTTTATAAGTGGACAGAAACTTGTAAATAACTCATGAAAGAATAAAGTAACGTTAAAACCAAGCACACCATTGTTTTTCTTGTGAAATTCTCGATAAGTTTGATGTGTCACATGACCCTATTCCCATTGAAAAAACTAAAGTTGGATACAAAATGGCCGACTTCAAAATGGCCGCCATGGTCAACACCCAGCTTGATAAGTTTCCCCCCTCCCATATACTAATGTGCCACAAACAGGAAGTTAATATCACCAACCATTCCCATTTTATTTAGGTGTATCCATATAAATGGCCCACCCTGTATTTAATAGCCAATCAGACCCACAGAACTCTCACAGTATGGTACCCCTGTCCAGGAAGGGTGGAGTTCACTCATCCCATTTATGCAGCGTTTGTGTTTTTTTGTATGACCGGAAAGTAAACATAACCAAGAAAGAAGGGAATGGAGCCAGGAGAAGAGATGCAGGTGCCTGCGGACCCTACTAAAGATACGAGGTAAGGTAGCCAGCAGGCCATGCATTAATAACTGCACATGTGGGAGGAGGGAAATAGGGAACATCTGTTACAAATAAGAACAGGAATTGGTCACGAAGAAGGGGATCACAGGGGCCAATTGCATTGTCAATCAGACACATGTTATACTGAGTTTTATATACCAAGTGTGAGGGGATGCATTGTTAAACCCCGTTTCTGAGCATCAAGAAAGCTTGTCCCACCTGTTTCCCTCCTGTCCCATTTCCTGCACGAAAGTAAATAAAACTGTTTTTGGGGGAGGTTGTGGGTAAAAAGCATTTAAATACATTGGGGCATATTTACCAAGAATAATGGGGACCATTTATTTCCAGTCATTGAAGTGTAGATTTTTTTTAAATGGAAAACATTGTTATGGACCCTATATTGTATATGTCAGAGATATTTTAATATCTTTATAAAATGTGTACCTAAAACTGCTCAACATGACGGACAATTGTAACTCTGAAACAGCCTACAAAGGCGGATGAGTATTCTATTCTAAGACTTCTGCTATATGACCTAATGACCTTGTAATCAGCTGATACAAAGGCTGACATGACAAAACCTAATGACACTTGCAATCCATTTTACTAAATATATATACTAAGATAAGCTTGTATTCTGTATTTTACCATATGTGTATGTATATGTGCAAGTATGAGGGTAACACCTTCTCGCTCTTCATTATAAATAAAGATGCATCTGCCCCCCATGGCAGAGATCATTTGAACACTGACGCTGCGTGTCATGGTCTCTCCGGCCGGCCTCTCTCAGATCCACCATTGAGAGAGCATTCACTAATTTGGAACTCGTAGACAAATGCAGATAATGTCCAACGTTAACGGACAATGTAAATTCTGCAGCGCCATTACTTGGGGGCTCATCCGGGATTCTCAACACAGATTGAAGGCGACAATCGAAGGTGTATGACGGCTAAGATAACGGAGAACTGCACACAAAACCGGTGAGTAAGAACGGTTATTCTTAGGCCCCATGCACACGACCGTGCCCGCAATCACGTCCCGCGATTGCGGGCACGGCCGGCCGCTGACTGACAGCCGCATTTTCGGGCCGTGCTCCCATACAAAGTATGGGAGCACGGCCCGCAAAATGCGAAAGAACGGACATGTTCCATGATTCCCGGAACATTTCCACGGCACTGACACCCTTCCGTAGTGCTACGGAAAGGTGTCAGTGTTCAATGAAAGTGAATGGCTCAGTTTTTGCGGACCACAATTGCGGTCCGCAAAAACGGAGGTTTTTTACGGTCGTCTGCATGGGGCCTTACTGTGCACTTCTTTCTTGTTTTAGCTGACGTCCAGGTATTGTCTCTTTTGACTATTGGGGAACCATGAACACCATTTGTCTATGAGCTGTTGTATGTATAAATTATAGGAAGAGGTGTGAGAGTGGACACGAATCTGAGTGTATCTGTGAAAGGCTGAGATAAGGGAGCGTTTTTTTTTCTGATCCCAAGACATACAGAAACAACCAAATACCGAGATAACACTAAACGGCCTGTCCGAAGTGTTCCCTCCGGCCCCTGGGTTTAGTGTGTATTAAGATCAGGTTGCAAATTGATCCTTGCAGAAGTGACGGGTAACCACCCCCGCCGAAGTGATTGTTAGGACTTTCGCGTATCCAGACTGTGACCCATAGGAGACGCACCTGGCCGGAAGTAAGAGTATGTATGTGGGCTAATCCTCGGACGCCCAATCTGAATGAGTTGCTGATTATTAAGTAACATCTCTGTAACTAGAAAGTTTATAGAATATCCACGGGCCCCTGAGACAGTTATAAATCACACCCATCCCTTTTAAATACAACATAAAGTAGGTTAACATACACTGCACTGTTGTGATTTGGCTGCTGTTTAGAAGACAGGATCAGAGACGTGGTTGCCCAATGACAGACTAAAATATTTAGCAGAGTGCGTAGGGAGAAAGTCCCCAATGACAGACTAGAAATAGGCCCAGGACTTAGGAGAGTGCATAGAGAACCCCTACTGACAGACTAGACACAGGAGTTAGCAGAGTGCATAGGGACTTCTCATTGACAGACTAAAAATTAGTAAGCCGAGAGTCTAGCAGAGTGCATGGGGACTTCTGACTCAAAGCGTGCCAATGTTGTAGGGCATGACACCCAAGGGACAGGATGGGGACAAACAGCAGCAGATATTGTTGAAAACCGATGCGGGGAAGGGCAGTAAAGAACCTGGAGAAAATAAAAAAAATAAAAAAAAGCGGGAATGCCCAAGCAGGGAGTTTTCAGTTATACCAGATGGGATGGTTTCTTAAGAGATGATGGGCAAAGATTAATATACAGAGTTGCAGAGAACAGATAGAAGTGATTGAATGTACCAGAAATAAAAATAAAAAAACACACAAGGAAACACAGTTGTCAGTAAGAATTAACCAGCATCTAATTCTATAGATAGTGACATTCCGGTAGAAAAGAATGTGCCAACGTATAATTATTCTATGTACAGCTTTATAAACCAAAGGTTTACAGAAACAAGAGGTTTCCAGGGGTGACATGCGATCAGTTATTAGCCATACATTGAGTGAAAGGCGTCATCTGAAAGGAATCAATTAACTCTTCACTTCCTAAAAAGGAAACATTGGGTGAAATGTTCAGGGATTATTGATAGAGAGATAGTTAGACGTGGATTAGGAATTGGCTAGAAATAGAGTTAAAGCCAATAGGATCATTTTAAGTGTAATGACCACAGATTGTAGAAGACGTGAGATTGATAAAGTGAAGATTCTTATGGATTTCTATCCAGATCTGGTTGTTGGAATATACTGTATATCATCTGTCCTAAATTGTCACTAATGAAATTTCCTCTCGTTATAGGAGTTTTCCAAGACATTTTAAACATTACTGTAAATCTTTTTTCCTTTTTTGGTTTATTTAACAGTCATTTTAATAATTGCATGGAATGTCTAACAAGATATATTGTTAATCTATAGTAACTGTGTTAGACTAATATAACTAATGATAAGAGAATAACGTGTGTTACTTACAAGAGCAGGATATCTCCGATATTCATTATGGGGAAAAAAAAATAAAAATAAAACATGTGAAGAGGTTTTGTCATTGATTGACAGGAGCACATGGTGAAATTTTGACCTTGTAGCTCATAAGTTTTAGCTAGTAAGGGGTTAATGCTACATTCTCTGTTATCTATAGTATAGCTGTGTCTGCAGAAAGTGCACATATAGTGCAAAATAAGAACTGTAACTTAAAGATTAAGAGGAAAAAAAAAAAAAAAAGCCTAATAAGAACACAGGATTGAGTACTATATGTTTTATGTTTATATGTTATATGTTACGTTATATGTGTTTTATGTGTCGACCCCAATGAAAAACTTCATTCATATTTACATTTAATATGCTGCGCATTACTAAATGAAGATTATAGTTCATTGGATGAAGAATCCAAGAATAGGAGTTTATACGCAGTCATTCTAGTTATATACTTGTTTTACATAAGGTCACACATAAAAGGTATATAATGTGTGAGATTGGATTCTCAGTATTGAGTGTGTCTGGGAACAGCTGGTATTGTGAGTGACTGGTGTGTGCGCTGAACTATTTTTAAAGGGAAATGGTTTCTTTGAAATCACCACATGAGAAGTGATTCAACAAGAAAGATTTTTATATGTCATTGTTACATTTTAGTTTATTATTATTTGATATTAAAAAGTTTCTATTGGCATATGATGACGCATATAGTCCATGTTTCATCATTTGTGTTAATAGATTGGCTTATTTAATAATTGACATATACTAATTAAGGAAACAAGAAACAAATATTTTGCTATTTTGCAAAGCTCTATTATTTAATTATAAGAGTATCCTTTCTGTTTGATGATATATACATTATATATACACACACACACACACACACGCACACATACACACACACACACACACACACACACACACACACACACACACACACACACACACACAGAGAAACATATTGAGAATATTTTTGATGAAATGAAAACTGCAAATAAGATTACAGCATTCACAAGAGCTGTTGTCACGTTTCTGGTGTTAGATTCCTGTCCAGTCAATCTTATAGTTTCTGACATCCTTGCAGCAATGTAGGTTGTCATTCGATATAAGTCTGATGGACAGATTGAAGTTACTGATAATGTGCTAAATTCTATGTGTGCTGCACTCTATGGGGATTTCAGTAGGAGGAAGACCTCACATCTCAGGAAATATTGAGGGCGGTCCTGTCCTCCTTCTGGGCACAGTGTAAACAGATGTAGGACGCATGTCTGTGGCCCCTGTGACTGTTAAAAAAAAAAATTGCAAACATCCCCAAACCTCCCCAAAAGTTGAAGCAGTGCCCTCTGAGCCTCCCGCAGTTGAAAAGTATTGATAACCAGATAAGACAAGTATTTGGAGGCAGGGGTACTGAAGAAATGTGTATGCTCTTATAAGAAGCCCCTCTCCCTCAGAATGACAAACAACTTTGTACCTTCCGTCTTGTATCTGTGTAGTAGCAGCAGCTGCTCTTCTCAAAGACAAGACAACAGACATAGTGCTAAGATTAGCCTCTAGTTCTCAGGGTGCCCCATGCTGTTAGTGAGATTCTTCATCAATCACACACTAAGCACATGTCTACTAAGTATAAGACCAGTCTCATCACCCCATCTAACCGAACCATACATTGATGTACAGTGTTACAGTGTTGAGCCCTGCTACATTGCTTCCGCAGGGTTCAACAGAGGAGGAAGAGAAGGATATATGGTCAATGGGAGACTTGAGGGAATGGGATAAGTCGCAGGAAATAGTAGACAGTGATTTGATTCCCCAGTACACAGGTCATCAACATAATTGTCCTGAATTAATGAAAATAGAGATGAAAACATTAGAAAATGTAACAGAGGATCCAATATCTAATCCAGATTTTGAGTTTTTCTTTTGTAGATGGTTCCAGGTACCACCATGAAGGATGCTACAAGACTGGGTATACTGTCACTACCGAAACAGAGGTAATAAAGTAACAACCACTCCCATCCTCCGTGTCCGCACAGGAGGTGGAGGTGAAGGCACTCGCTGAGGTGTGTAGACTGGCTGAAGGTAAAACCGCAAATCTATATATACTGACTCTAGATATGCTTTTGGTATTGCACATGATTATGGCCTAATCTGGAGGAGCAGAGATTTTGCTGGATCCACGGGTAAACCCATAATGTTGAGAGAGTGAGAGAACTGTTTGGGGCTCTGACATTGCCAAAGCAGGCAGGTATATGCGAAGTGCAAGCTCTTACCAAAGTGCAAGCTACCCCCGAAGCGAGTGGAAATAGACTAGTAGACGAGGCTGCGAAAGCTGCAGCTCTCATGTCCCTCATAGAGGAGGACGTAGTATTCTTGACCAGCGAAGCATCTGGTCCCATAGATATGATAATATTAAGTAGACTACAAAATAAAACCAAAAAGGAAAAAGGACAGTGGCAGACAAAAGGTGCCAGTGACAGGGAGGATGGACTATGGAAGGTGGGTAACAGGATGTGCCTACCCAGAGTCCTCTTCCCCATGGTAACCCAACTAATGCACGGACCAACGCATGTGTCAAGAGAGGGAATGAGTGCAATGGTGGGTACCCCCGGGGTTCAGCAAGTGCTGCTGCCAGATTTGTCCAGAGGTGCATGATATGTGTCTGCCATAACATAGGCAAAACTGTGCGGGTTGCAAAAAGGCATATGGTAAAGGCGGACTACCCATATAAGCGATTGCAGATTAACTCAGTTACCAAAGGTGGGACAGTATGAACATGTACCGGTCTGTGTAGATCTGAGGCATGGCCAGTAACGTGGGCCACAGCAAAAGTAAAAGATTGCTCTCAGAAGTGGTATGTAGATATGGGGTCCCTGAGATAGTAGAAAGTGATAGAGGAACTCACTTTATTGGAGATGTATTCCAAGAAATCCTGCAGGTCCTGGGCATAGAGCAGCTTTTCACACCCCGTATCCCCAGAGAAGTGGGAAGGTAGAAAGGTTGAATGGGACTTTGAAGTTAAAAATCCAGAAGGTCATGGCTGAAACCCATAAACCCTGGACTGAGCGCCTGCCCATTGCACTCTGACCTCACCCGTTATGTGGGAGCTCTGAAGAAACAGCTCACGCAGATGTATAAATATGTTTATGATTCCATTCCAGATCCTAAGTGAAAGGAGGACATTGTTTACAGCCGGGGTCTGGGCGTGTTTAAAGAGACACCGTAAAGCACCACAGCCGCACCAAGTCCAACTCACAACTTCCACATCCGTTAAGTTGGAAGGAAAGAACTTGGACACACGCCGGTCACTGCTGAAAGGTCCTCAATCACGAGGCTGAACTATGGTTCTCGTCAAGCTCCGACTGACCTTCATCTTTTCTGTCATCTCTACTTTACCTATTGTTTAAATGATGAGCTAGAAGAAGAGTTTTAATGACAAGTTTATCAAACATCAAGTGATATCAGTATTGACTAAATTGCTGGACTGTTGTATATGTCTCCATTCAAAGACTATGTGTGATGTGTAAACATGGGTCAGGTTAATAAAAATGACATGTTGTTGGATGCTGTAAACCTCACCGACTGTGAGGGAAGAGACACAGAATCTGTATATTGTGTGGTGGTAAAAGCAACTGGCAGCTCCCAGTGCTCCGAGACAGCTAGAAAATGGTTGACGCAGCGTCTAGAAGGTGCAATACGTGGTAATCTAACTAATAAAAGGGGGTGGCATCGATGAATGCCACCGGACGGGACATGATCTTATTCTCCTGGATTGCAGGAGTGTTAAATCACTCCAGGGATGTGCTTCAACCCAACATGTACGTCATATATGTGGTTTTAAATCATATAAGTAGTTGCCACCCAGGAGACCAGGAGTATGTACCTTAGCCAGATTACAACCAGCTACTTAGATAGAGATATATTAGGTTTAAACTTGTAATATGTTTGATTGCAAAAGTACCAGCAGTTAAGAAAACAGCACAGGATATTAAAGTTCATGTGGTCCAGACCACCCACCACCCTAAGAACCGAGGTGGGAGGAAACATTCAGAGCCACTTGTTTATGTGACACTAAATGCTTTCATACCTGATAAAGTAAATCTGTCAAGCCATAGAAAACCACCAAGATAGATGGTATTGCCCGAATTGTGAAACCTGTAATTCCCTAAATCTTCAGGTGTGTACAGTATGTAACGCTGTACGCGCACCTATTGCTAGACACGTATACTGAGTATTCATGTCGCAGTGAATGGCATAAAGAGGTGTCCTGGTTCAGGGGAACTGACCAGAACGTAATCTCGGATGAATATTCTAATACATGGCTAAGCAAATTTATGTTCAAAAGTAGGTAATTGTCAGAGATATTTTAATATCTTTATAAAATGTGAACCTAAAATTGCTCAACATGACGGACAATTGTAACTCTGAAACAGCCTACAGAGGGGGGTGAGTATTCTATTCTAAGACTTCTGCTATATGATCTAATGACCTTGTAATCAGCTGATACAAAGGCTGACATGACAAAACTTAATGACACTTGCAATCCATTTTGCTAAATATACAGTGAAGGAAATAAGTATTTGATCCCTTGCTAATTTTGTAAGTTTGCCCACTGTCAAAGACATGAACAGTCTAGAATTTTTAGGCTAAGTTAATTTGACCAGTGAGAGATAGATTATAAAAAAAAACAAAAAAAAAACAGAAAATCACATTGTCAAAATTATATATATTTATTTGCATTTTGCACAGAGAAATAAGTATTTGATCCCTTTGGCAAACAAGACTTAATACTTGGTGGCAAAACCCTTGTTAGCAAGCACAGCAGTCAGACGTTTTTTGTAGTTGATGATGAGGTTTGCACACGTTAGATGGAATTTTGTCCCACTCCTCTTTGCAGATCATCTGTAAATCATTAAGATTTCGAGGCTGTCGCTTGGCAACTCGGATCTTCAGCTCCCTCCATAAGTTTTCGATGGGATTAAGGTCTGGAGACTGGCTAGGCCACTCCATGACCTTAATGTGCTTCTTTTTGAGCCTCTCCTTTGTTGCCTTGGCTGTATGTTTCGGGTAATTGTGCTGGAAGACCCAGCCACGAGCCATTTTTAATGTCCTGGTGGAGGGAAGGAGGTTGTCACTCAGGATTTGACGGTACATGGCTCCATCCATTCTCCCATTGATGCGGTGAAGTAGTCCTGTGCCCTTAGCAGAGAAACACCCCCAAAACATAATGTTTCCACCTCCATGCTTGACAGTGGGGACGGTGTTCTTTGGGTCATAGGCAGCATTTCTCTTCCTCCAAACACGGCGAGTAGAGTTAATGCCAAAGAGCTCAATTTTAGTCTCATCTGACCACAGCACCTTCTCCCAATCACTCTCAGAATCATCCAGATGTTCATTTGCAAACTTCAGACGGGCCTGTACATGTGCCTTCTTGAGCAGGGGGACCTTGCGGGCACTGCAGGATTTTAATCCATTACGGCGTAATGTGTTACCAATGGTTTTCTTGGTGACTGTGGTCCCAGCTGCCTTGAGATCATTAACAAGTTCCCCCCCGTGTAGATTTCGGCCGAGCTCTCACCTTCCTCAGGATCAAGGATACCCCACGAGGTGAGATTTTGCATGGAGCCCCAGATCGATGTCGATTGACAGTCATTTTGTATGTCTTCCATTTTCTTACTATTGCACCAACAGTTGTCTCCTTCTCACCCAGCGTCTTACTTATGGTTTTGTAGCCCATTCCAGCCTTGTGCAGGTCTATGATCTTGTCCCTGACATCCTTAGAAAGCTCTTTGGTCTTGCCCATGTTGTAGAGGTTAGAGTCAGACTGATTAATTGAGTCTGTGGACAGGAGTCTTTTATACAGGTGACCATTTAAGACAGCTGTCTTTAATGCAGGCACCAAGTTGATTTGGAGCGTGTAACTGGTCTGGAGGACGCTGAACTCTTAATGGTTGGTAGGGGATCAAATACTTATTTCTCTGTGCACAATGCAAATAAATATATATAACTTTGACTATGTGATCTTCTGGTTTTTTTAAAAAATATAATCTATCTCTCACTGGTAAAATTAACCTAGCCTAAAAATTCTAGACTGTTCATGTCTTTGACAGTGGGCAAACTTACAAAATCAGCAAGGGATCAAATACTTATTTCCTTCACTGTATATACTAAGATAAGCTTGTATTCTGTATTTTACCATATGTGGTATGTATATGTGCAAGTATGAGGGTAACACCCTCTCTCTTCATTATAAATAAAGATGCATCTGCCCCCCATGGCAGAGATAATTTGAACTCTGACGCTGCGTGTCATGGTCTCTCCGGCCGGCCTCTCTCAGATCGACCATTGAGAGAGCATTCACTAATTTGGAACTCATAGACAAATGCAGATAATGTCCAACGTTAACGGACAATGTAAATTCTGCAGCGACATATATGTCTATTGAAACAGTACATATCTAAAATAAGATAGACATGTTTAAGTTTGCATGTAAGGCTGTATTTACACGTGCCATTTTTTCCAGCTTTTTGTAAAAATGACAACAAAAAAATAGGCGCCCATTGAAGTCAATGGGTGCGTGAAAACCACGGACAGCACACGGACGCACATCCGTGTGCCATCCGTGTTTTACACATCAATTACATTGAAAAATAAACACAAGTGCTTGCATGTGCGTGAAAACCACATGCCACACGCAACGCACACTGATGTTAAAACACCATGCACACGGACAGATTTACACGCGTAAATCTGTCACGCTCATGTGAATGTAGCCTAAGGAGCTGATTATTAATGATAGAAGAATTTAAATGGTTTAAAAAAAAATTACAAATTCTTGTACAGACCTTTTATGGCAGCAATGACAAATTTAGGCCTCATACACATGTCTGCTCAAGGCCCTGTGCACATGGCGTTTACAGTGTACATCGGAGATATATGTCAGGGGGGCGTATACCTCTGACAGAGGCCACGACATATCCCAGGGTAAAGGCATACAGTGGGAAACGTTGCCCATATTGTATATAAAAAAAAAAATTATACAGCACGCATACGTTGTTTTTTTTTACTGGCTACAATATTCCATGCCTTTTTCTGCAGTAATGCGTCTGGTTAAATGGGGCCTATGAATACGTTTTAACGCATATGCCGGGAGCTTACCAGCGTATGTGTTAACAGTACACTGCAAACTCGGTGTGCAAAGAACCTAATGCACCTATGTTGTACGGATCCATATGATAGCGCCCAAAGAAATCTATGTGTCCTCCATCTGCCTTCTGTCATATGCAGGCACACAGGTTTTTCAAGGCATGTTCCATTTCATGCTGTATCACAGAGGTATTCTCCCTAGAAGCACTTTTTCTACGGAAGAATACAGCCTCCATAGAGTGGCACACAGTGTGCAAAACTGTTCAAGCGCTCTCAAATTGAATGGGGGTTATGAGTGAAGCGCTGTATTTTTATTTATTTTTTGTCCTGCTGGACCTAAGGCTAACAGCTGACAACCAGCAGGTCTTCATTTAAAAAGGGCTTTGTCCAGTTTGGATAACTCCTTTAAACTGTCTGGCATATCGGAGATAGCAGATCTAAAAGACTAAGTCCCCTATAGGTACACCACTGGATAGAATTGGATGCAGCGTCTCAGCATACAGTATCACACATGATAGGCTTAGATATAGGGCCCAGCTCGCTGACATTGCAGCTCCAGCGCTCGACCCAGGAAAGGTACGTATAATAATTGCTTTGGTTATGTGTTACTAATTTTTTTGTGTTTGTGCTGGTTTTTTTTGATCAGTTGTTGGACTACTTCGGATTCGAGGACTACTTCAATGACAGCGTTTTTTTTTATTCTCAATCAAATGGTTAACGATGATTATGTGGAAGTTTTTAATTTCAAGAAAAAATATTTTCTCTATGTCCTTATTTTTTTTAAACTTTATTACTACCGCCTTAGAAATGGCCGCTGGCTGATTGAGAGCATCCATTACTAGTCTAGGCTTAATGTTAGCCGGTAAAAAGGCTAACCCCCCCATTATTACCCCGGTACCCACCGCCACCAGGAGTGCTGGGTAGAGCCGGGTACGATCCAGTACCCGACCATCTGTAGTTATGGTCGGTCACGGGGGTCAGCCGCAGGCTGGTATTCTTAGGCTGGGAAGGGCTTCCACCCTGCTAATACTAGCCTGCTGCTATGTTGTATCTGGCTGGTTATGAAAATGGGGGGGACGGACGGACGGGGGACCAGCAATCTGCTGTGGCCCTGTATCTAAGGCTACTATGTGGTAGGCTTAGAGACAGGGCCCATAAGACAGGATCACACATGGGCCATGTATCTACACCTACCATTTACTAGGCTTAGATGCAGGGCCCAGCACACAGGATCACACCATGTGTAATCCTGTCTCCTGGGCCCTGTATCTAAACCTACCTCAAGGTAGGCTTAGATACAGGGCCCTAACAGTCAGTAACGCTATACTTACCCTCCTCTTCAGCTTTGGACGCAGCGGAGATCCTGACACCAACCAGCGTTGCGATGTCGTGCGCGGCGCACAGCGTCATGACCTCTGCTGTGCTCCGGAACAAGGAGGGTAAGAATACTGTCAGTTACTGTAATAACAGGGGCCCGTGTATTTTATTACATAGGCCCCAGTTACTATAGTACCGGTTAATAGAAGTGGTGTGGAGGGCCGAGGGCATTCCTGGCTTTGGGAACCAGTCGAAATTATGACCCCTATAGCTACGCCATTAGGTGGCAGTCATCCCGGGCACCAGACCAAAGATCCGGAGCTTGGGCCCCCGAAACCCCGATGCTAGTGACGCCACTGACTTACCCTCCTCTTCGGCTCCAGACGCAGCGGAGATCCTGAAACCATCCAGCATTGTGATGTTGTGCGCGGCACACAGCGTCGTGATGTCATACGAGGCGCACAGCATCATGACGTGAGAAGATGTCAGGACCTACGCTGCGCTTCAGAATGAGGAGGGCAAGTTTACAGTCAGTCACTATAGTAGCAGGGGTCCATGTCATTTTTACATAGGCCCCAGTTACTATAGCAGCTGTTTATAGACGTGGAGCTGGGGGCCACAGACCCCCTGACTCTGGGGCCCGGTCGCAGTTGCGACCCCTATAGCTACGCCATTATGTGGCAGTCGCCCGGGCATCCAGGGCACCGGCCCATAGAGCCATGGTCTGGGCCCCGAAAACCCGGTGCTAGCAACGCCACTGGTTAAAGCATATTTATATAATTAGCATCCATATTTTTCATTAAGCCCCTGGGATTACTAGGTGGTAAGAAGCTTCTCAGCCGAAGTGCAAACTAGCATCCTTAATGTAACTTCAGTAAGTCAGATATTTCGTTTTACCTGGCATTCTGTCCTGTCTCTGCGTGCCAGATCCTCAATGAATTCATAGCATACATGATAAGTGACTGTAGTTACTGGATAATCCCCTGAGTTTTGCTGTTCTGTATGTGCATTTGGGTTTGGAATACCTTCTACTTTCCCTATACGCACATAAAACTTTGCTTTATTCTCTAGTGCTTCTGCAAAACCAAAAACATAGTTTCATTCCATAGACATATTTTTATACTGTCAGAATAAACCTGAATTTAGACATTAAACACCTTTTTTTATCCAGTATTTTTTACATGTATATTTTAGGAGGATAAAGAGTATCTTCTATATCCTGTTAAATCAATACAAATGTATAGAAACAAAAAGAAAACAAAAGTAAATAGAAATGAAAAGGAAAAAAGAAGGTATACATTTATGAACAGAAACTGAGAAAGTTGCCTTATAGGTACAGTATAGTATGCAGAATCATAATCTATAGGTCTTTATAATAGTAATTGATAGTTCGTATCAATATTTGTACATTTACATAGTCAATTTGATGTTTTCTGTTTCATTTTCCAATATGCTTCATAGGTCATATCAATTAATCCAGCTAAATATTAGTTTGGACTACATAAAATAAAATCCAGTATAATTTCATATAACTACAGAGCACCGTTTGAAAGCCAAGTAAAGGGCCTTTTATATGGGACGATTATCGTGTAAAAAATAGTTCAATCGAGCAAACATTCCCAATCGTCGTGCAGTTTAAACATGTACAGCAATTGCCCAAGAATTTGTTCGTTTGTTATTGATCGAAGCCTTTATAATGGCATGAAAATGATGGTTTGTTGCCTTATATCCCCTTGTGTGAAGAGGCGTCTGCTAGGTCGTTATCAGACAAGACACGGGAGGAAAGACATGCAAAATTACAAAGAAAACATACGATGATTGTTACCTTGAACGTTAACAACTATATTGTAGATTAATGCTCGTTTTTACAGATTTAGCTTCACATGGACTCTTAGACAACAAATACAATGTACAATCAGGTTATATAAATGTGTACAGCATGGGAAAATCCAGTCAAGATGATCTTGTGACACACCATAGCCATGTGTGAGAAGATCACATAGATAAAGTGTGCGATCTTAGGCATCCTAAATGGGCTGTGTGGTTTAACAAATCCATTTTCATAACCTCCATCAATTAGCAGGAGAGGAGAGCAGCTACAAAGGGGGTCTCCTACATTAGAGGAACCTGCATGACCATGCATTAAACAAGCAGGCCATTGATCGGCAATATGAGGGAGTGATCGTGCCACCGCAGAGGAACTAGTAATTTGTCAGGTTCCCCTGCAGATTACAGTTTATCGCTAATCCCAGCGGTGGGACACATCTTATTTTCTGGGATCCCTTCTAACTAAATGGGTTTCTTCACAGCAGACAATCCCTTTAGGGTGTATTCACATGGTGCGTTTTTAACACGTTTTTTTTGCCACGTCGAAAACCGCACTGCAAAACAGTGTGCATTTTTACAGCAAGCATGGAAACTGCCTGGAGTAAAAATGCATGCAATTTTTGCAGTACGGTTTTCGGTCATGCGCCAAAAACCGCGCCATGTGAAAATCCCCTTAGACTCCGTTGGATTTCTGTTATTAAATTCTGAGAACATTTTAAGCAAACTGATCATAACAAATCTCTGATCAGCACTCTACAGAGCCCTGTATTTCTGTAAATCAGTGGTGTTATCAGAGGTCCTAGACATATAAGATCATTTTAAGGGGATTTTTGCCTGTCTTATGTTTGGCATACACTACAAAAACGATGATATATGATGTTAATATAGTCCTGTTACACCTACTCCTGAAATCCACATTTTTTGCCTTTTCTAGAATACAAGGCCAGTGACAATCAGTTGTAGTTCATTAGCTATAATCTCACCTTTCTTTTTCGATAGTCCACTAAATTTATATTTTTCATCTGGTAATATTAAGACGTCATCCAGAACGCATAGATTTGGCAGACAATCGATTGTGTAGCCTCTATATGAGGTGATAAATGTCAGTGGATTTCCTTGCAGCATGAGAATACGGAGATTTTGTAAAGTAGAGATTCTAGAGACTAGGTTGAAGAGCTCAGTGAGGTCATTGAAACTAAGATCAAGAGAAACCAAAGTTGGCCTAAAAAAAAAAACAAAAGAAAAAAACCTAATAAAGGAGTATCTGTTAAAATGTGAAACCTAACCTTGCATGCCATTATAAACAATCACGAGTCTCTGAATAGGTGGTGGAAACACTAGAAACTTTATAGGTGATAAATCTTTAGATGTAGAAGATTTTAATATTTTAAAGAGAACCTTTCACCTCCCCATACATGTGTCGTCAGATATAGACAGTGTTACAGCAAGAGCGAGGAGAGAGTGTACGCGAGCGCACGCTCTCACTCTTCAGCTTTCAAGATCAGGTCTTCTGCCGAACTGGCAAGAAGGCGTGTCACTGCTATGGACAGTGTAAGAGCTGTGGCGAGGAGAGCGCGCATGCGCACTCATCTCTTCAGCTCTTGCGAGAGATCAGTCTAGTACTTTGTCTGCCGAACTGGTAAGGGGGTGTGTTCTGCTATAGACAGTGCAAGCGCTCCCCAGCACTTACACTGTCCGTAGCAGTGACACGCCCCCTTGCCAGTTCGGCAGAAGACTGATCTTGAAATCTTGAAAGCTGAAGAGTGAGAGCGCGCACGCACACACACTCTCCTCTATCCTCGCTCTTGCTGTAACACTGTCCATATCTGATTGGAAGTGTCACAGCCATAGTAACATTCCCCCTTGCCAGTACATGCTCCATTGACAGTTCAGGGGGTTATTTAAATATCGGGCGCCAAATATAACGGCACCGATATCTAAATAATGGAGGAGGGTAGAAAAAAAATGTAAAGTGCCCCAGGGTTTGTGCAGCCCTGCCCATTATATGCTGCACATGTATGGGGAGGTGAAAGGTTCTCTTTAAGAAACTCCTCATCTCTGATGTGAATGATTATTTATTCACAGGTCCTAGGTTAGGGTTTCTCAGTCTGAATCTACTATTTCTCTAGCCCACAAACCCCCCCCCCCCATCTCTTGTTCTCCCTAAAGATGTTTAAGGGCCATAGGCCCTTTAACTTACTGGAGGTAAGTCCTCTGAATTGTATGTCTAAAAAAATTATGTCTTTGCCTCATCACACGACTACATTGGATTTGCTGTCCGCAAAACCACAGGTCCGATCCGGTCCATTAGACCGCAAAAAACCTTTGTTGTGCATCCATGTGTCACCAGGACTCACAGATCCACAACAATTCACCAGTATTAGTGAACCCGCAAATCTGAACCGTAAAATGACTTGTCCTGAGTTTTTGCGTTCCGGATTTGCGGCCCCAGCACGGATCCGTAAAAACCACGGTCGTGTGCATTGGGCCATAGAAAGGAATGGTTTCGCAATTTGCGGATAAATTGCGGCCGCAAAAGCATGGTCGTGTGCATGAGGCCTAGCGTTTGCAACTTCTTTGTTACTATTGGAATAAGACCTTCAGCGTATTGTTGTATTACTGTGATGTTTTATTATTGTGAAAACTAAATAAAAACATTTAAACAAAAAAAATATATAAATATAAATTATCTGACAACTCGGTGACAGGGCTGCATATGTACAGACCTGGCTCCTTTCATTTAACCACTGGCTGTGCTCATTATATTAAATGTAAATTATGACGTACCGTATAGATAAAATATAATGAATTACACTAGAAGTATTTACACCTAAACGTATTCATAATGGACTAATAGTCATCCATAAACCAAAAATGTGTTACCAGATATTAGCAGTCAGGAATAAACTTTCTGAGGAGCACTGAATTCTGTTATAGGCAAGTCCCAAATGTTGTAACAATGGAGGTGGATTCATACTTAGATCTTTTAAGCTTGAAATGTGGTTAGAGCATAGCTCCAACATCTGAAACAAAGAAACGGAGTCTGAAAATCTACTACATACTGTAGTGTAACTGCGATTAGCCGTAAAGAATTAACTAATGAAAACACAGTGATCAGCATATTCACCTTAAGTTTTCTTGGTAGATTATCAGAATACACGGTTTTTAATTTATTTGCACTCAACACAAGTTCTTCAAGGTTCTGAAATGTAAGCAACTGTTCATCTACTTCCGTTATCTACGTAAGGAAGAGGGAAATACAAATCAGAGAGATTAATTATGTTCAAGAATCTTAATGTGATCTGTCATTCAACCAAGATGAATCGGGCATTTAAATGACAATTAACAAAGAACTGGGCTGAAAATTTGGGCCGTACACTTTCCCTTGCCCTACCTGTAGCTTTGGACTTTGATTTCTAGATGGTCATTAGTGGACATGAATTAAAGGGGTTATCCGGGATTTTAAAATTGATGGCCTATGCTTTGGATAGGCCATCAATATTAGATTGGTGGAGGTCTAACTATCGGCACCCCAGCCGATCAGCTGTTTGAAGATTTTTATTTTTTTTAAAACATTTTTATTAACATTTTTCAAATTTTGTACAAACATTTCACAAAAAATTTTGCGACATCAATGAACAGCTCGCAACTGCGAGTATAACAGAAACAGAATAATTACATACTTGCATGGCATATCGTCTTGCATCTGTTAAGAAATTAACATTACTTCCCCTATTCCCGATCATGACTTAGATCATTGAAGAATAATAGCACCGCCCCATCTATCCCTTATCTGCTATTAGACTGGAGTTGCAAGCCTCCTAAAGTGCCAGCCAGAAGCTGCGTATGATACCACGCTGTGTGTTTAAAAGGCGTAACAATTTCCACCACCTCAGTCGCTGTGCATTGCGTTTCTATAAATAGCTGCCATTTAGCAAACAACTTTTTGGCTCCCGTTTCTTTCCTTCTTTCTACCTCCACTCGTTCAAGAGCTAACAATTGTTTCAAGCGGGACACGATCATGTCGATGTCCGGTGTATCAGCTTCCAGCCATTTACACAAAAGGCATCTCAAGGCCACCAACAAAATTGTGTGCACCAGGGGGGGAGGAGATCTCGTTCCTCCAGCAACCTCTTCCTCTGGCGGTCGCGCCTGATGGAACAGCAGCGCTTGGGGCGTCATTAGAAGGTTTGCCTTCCAATGATCTAAAATATAGCTACGTACCATTACCCAGTACCGTTCAGTATGAGCACAGCACCATACTCCGTGCCACAAATTCGTCAGGGGGGTATTGCATTTGGGACAGCTCGTAATGCGATCGGGGAAGGACTGTGAAGGCAGAATATTGAAGCCATAGATAGTTGCATTAGTTTGAAATAGGTTTCCCTCCAGCTCTCGTTAATGATCACCTTCCGTACCGTCTCCCAACCCTCCAATATGGTCTCTCCTATAGCCGGATCGTGAGTCCACCGTTCCCAGACTTTGAACATTACCCGTTGTTGCGGGTGGACAAAATACTCCCCTAGTGCTCTATACAACCTCGTGATAGTCGCCCGAAGAGCCGTTGGGCCAATGACCTCATCTAGCGTATGAGTGGTGGCTTCCTTATTTAAATCTCTGAGCCTAGAGGTACAGAATCACCGCACCTGGAGAACTTGTAGAAAATTAGCGTTGTCCTCTAAGGGACTGAGTTTAGCCCTTTCCTCTGTATGCATAAGGTCTCCTGCATTACTAATACCTGTATCCCCCCAAGAGGCAAATCTGTCTCCACTGTCTACTCCCGGTAAGAATTCCAGGTGTCCACACAACGGCATGTGCTTGGATAGCAGGTGAGGCAAGTCAAAAATTTTACGAACCACTTTCCAGGCTAGGACTGTATCTCTCAGAACAATGGAGGTTTTGAGACGGCACGGAAGAGAGGCCACCCGACAATGCAGCAAGGCCTTTAAGTTCCAGGGTGAGGCATACTCCCCCTCTAGATCTAAGTTGGAATAATGGTTCGTTTCATGAAGCCAGTCCACTACATGACGAAAGAGGCACACCACATTGTATCCCCTAATATTAGGAAACTTCAGCCCCCCCTCATGCTTGTCCCTCATGAGCTTAGTGAGTGCAATGCGAGGCCTCTTTCCCGCCCATATGAATTTTGTAAATGCCTAATTCAGCTTGGAGACGTCCCCATGTTTCAGTAAGAGCAGGAGTGTTTGAAAGGGATATAGCAATCTGGGGAAACTGACCATCTTAATGAGGTAGCACCTCCTCAGAAGGGATATCGGTAACTGACACCATCTGGTGAGTTCCGCCTGCATTTTTTTAAACAGTGGTGGATAATTCAGGCCATACAAGGTTTCAGGTGCCTTCCCTATCTTAATTCCCAGATAAGTAATTGTTTCACCGGGGATATCCCGCATCCCAAGGATTGCCAAAAGGTCCCAGGTAATGGTTTGCCCAACTCCAGCAGTTCGCTTTTAGCTATATTGACTTTGTATCCCGAGCATTGCCCAAAGTCCTGCAAAAAGTTGAAGACCGGCAATAAGTGTTCTTGAGGATTCTACATAAACAGAATATCATCAGCGAACAAGGCTAGCTTGAGAGCCAAAGACCCCACCTGGATACCTCTGAACACTGCCGACTCTTCCAGAAATCTAGCCATTGGTTCAAGTGCCAGATTAAATAAAAGTGGCGACAAGGGACATCCCTGCCGAGTCCCTTTATGCAATTGGAAGGGAGCCGACAGAAATCCCGAAGAGTAGACACGCGCTTGGGGATTAGTATAGACCCCCTTCAGAAAGATCCGAAAGGCTCCCTGGACATTCATCTTGTCCAACACCATCCCCAGCCATTCCCACTGTATGTTATCAAACGATTTCTCTGCGTCTAGCGCCGGCCGGGTACCTGGCCGGGGATCGTGTCGGACTGTTTCTAGTACGGTCAACACCTTACGCAGATTAGTCACTGCTGCCCTGCCCTTTACAAAGCCCACTTTGGATTTTCCCACCAATGTCGGTAGATACACGGCCAAACGATTAGCTAAGATTTTTGTAAGTAATTTCTGGTCTTGGTCTATCAATGATAATGGTCGATAGGACCCCGGGTCCAGAGGGTCCTTCCCCTTTTTGGGCAGCACCTTTATATGCGCTATTTTGGCCTCCATTGGTAGCGTACCGGTCTGTAATAAAATGTTATTATACTCCATCAAAATGGGGCTGATTTCTTCTCTGAGGGACTTGAAAAATTCTCCTGTGAACCCATCCGGCCCAGGGGCCTTCCTGTTAGATAAGGTCCTAATGGTACTCGCTATCTCTTCCACCGTGATCTCTGCGCTCAGCAGATCGTTCTGCTCCTGCGTGAGTCCAGGCAGCTTTACCTTCTCCAAAAATTCCTTTCCTTTTTGGGTGTCGACAGGCGTGTCTGAATACAGGGCCTGATAATATGTACGCAGTATAGTGTTTATGGTTTTTGGATCCGCTGTAGGAAGTCCGTTGGCGTCTTTAAAGGTTAAAATGTGCGACGGTGTATACCTCCCCTTCGCCAATCGTGCTAGTAATTTGCCCGCTTTATTACCGAAACACAAGGTCAGCATCAAATTGAGACCGATAAATGCTTTCTCTTTTGTCTAGCCATTGATCATACTGTCGCTTGGCTTCCCTCCAAGCCTCCCCCAGAGACGCTGATGGAGATTGTAAAAACGCTGTGCATGCGCGCCTTAATCGGTCGCTCGCAGTCTTGTACCCTTCGGTGGTTTTACGTTTAAGAGTGGCCATAAATTGTATTATTTTCCCGCGAATTACCGCTTTAGCTGTACGCCAGTATAACGACGGGTCCGTACGGTGTGACGCATTATCCCCGTCAAATTCCGTCCACCAGCCCTCATCCGCCGCCAGAAAGGAGGGGAACCGCCATATAAAATCCAGTCCCTTAGCTACCGCGTCTGCCAAAGTAATTGTGATTGGGGAATGGTCAGAGATGACCATATCTTCTATCGCCGCGTCACGTAGCCGGCGGGAGAAAGTGTCGTTCACCAGTAAGTAATCAATGCGCGACCACGACTGATGTACATGAGAAAAGTGTGTGTACTCCCTCGCATCGGGGTGCAAACTCCTCCAAGCATCTGTGAGGGCCGTGTGTCTCAAAAAATCTGGCAGGATCCTATCCCTCAGTCTCTGCAAAATGGACCCTACACTTCTATCTTCCCTAGCAGACCTTACGGTATTAAGTTCTCCCCCTAACACCAACAGCTTAGTGCGATCCTGCTGGAGTTGGGTTTCCAATTCACCAAAGAACTCTCCGTTGGCCGCATTAGGCCCATAAACATTATGGATGCTAATAGTTTCCTCTGCATGCTCCATCACTAGATGTATCCAACGACCCTCATCATCACGGTCCTGGGACACCACCGTAAAAACAAAATTTTTGTGCACCAATATTATCACTCCCGCCTTACCGTCTCTTGCGGCCGAGCCGTTTGAAGATTTTTAAACCGATTTAAACAAAGAGGCTGAGGTGCTCATACGAGTGCCGCAGCCCCTTCAAACTGCTGTTCGGCAGACCCCCCACCAATCTAATATTGATAGCCTATCCTGAGCATAGGACATACATTTTAAAATCACAGATAACCCCTTTAATATCCTGGTGGTTACATAGATACATAGTAAGTACGGTTAAAAAGACAGATGTCCATCAAGTTCAAACAAGGGATGGGAGAAACTATAGAACTCTGTTTTACCCCTGTTAACTAACCCCTTCCCGCTGTGGCCACTTTTGACCTTCCTGACAGAGCCTTATTTTTCAAATCTGACGTGTCACTTTATGTGGTAATAACTTCGGAATGCTTTTACCTATCGAAGCGATTCGGAGATTATTTTCTCGTGACACATTGTACTTTAAATTAGTGGTAAAATTTGGTCAATACATTCAGTATTTAATTGTGAAAAACACCAAAATTTAGTGAAAAATGACAAAAATTTGCATTTTTCTGAATTTAAATGTATCTGCTTGTAAGACAGATAGTAATACCACACAAAATATTTGCTAATTAACATTTCCCATTTGTCTCATTTAGATTGCCATCATTTTTTGAATATCCTAGAACTTTAGCAGAAATTTCTCACATTTTCAAGAAAATGTAAAAATGCAATTTTTATAGGGGCCTATACAATACAAACCCCCATAACTCACCCCATTTTAAAACCGGCACCCCTCAAAGTATTCAAAACAGCATTTAGAAAGTTTCTTAACCCTTAAGGCATTTCACAAGAATTAAAGAAAAGTAGAGTTGAAATTTACAAATGTTTATTTTTTTTGCAGAAATTCACATTTAATCATTTTTTTTCTGTAAAACACAAAGTTTTCCCTTAGAAACACAACTCAATATTTATTGCCCAGATTCTGCATTTTTTAGAAATATCCCACATGTGGCCCTAATGGACTGAAGCACAGGCGCAAAAGAAGCACCTAGAGGATTTTGGGGCCTCCTTTTTATTAGAATATATTTTAGGCACCATGTCAGGTTTGAAGAGGTCTTGTGATGCCACAACAAAGGAAACACCCCAAAAAATGACCCCATTTTGGAAACTACACCCAACCGGGAATTCATCGAAGGGTGTATTGAGCATTTTGACCCCACAAGTGTTTCATTAATTTTTTTCGAATTTGGATGTGAAAATGAAAAATTTAATTTTTTTCCAATAAGATGTAGTTTTAGCTCAAAAAACGAACAAACAACAATGTCCACAAGGAATGAAGAAAAAGCCCCCTAACATTTGTAAATCAACTTCTCTGGAGGAGTATGGAAATACCCCATATGTGGTCATAAACTGTTCTTTGGGCACACGGCAAGGCTCACAAGAGAAGGAGCGCCATTTGGCTTTTGGAGCACAGATTTTGCTGGATTGGTTTCTTGACACCATGTCGCTTTTGCAAAGCTCCTAAGGTATCAAAACAGTGGAAACTACCCAAAAGTGACTCCATTTGGGATGCTACACCCCTTGAGGAAATAATCTAAGGCTATGTTCACACGGAGTATTTTGGGGGAGGAATATCTGCCTCAAAGTTCCAAACGGAATTTTGAGGCAGATATTCCTCCCCCAAAATACTCCGTGTGAACAGCAATTATCGCGCCGTTTTTCGCCCGCGGCCATTGAGCGCCGCGGGCATAAAACACGCTTTCTCCTGCCTCCCATTGAAGTCAATGGGAGGTCGGAGGCGGAAGCGCTCGAAGATAGGGCATGTCGCTTCTTTTTCCCGCGAGGCAGTTTTACTGCTCGCGGGAAAAAGACGCCGACGCCTCCCATTGAAATCAATGGGAGGCGTTCTCGGGCCGTTTCTGCCGAGTTTTGCGACGCGGTTTCCGCGTCAAAAAACTCGGCAAAAGACCCCGTGTGAACATAGCCTAAGGGTGTAGTGAGCATTTTGACCCCACAGGTGTTTTATAGATTTTATTAGAATTGGGGAGTGAAAATAAAAATATTTTTTTTTTCCAATAAGACGTCGTTTTAGCTAAAAATGTTCTCAACAAATAAAAGTTGAAAAGGCACCCTTAGGCCTGGTTTACATGAGCGTGTGCGTTTTGCGCACACATAAAATGCGGCGTTTTGCGTGCGCAAAAGGCACTTAACAGCTCTGTGTGTCATCAGCGTATGATGCGCGGCTTCGAGATTTTCGAGCATCCGCCATCATTATGACACTCCGTTTGGATGTTTGTAAACAGAAAAGCACGTGGTGACCTGCGTGATTTTCACGCACCCATTGACTTCAATGGGTGCGTGATGCACGAACAGCGCACAAATATAGGACATGTCGTGAGTTTTTTTCAGAGGACTCATGCTGAGCAAAACTAACGGACTGTCTGCATGCCCCCATAGACTTATATAGGTCCGTACGACACGCGTGAAAAGCACGCGCATCGCACGGACGTATATCACGCTCGTGTAAACAAGGCCTAACATTTGTAAAGCAATTTCTCCCGAGTATGGCAATACCCCATATGTGGTCAAAAACTGCTGTTTGGGCACACAGTAGGGCTCAGAAGGGAAGGAGCGCCATTTGGCTTTTGAAGTGCAGATTTTGCTGGATTGGTTTCTGGGCGCTATGTCGCATTTGCAAAGCCCCTGTGGGACCAAAACAGTGGAAACCCACCAGAAGTGACTGAATTTTGGAAACTACACCCCCTCAAGGTATTCACCTAGGGCTGTAGTGAGCATGTTGTCCAGAAATTAGTGTGCACTCGATGTTGCACAGTGAAAATGGTAATTTTTCCATAGATATATCAATATGTGGTGCCCAGATTGTGCCACCATAACAAGACCACGCTCTAATTATTATGCTGTGTTTCCCGGTTTTCGAAACACCCTACATGTGGCCCTAATCTTTTGCCTGGATTCGACCAGGCTCAAGAGTGAAAGAGTACCATGCGAAATTGAGGCCTAATTTAGCGATTTACAAAGTCCATTTTAAAAACTGCACCCTTCAAGGCATTTATTAAGAGGAGTAGTGAGCATTTTCACCCTGTGTCTTTGCTATAAATGAATGTGCTGCGGATGGTGCAAAGTAAAAATTTAAATTTTTCCACATATATACCATTTCAGTGGCAAATACGTCGTGCCCAGCTTGTGCCACTGGAGACATACAACCCAAAAATGATTAAAAGGGTTCTCCCTGGTATGCCATATATGTGGAAGTAAACAGCTATTTGGGCACGCTGTAGGGTTCACAAGGGAGGGAGTGCCATTTGGCTTTTGAAGAGTGGATTTTGCTTGGTAGTAGTTTTGTTTGAGTATTGCTGGTGTTTTCATTTATAATGTGGGGGCATATGTAAGCTGGGCAGAGTACATCAGGGGCATAGTCAGGTGGTATATTAATGGGGTAAAAAAAAAATAAAAAAAAATAAAATCAATAGGTGTGTTAGGCCTCATGCACACGACCGTAAAAACACACGTTATTACGGGTCGTAATCACGGGCTCATAGACTTCTATTGGCCACGGGTACCTTCCCGTTTTCTTACGGGAAGGTGCCCGTGCCGTTGAAAAAGATAGAACATGTCCTATTTCAGGCCGTAATAACGGCACGGGCAGCCCATAGAAGTCTATGGAGCTCCCGTAATGACGGGTGGCTACGTGTGTGCACCCGTCATTACGGCAGCGTTGCTAGGCGACGTCGGTAAATAGTCACTGTCCAGGGTGCTGAAAGATTTAACTGATCGGCAGTAACTGTTTCAGCACCCTGGACAGTGAATTCCGATCAGAATATAGATCAACCTGTAAAAAAAAAAAAAGACGTTCATACTTACCGAGAACTTCCTGTTTCCTCCAGTCCGGTCTCCCGGCCGTTGCCTTGGTGACGCGTCCCTCTCGACATCCGGCCCGACTTCCCTGGATGACGTTTCAGCCCATGTGACCGCTGCAGCCAATCACAGGCCAATCCCAGGCTGCAGCGGTCACATGGACTGCCGCGTCATCCAGGGATGTCGGGCTGGATGTGAAGAGAGGGACGCGTCACCCAAGACAACGGCCGGGTAAGTATGAATTTCTTTAACTTTTATTACAGAAAGGGCTGTCCCTTCTCTCTATCCTGCACTGATAGAGAGAAGGGGCTGCCGATTACTGCAGTGCTATTTTGCAGCCAAAAACGTGCCCGTAAATACGGGTGGAATACGGGTGACACCGGACCCATATTTACGGGCACGGGTCCGTAAATACTGGTGCAAAACGGGTCGAATACGTGTGACACCGGACCCGTATTTACGCCAGTATTTACGGGTGGGAAAAAATACGGTCGTGTGCATGAGGCCTCACGCTGTGAAGCAATCCTTCATTTACAGGCCAGGGTCGCACTGATAAATGGTGTCCTTTCTTATCCCCCTTTTGGTCCACACTCTGCACCTTTGCAGTTTGGCAATTTTGCTGGGTAAGTGTTGTCATGGTATAATACGGGCAGGACACCCTCGCTTCCAGCAGACATGTTTGTACTATTTTTTGATCACTTTTTATCCTTTTCTTTGGGAGGCAAGGTGACCAAAAAACAGCAATTCTGGCATAGTTTTTTTATACTGCGTTCACGATGCATTATAAATTACATGTTAACTTTATTCTGCGGGTCAGTACGATTCCGGCGATACCAAATTTATAGCACTTTTTTATGTTTTACAACTTTTTGCAAAATAAAATTACTTTTGTAAAAAGAATGTCTTTTCTGTCGCCATGTTAAATTTTTTAGCTGACGGAGCGGTATGAGGGCCTGTTTTTTGCGAGACAAGCTATAGTTTTAATAGGTACCAATTTTGGATACATGCGACTTTTTGATCACTTTTTATTCCAATTTTTGTAGGGCAAAGTGACCAAAAAACAGAGATTCTGGCATTGTTTTTGACGTTTTGTTACACCGTTAACAGTTTGGAATAAACATAATATTTTTATAGTTCACGCCATTGCGGTCGCGGCGATACCAAATATGTATGCTTTATTTTATTTTTTTCAATAATAAAGGACCTGATAAAAAAGGGCGATTGTGTTATATTTTATTACTTGAAAGTTTTATTATATTTTTCCAACTTTTGTTTTACACTTTTTTTTTTACACTTTGTTTTAGTCCCACTAGGGAACTTGAAGGTCCAACTGTCTGATTTATTTTCTAATACATTGCACTACCTATGTAGTGCGACGTATTAGATCTGTCAGTCGTTCCCGGACAGCAAGCCGATTAGGCTTCGCCTCCGGGCAGGGCCTATTGGCTTCCGTAATGGCAGAGCAGGAGGCCATTGTTAGGCCTTCTGTTGCCATAGCAGCAGCCGGCAGCCCTGCGATCGCATGGCAGGGCTGCCGATCTGCTACCAACCTCAAAGATGCAGCAATCTGCATCTAGGGGTAAATGGCAGGGACTGGAGCTAGCTCCGGTCCCTGACATTACAGGAAGTTGTCAGCTGTAACATACAGCTGACAGCAACTGCTGATGACACCGGCACAGCTCCTGAGATGGCGCCATCTTGCTGTCGGCTACGGAAGCCTTTTAGGCCCCCCTCCAGGCGGGGGCCTAGACGGCTTCTGTACTAGGCAGACAGGGAGGCCAGTATTAGGCCTCCGGTTGCCATTGCAGCCACCGGCACCCCGGCAATTTAATTGCTGGGGTGCCGATGAGCTGCAAACACCTTAAATGCAGCGATTGCTTTTGACTGCTGCATATAAGGGGTTAATGGCGGGGATCGGAGCTAACTTTGGTCCCGGCCATTACAGCAGTGTGTCAGCTGTAACATACAGCTGACACCCGAGGATGATGGCATCGACTCAGCCTCTGAGCCGGTGCCAACCATTTGTCGTAAGTACACGACAAATTGTGGAAAGCAGCTCAAGAATCGCCATCAACCGCTATCAAGAATTTCTGGGCCCCATATAGCCGAGATGTCTGGGCCCCCCCCCCCCCCCGTTCATTACCAGGTGTGGGCAGCGGAAAGTGTGGCGCTCACGTTTGTACGTTATACGCATTAATTGATTTTGGTGCTGATGTCAATTACTGTGAATAAAACCATGGAGCAGGCACATGACCATTTATTTAATGCCTTGGATTTTGATCTATTTAGCCAAACCGTATCCCACTGTATCGCATAAAGTGGGATACGTCACCCGGGGAATGGCCCTGGGGACACTCCTGAAGTCACTGTCCATAAATGGCAGAGACGTCAGGAGCTTTCCCAAGGCTGGAGCCTTCTACTAGCGCCAGTGTCGGACTGGAGTACCTTGGGCCCACCAGAGGAAATAATTCTTGGGGCCCACCCGTCAGCTATATTGAAATAATGCGACCACTCTTAATTGTGTAGTAAAACGTGTGCAGTAAACCAAAGACCAATATTACCACCACATAGTGGTAGACTCCAGTCCTACACAAGCGCTCTGCAGACCATATAACTTAAAGGAGTTTTCCCATCTTAGACATTTATGGCATATCCACAGGAAATGCCAAAAATGTCTGATAGATGCGGGTCCCAGCTCTGGTCCCCACACCTATCTCTGGAACTGGCTGCAGAATCCAGGCGGAGATTAGTGGAGTGAGGGCCACGCGTGCGCACTGCTCTCTCCATTCTGTTCAATGGGAGTTAGGGCTTATTCAGACGAACGTATAATACGCGCGTCGCACGGACCTATGTTAGTCAATGGGGCCTTTTAGACTGTCCGCGTAAAACTTACGACATGTCCTATATTTGCCTGTTTTTCGCGCATCACACACCCATTGAAGTCAATGGGTGCGTGAAAACCGTGCACGGCACACGAATGCACTTCCGTGTGCCGCACGCTACAGTAGTCAAAACTATGAATGAAAACAGAAAAGCACGTGCTTTTCTGTTTACAAACATAAAAACAGAGTGTCATAATGATGGCGGCTGCGCTAAAATCACGCAGCCACGCATCATATGCTGCTGACACATGGAGCTTTTATGGACCTTTTGCGCGCGCAAAACGCACACGCTCGTGTGAATCCGGCCTTACGGAAACAGCCAAGCATGAGCTGCTCGGCTGTTTCCATAACAACCATACAACAGAATAGTGAGAGCTGCGCGCACGCACGACCCTCTCTCCACTGGTCTCCGCCTGGATTCTGCGGCCAGTTCTAGATATAGGTGCGGGTACCAGAAATGGGACCCGCATCTATCAGATTTTGGCATTTCCTGTGCATATGCCATAAATGTCTAAGATGGGAAAGGAGAAGCAAAATTATTTTTTTTTATATAATATTGCTTTTAGTAGGTCATTAAAATAAATGTTATTTATTTGTGTTTTTGTCTTGTACTTTTTATTTTTTTCTTTCTTTTACTTCTGTATGGGGGCTGCCATTTTTTTCCATCTCTGTATGTGTCGATTAACCCATCTTGTATCTTTTACTTAAAGTCCATAAGAACACCAACAATCCCCCCAGACGCCCCATTGTCTCAGGGATACGTGGTCCATGTGAGCAAATTTGTCGTTTTGTTGACTTACTTACAAAAACGTGTGGAATCACTGCCATCCTTTTGTTAAAGATACAAGACATGTTGAGACTGAATGGCCTCCAACTTGATGAAGACAGGATTCTGGTTACATGTGACGTGGAGTACGTACATCTAGGTACTTTTTAGAAATGATGAGTCTGGATTCTGAATTGATATCACTTATACTCTCTTTACTGTATTTTGCATTAACACATAATTTCTTCACCTTTAAAGATCGCCTCTTCCTGCAGCCCCAGGGTGTAGCTATGGGGGCAACTTGTGCACCCTTGTAAGCCAATTTGTTCCAGGGGTTGTAGGAGAGGGAAGTGGTCCATCTTACACGTGACCATGATGCGGTACTCAAGTGATCAAGGTATATTGATGACATCCTATTTATCTGGCAGGGCTCTATGTCACTCTTGGAGTCCTTTCTCCAGACACACAACTGCAACAAATTTAACATCAAGTTGACTTGGAAGTATAGTGTTACAAATGGAGTTTTTGGACATCTGTTGTCAATGATATTCATGGATATATTTCCACTGATGTTTATAGGAAAGCTACCTCCACCAACTCGCTCCATCATGATAGATCATCCCACTACCCTTAAGTTAAGGCGGCTATTCCAACTGTCAATTCCAGCGAATTCGGCGGATCTGCTCCAATGAGTCTAACTTTGAAAAACAGGCCACCGATCTGACACATAGGCTTCATAGCCATGGGTATAAATCGGAAAAACATCAGACAAGGCTATAGGAGAGCAAAGTACTCATCACGCAACGAGCTATTGGTGAGTAAACCTGAACAGAGGAATCAAATCTCTAATGACATAGTGTGGTTTATCACCTCGTTTAGCCATAATTTGATGGAGGTACGTGACATTTTGAGGAAACATTGGTCGGTTCTGCTTACTGATAAAGATTTATTTAGATGTTTACCCACTTCTCCTTCCATCACCTGACGTAGATCTGGGAACTTAAGGGACATTCTGACTTCTAGTCATTATGTACCAACAATTGAGAGAATTCATCCCTTTGGTAGTCGTGGCCCTCCTTGGGGTTCATACAACTGTGGCAATTGTGCAGCTTGTAGATACATTGTACGTACCTCGAGTTATGGAACTCAGCAAGAAATAAAAACTACAAGATAGTCCACCACATTTCCTGTAAAACTGAGGCTGTAATTTATTTTGCCATGTGCCCCTGTGATCTTATATACGTGGGCATGACCTTGAACACGTTAGTAGGTTTTCGGCAGCAGCTAATGTTCGAGACCTAGAGAAACTGCAGGCAACTCCTCGTCACTTTCATGATCACCACTCATGCAATCCGGTGGGATTTAGGGTGCATGGTATTGTTGATAGTGTTAACCACGGTTGGAGAGGTGGAGATATTCAAAAGGCTCTGCTGAGAAGGGAAACTAAGTGGATTGTCCTGCTGAACACCACCTCACCTTTTGGTTTAAATGAAGCTGTTAGCTTTAAGCCCTTTTTGTGATTTATTTTGCGCATATTTACTTTTCTTACAGGGTATTTTTGTATTTGTTTCTTATTTTGTCTTTTGTATATTTTTTTGAATATAGCCATCCTTGTTTGGGGAGACTTTGGTTGTGATGCATTTAGGGAGGCCGATGGGATCAGAACCACATGGAAGAACACCCATTACTATTGTCATTGTTGAAGTATTATATTCATTTGAACTTATAGCATTGGGACTGCATTCAAGATGTGTTTATTATCCTACTAGTTATTCGGTCTATGTGCTCTAGGACATATCTGTTTCACTTGTGTATAATGTGAATTTTTATGCGCTTTAAACCGGTGAGATTATTTTATGTTGTGCATTTTCATTTCATTTTTTTGTATTGTGTTTAGCTTTTGTTTTTGATTTTACATGTTATATTTTTTGTTATTTACGGTTTTATTTTTTCACTTATTTTTCTATAAATAATATATTAATCTTGGTAATCTGTTCTGATATGCTTATTTAAGTATCTCTTTAGAGTGTCCTCATCATTGCACCATTTCGGAGGCATATTGAGCACTATATTTAGTGTCTCATTTGTCCGTTCTGATATACACAATATTTTAGCACTAAATGTACTATACTTTACATGTGCGTCTTTAGCTTATTCCTTTTCACACATGATGATTTGTTTTAATACTATATGGCCACAGACTCTCAGCTTTAACTTGAGGGTATTCACATCCTAATTTGAGGAAGGGTTTAGGAATTACAGCTCTTTAATATGTAACTGCCTCTGTTTCAAGGGACCAAAAAGGTAATTGGATAATTATCTCAAAAGCCATTTAATGGGCTGCATGGGCTATTCCCTCATGAATCCATCATCAATTAAGCAGGTGAAAGGTCTGGAGTTGATTCCAGGTGTGGCATTTGCATTTGGAAGCTGTTGCGGTGAACCCACAACATGAGGTCAAAGGAGCTCTCAATGCAAGTGAAACAGGCCATTGTTAGGCTGAAAAAAAAAAAAAGAAATCCATCAGCGAGATAGCACAAATGTTAGGAGTGGCCAACTCGACAGTTTCGTACATTCTTGGAATAAAAATAAATAAATAAAAAAATAAAAAAGAGCGCACTGGCGATCTCGTGAACTCCAAAAGGCCGGGACTTCATGAGAGCAAATATAGAGGGTTCACCACAAGGTGCAAACCATTAAATCAGACTCAAAAATAGAAAGGCCAGATTAGACTTTGCCAAACAACATGTAAAGAAGCCAGCACAGTTCTGGAACAGCATTCTTTAGACAGATGAAACGAAGATCAACCTGTACTAGAATGATGGGAGCAAGAAAGTATGGAGAAGGCTTGGAACGGCTCATGGTCCAAAGCACACCACATCCTCTGTAAATCATGGTGGAGGCAGTGTGATGGCATGGGCAGGCATGGCTGCCAAAGGCACTAGTTTCACTAGTGTTTATGGATGATGTGACTGAAGACCGAAGCAGCCAGATGAATTCTGAAGTGTTCAGGATTATACTTTCTGCTCATATTCAACCAAACGCAGCAAGGTTGATTGTCGCTCCGTACTGTGAAGCAACGTCCAATGACCCAAAACATACTGCGAAAGCAAGCCAGGAGTTTAAGGCAAAGTGGAATATTCTGCAATGGCCAAGTCAATCACCAGATCTCAACCCGATCGAGCTGCATTTCACTTGCTGAAGACAAAACTTAAGGCAGAAAGACCCACAAACAAGCAACAACTGAAAAAGGCCTGGCAAAGAATCACAAAGGAGAAAACCCAGCGTCTGGTGAGGTCCATGGGTTCCAGACTTCAGACCGTCATTGACTGCAAAGGATTCTCAACAAAGGATTAAAAAAGACCATTTTATTTATGGTAATGTTAATTTGTCCAATTACATTTGAGCCCCTGAAATGAGGAGGAGGTGTAGAAAAATGGTTGCAATTCCTAAACATTTCACAGGATATTCTTGTTCAACCCCTTGAATTAAACATGAAAGTTTACATTTTAATTGCATCTCAGTTGTTTCATTTCAAATCCAATGTGGTGGCATGCAGAGCCGAAATCATGAAGATTGTCTCAGTGTCCAAATAATTCTGGACCTAACTGTAGATCTATTAACCTCTTCACGCGCTGCGCCGCAACTGTATGTCCTGCAGAGGGCTTGCTTCCCGGCGCACACTGTCCTGGAATCGGGAGGTCAGCTGTCCACGACAGCTGACACTCCAGTCTTGCCGATCAGCGGACCATCGCCGCTGATTTTTGCAATTAACCCCATACATGCAGCGACCGATTGCGATCGCCGCATTTAAGGGGTTTGAAGCACATCGGCAACACCCACTAAGTGATTGTGGGGGCTGCCGATGCTTGTCGTGGCAATCGGAGGCCAGACAATGACCTCCGGGTTGCAATGTACGGAAGCCTAGGAGGAGCAGCTGGAGACTGATCCTCCGAGGCATCCTGTCAGTGTAACTGTCACATCACAATGACAGTTAGAACACATTACACTACGTAGGTAGTGTAATGTACTCTAGCAGCGATCAAAGCTGCAAGTCTACATGTCCCCTAGTGGGAATAAAAAGTAAAAAAAAAAAAAGTTATAAAAATGTTTAAAAAAAATAAATAAAAAGTGTCAAAATAAGTTATAAGTTACATAAACAAAAAATGCTTTTTCCTATAATAAGACTTTCATTATAAGAAAAAAATTAACACGTTAAAAAAAGTACACATATTTCATATCGCCGCGTTCGTAACGACCCAAACTATAAAACAATAATGTTATTTTTTCCGCACGATGAACAACCCCAAAAAAAAAAAATCAATAAAAAAACGACACCAGAATAGCTATTTATTGGTCACCACCCCTCCCAAAATAGAGAATAAAAAGTGATCAAAAAGTCGCATGTACCCCAAAATGGTACCAATGAAAAGTACAGATTGTCCCGCAACAAATAAGCCCTCACACAGCTCCACTGGTGAAAAAATAAAAAAAGTTCTGGCTCTCAGAATATGATGATGCAAAATGTGCAGTGCTCCAAAATCGGATAGTACCAATAAAAACGACAACCCGTCCCGCAAAAAAATAAGCCCTTACACAGCTTTTTTGACTAAGAAAAAAAAAAAAGTTATGGCTCTCAGAATATGGTGACACAGAAAATGAATTATTTTATAAAAAGTGATTTTATTGCGTAAATGCTGCAGAACATATGGTATCGCCTTAATCGTATCGACCCGCAGAATAAAGTAAAATGGTCATTTATAGCACACGGTGAACGCTGCAAAAAATAAACTAAAAAACATGGTCAGAATTGCTTGTTTCGGGTCACCCGGCTTGCAAAAAAATGGAATAAAAAGTGATCAAAAGAATTGCATGTATCCCAAAATGGTACCAATGAAAAGTACAGATTGTCGCGCAACAAATAAGCCCTCACACTGCTCCGGTGGTGAAAAAATAAAAAAGTTCTGGCTCTCAGAATATGGCGATGCAAAATCTGCAGAGTGTTCCAAAATCGGATAAGATCGGGCGCCATCTACCAGTGCGACACCGGCCACATATCCATGAATTATTATTTATTTACCGCATTATTATACCCTCTTAATACGCCCGGATGTACTCCGCACAGCTTACATATGCCCCCACATTATAAACTGAAATACCAGCAATACCCCAAACAGAACTACTGCCAAGCAAAATCTGCGCTCCAAAAGCCAAATGACGTCCCTCCTTTCTGAGCCCTGCAGCGTGCCCAACCAGCAGTTTGCGCCCACATATATGGCATCGCCATACCCGACAGAACCTGCTTAACGTTTTATGAGGTATTTGTCTTCAGTGGCACAAACTGGGCACAACATATTATGCACTAAAATGGCACATCAGTGGAAAATTGCAATATTCACACCATCCGCTGTGCATTAAGCCCTTTGCACGCTATGACTTAATAGCGCGTCATGGTGCGGGGGTGATGTATGGAGCAGGCTCACGTGCTGTATTACAGCTGACACCCGAGGCTAACGGTCAGGTACAGCGATCGCGCTGTTACAGAAGCCTGTAAAAACAACAATATACTGCAATACAGTCCGCTAAGGGGACTAATAAAATGTGTAGAAGTTAAAAAAAAACCTTTTCCCATTTTTCTTCTAAAGTAATGTAAAAAAATTAACAAAATTGGTATTGCTACATCCGTAAAAGGCAGAACTATTACAATATACCATTATTTAACTCGCACGGTGAACGCCGTAAAAAACTTAATTTAAACCGCCAAAATTGCCGTTTTTTTTGTCACCTTAGCTCTAAAAAAAAAATGTAATACAACTTTTTGATCACTTTATGTACCAGAAAATGGCACCAATAAAAACTACAGCTCGTCCCGCAAAAAATAAGACATCCCACCGCTCAATCAACCGAAAAATTAAAAAAGTTACGGTTCTCAGAATGTGGTGAAACAAAACAATTTTTATTTTAACAAAGATTTTTCTTTGTAAAAGTAGTATATTATAAAAAAAAACAATATCAATTTGGTATCACCGTAATTGTATTGAGCCGCAGAATAAAGTCAAGTTTTCACTGCACGGCGAAAGCTGTAAAAATGAAAACCCCAAAAAATGGAATCAGATTTTTTTTCCTATATTGACGGAAAAAGAAAAGAGTTATGGCTCTTGGAAGGCGGGGAGTGAAAAACGAAAATAAGAAAGCAAAAAATGGATCAGTCCTGAAAGGGTTAATTCATTTATAATGAAAAAAAAATTTATGACCCCATATGGGGTATTTCCGTACTCGGGAGAAATTGCTTTACAAAAATTGGTTGTTTTTTTTCTCCTTTATCCGTTGTGAAAATTCAAAATTTTATTGGAAAAAAAATTGTGCTATTCATTTTTCGTGGCCTAATTCTAATAAATTCGGCAAAAGTCCCGTGGGGTCTAAATGCGCACTATACCCCTAGAAAAATTCCTTGAGGGGCGTTTCCAAAATGGGGTAACTTGGGGGGCTTCCACTGTTTTGGTCCCCCCAGGGTGTTACAAACGAGACATGGCACCGAAAACCAATCCAGCATCTGTTTTACAAGCAGATATGTTTAAATTCAGAAAAATGCAAATTTTTTCTAAATTTTAGTGTTTTTCAGAAATAAATACCAAAATTATCGACCAAATTTTTTCACTAACATAAAGTACAACAGGTCACGAGAAAACAATCTCAGAATCGCTTGGATAGGTAAAAGCATTCCGATGTTATTACCACATTTAAAAAAATCGGTTGTGTCCTGAAAGCCAAAACAAGCTGCGTCCTAAAGGGGTTAATATACGGCTTTAACATTGTTATAATGATATGGTCTCATCACCTTTTTTTGTCTCATATTTGGATTCACTATTTAGATGGTTGATTACTGTATGGGATATATTCTGATGTAGTAGCTAAGTGGGAGTTACCATTTTTTGTGAGATGTTTACATAGATATTAGCTTCAGCTGCGGTCAGTCATTCTTTGGTTATTTTTTTTTTACATATAATGATATTTTTTTATTGGATATATTACAATCGTTATTGTAGTATCTTCCATCTGATGCGTCTTTTATTGGCCATGATGGTTGTCAGTCTCACTCATCTGTATCTCTTCCTATATGGTTTCTCCCACCTTCTTTCTCCTGCACCAGTCCCCCTTTAACTCGTTAGCTGGCGCAGGCCCCGCATCCCCTCGTGCCGCTTAGCATCATGCGTTTCCATGACCACTGACAGGTGATGTCACACGTCCGGTCATCACGCTGGTTGCGGTGGTCGGGGGATGAGGGTGGTTCCATCATGGCAGGGACCGCGCCACTGCTGCTTGAGGTTCAGGTGCTGCGTCGCAGGTGAACCACTCCTCTCCTATATATACCCTGGTAGTTTTTACCATCATTAGCCTCCTGACGAAGCCATAGGCGAAACGCGCATTGAGGCGTTTCCTGCGGTGTCCTTCTTTGTCTTTGCCTTCACTCCCATCATGGCAATGGTATGTACTAGAGCTCATTTTGCACTGTGGTTGTTGAGGTAGGTCTCGGTTTCCGGTGTATGGTTTAGAACATACTTTGATACCCTTTATATGTACCTTTGTTGCATTTCATCCATGTATAGTCCATGTTATTTACATCCTTGACTCGGCCTCTCAGTCTGGATGCACATCTATTACCACTTAAGGTTACCCCCCCCCCCCCCCCACCTGGACCTAGCCCAATATCCTTGGTCATTGATGGGTATATTATAGTGCTTTGATACATTTTTGGGATTTACTATTTATACTCTACTCAGATCCAGATATCTGTTTTTTTTCTGATATTCTTGTGTACATGCACTTTTGCTCTATTACTTTGGGACTAGACACTGTAAGGCATCTTTTTCTGTGTCTTTTGACTTTATGTGCTTCCATCTCGTCTCTCTTGCTCTCTCACTTTTAACTGCGCTTGTTATATATTTGGTCTATTGAGTCTATCTGGGTGTTCTATCCTTCTTTTGGGATACATTTGTAGGTTTTGCTGCATTCCCCAGAATAGTCACCAATTGGTGGTGGGTTTTCTGTAGCAAAGAACTTTAAGTAAAGTCAGAAACGTACCCAGGGGTCGTCAACAGATTAGCATTTAGGGTATGTTCACACGGCCAAATTTCAGACGTATACGAGACGTATTATGCCTCGTTTTACGTCTGAAAATACGGCTCCAATACGTCGGCAAACATCTGCCCATTCATTTGAATGGGTTTGCCGACGTACTGTGCAGACGACCTGTTATTTACGCGTCGTCGTTTGACAGCTGTCAAACGACGACGCGTAAAAATACAGCCTCGTCAAAAGAAGTGCAGGACACTTCTTTGGACGTTTTTGGAGCTGTTTTCTCATAGACTCCAATGAAAACAGCTCCAAAAACGGACGTAAAAAACGCCGCGAAAACGGCGCGAAAAATGCGAGTTGGTAAAAAAACGTCTGAAAAGCAGGGTCTGTTTTCCCTTGAAAACAGCTCTGGATTTTCAGACGTTTTTATTGACTACGTGTGAACATACCCTTAGGCGTTTTTTACGTCCGTTTTTGGAGCTGTTTTCATTGGAGTCTATGAGAAAACAGCTCCAAAAACGTCCAAAGAAGTGTCCTGCACTTCTTTTGACGAGGCTGTATTTTTACGCGTCGTCGTTTGACAGCTGTCAAACGACGACGCGTAAATAACAGGTCGTCTGCACAGTACGTCGGCAAACACATTCAAATGAATGGGCAGATGTTTGCCGACGTATTGGAGCCGTATTTTCAGACGTAAAACGAGGCATAATACGCCTCGTATACGTCTGAAATTTGGCCGTGTGAACATACCCTTAGGAGCAAGTCGGAGAATGAGACCAGAAGAAAATTCCAGGAACAGGGCTCGAGGTCAAGGTTTGGATCTGGGTCAGGAATAGAGTAAAATAGCAATAGAAACAAATAGCCAGGCCAGGATATAGCTTAATCTGCAGACGAGAAGTAAAGGCTGGAGTCACCTTTAGGGTATGTTCACACGGCCTATTTACGGACGTAAATCGGGCGTTTTAGCCCCGAATTACGCCCGAAAATAGCGCCTCAATAGCGCTGACAAACATCTGCCCATTGAAAGCAATGGGCAGACGTTTGTCTGTTCACACGAGGCGTATATTTACGCGCCGCTGTCAAATGACGGCGCGTAAATAGACGCCCGCGTAGAAGAAGTGACCTGTCACTTCTTTGGCCGTAATTGGAGCCGCTATTCATTGACTCCAATGAATAGCAGCGCTAATTACGGCCGTAATTGACGCGGCGTTCAAGCGCCTGCACATGCCGGTACGGCTGAAATTACGGGGATGTTTTCAGGCTGAAACATCCCCGTAATTTCAGCCGTTACGGACCCCCGCCGTGTGAACATACCCTTAAATAGGCCGCCAGGACAGACGTGATCTAGGAGCGCCTAGAAGACTACCAGCTGGAGCAGCGGACACTCGGAGAGACATACTACTGCAATCAGCCAAGGAGAGTTACAAAGAGCTCAAACAATTCAGTGAGAATTGAGCACCAGACATTATCTCCAGGATATCCCTAAAGCAATGGCAAAGCAGAGTCAGCAGAAAAAGCTAAAATACTCATACGGAAAGCATAAAAGAAAATTGCAGATAAATACCTGTCCATATTGAATTGCAGAACACACCCAGTCTGGTACGGAGACTCATGGGCAGACGCTCAAAGACTCTCTTAGGGTATGTGCACACACACTAATTACGTCCGTATTTGACGGACGTACTTCGGCCGCAAGTCCCGGACCGAACACAGTGCAGGGAGCCGGGCTCCTAGCATCATACTTATGTACGACTCTAGGAGTCCCTGCCTCCCCGTGGAACTACTGTCCCGTACTGAAAACATGATTACAGTACGGGACAGTTGTCCTGCAGCGAGGCAGGGACTCCTAGCATCGTACATAAGTATGATGCTAGGAGCCCGGCTCCCTGCACTGTGTTCGGTCCGGTACTTGCGGCCGAAATACGTCCGTCAATTACGGACGTAATTAGTGTGTGTGCACATACCCTTACAACTGATGAAGCATGTGGGGAAATTTTCTAGCCAAACTAATGAGGAATCAAGATCAGCAGTTCTGAAGTTCTTCTGGTCTCCAGAGAAAAAAGTCAGATTTGATCAATAGGCAATCATGATGACCACTGGCAAAAGACAAATGTTATACAGAAACTAGGACCTAAGTCCTAAGAAATTGTAACAGAGGAAGGAAAAGGGAGAAAAAAAAAATCTGACACATCTGAGGAAAACAGAAGCATTTGATGATGCATGGCTGTTTGCACAATATATTGACCCTTAAAGCAGTAAAACTGCAAGTACAGTACAAGAAAAGAGGCATCAGGGAAACTTCCAGCTGAGGATCAGGGCAAGGATTCTGGTTAAAGACAGGCAATCCCCCCAAAAAAAAGTATCGCAAGAATCCGAAGAATAACGATATATATGGAGAAACCTCATTTGTTATTCGAGCTGGCAGAATGATCAGAAAGCCATCTGAGCTCAAGGATTAAATGGAACTTATACAAGTAGTGTGCATATGTCTTTACATGTATTTGTTTACGTTCATAATTTGGTGTTTGTGTTTTGTTATGTTTTATTGTTTTTCATTTTACTTTATATGCTGGGTATAGCCTCTCTCTATTTGTATATTGGCATACCTAGGATATTGAAACTTGTTGGTTGTAGTTCACCTGCCACCCTCATGTGTAATGGCAGATATCATCACCATGCAAAAAATGTTTGGTACCAACCATTTTATCTAGAAGCCATCTGAAAAAAGAACAGCTATAAGAACAGTGTAGCCTCAGCAAAATAACCTATTGATATTACTGAATGTCATGGTATATATCATGCAGGGCCGGCCTTAGGGGCGCTGCCCGCTCCAAGCATGTAGGGGGCGCCACTGGGCTCTGCCTCTGCTCTGTTCCACACACTGAGTAAATAAGAGCCGAGGAGGAAGCTCCGCCCACAGCCAGTCCTTCACGAACCCTGTGATC